>NC_091339.1:2402169-2764669 GCF_038502225.1 Cherax quadricarinatus
AACGGAACAAGATTGTAAATGAAAACCAGCATGGTTTCATGGAAGGCAAATCTTGTATCACAAACCTCCTGGAGTTTTATGACAAGGTAACAGAAGTAAGACACGAGAGAGAGGGGTGGGTTGATTGCGTTTTCCTAGACTGCAGGAAGGCCTTTGACACAGTTCCCCACAAGAGATTAGTGCCGAAGCTGGAGGATCAGGCGCATATAACAGGGAGGGCACTGCAATGGATCAGGGAATACCTGACAGGGAGGCAGCAACGAGTCATGGTACGTGAAGAGGTATCACAGTGGGCGCCTGTGACGAGCGGGGTCCCACAGGGGTCAGTTCTAGGACCAGTGCTATTTTTGATATATGTGAACGACATGATGGAAGGAATAGACTCTGAAGTGTCCCTATTCGCAGATGATGTGAAGTTGATGAGAAGAATTAAATCGGATGAGGATGAGGCAGGACTGCAAAGAGACTTGGACAGGCTGGACATGTGGTTCAGAAACTGGCTTCTCGAATTCAATCCTGCCAAATGCAAAGTCATGAAGATTGGGGAGGGGCAAAGAAGACCGCAGACAGAGTATAGGCTAGGTGGACAAAGACTACAGACCTCACTCAGGGAGAAAGACCTTGGGGTGACCATAACACCGAGCACGTCACCGGAGGCACACATCAACCAAATAACTGCTGCAGCATACGGGCGCCTGGCAAACCTGAGAATAGCGTTCCGATACCTTAATAAGGAATCGTTCAAGACACTGTACACTGTGTATGTTAGGCCCATACTGGAGTATGCAGCACCAGTCTGGAACCCACACCTGGTCAAGCACGTCAAGAAGTTAGAGAAAGTACAAAGGTTTGCAACAAGGCAACTCCCAGAGCTCAGGGGAATGTCGTACGAGGAAAGGTTGAGGGAAATCGGGCTGACGACACTGGAGGACAGAAGGGTCAGGGGAGACATGATAACGACGTACAAGATACTGCGGGGAATAGACAAGGTGGACAGAGATAGGATGTTGCAGAGAGGGGGCACATAAACAAGGGGTCACAACTGGAAGCTGAAGACTCAGACGAGTCACAGGGACATTAGGAAGTATTTCTTCAGTCATAGAGTCGTCAGGAAGTGAAATAGCATAGCTAGTGAAGTAGTGGAGGCAGGAACCATACATAGTTTTAAGAAGAGGTATGACAAAGCTCAGGAAGCAGAGAGGGAGATGACCTAGTAGCGATCAGTGAAGAGGCGGGGCCAGGAGCTGAGTCTCGACCCCTGCAACCACAATTAGGTGAGGTGAGTACACACACACACACACACATACACATACACATACACATACACACACACACACACACACACACACACACACACACACACACACACACACACACACACACACACACACACACACACACACACACACACACACACACACACACACACACACACACACACACACACACACACACACACACACACACACACACCACAGAACTGCAGGAGGCCAAGAGAAGAATACGATGAGAGCAACAGAGCAATGATCGACACACTAGCCGAGGTGGCCAGGAGAGCACACATGGGGGGAGCAAAGTTACTAGTTATGGGTGATTTCAATCACAAGGAGATTGACTGGGAAATCCTGGAGCCCCATGGGGGTCCCGAAACATGGAGAGCCAAGATGATGGATGTGGTACTGGAAAACCTCATGCATCAACATGTTAGAGACACTACCAGAGAGAGAGGAGAGGATGAACCAGCAAGGCTGGACCTTGTATTCACCATGAGTAGTTCGGACATCGAGGGTATCATGTATGAAAGGCCCCTGGGAGCTAGTGATCATGTGGTTCTGTGCTTCGACTACATAGTTGAGCTCCAAATGGAGAGAGTAGCAGGAATAGGCTGGGAAAAACCAAACTACAAAAGGGGGAACTACTCAGGCATGAGGAACTTCCTTCAAGACATCGAGTGGGAGAGGGAACTGACAGGAAAACCAATACAAGAAATGATCTACTATGTAGCAACAAAATGCAAGGAGGCAGAGGAGAGGTTTGTTCCCAAGGGAAACAGAAATAATGGGAAGAACAGAACGAGTCCTTGGTTCACCCAAAGGTGTAGGGAGGCAAAAACTAGGTGTACTAGAGAATGGAAAAGGTACAGAAGACAGAGAACTCAGGAAAATAAAGAAATCAGCCGAAGAGCCAGAAACGAATATGCACAGATAAGAAGGGAGGCTCAGAGACAATATGAAAATGACATAGCATCAAAAGTAAAGACTGACCCGAAGCTGTTGTACAGCCACATCAGGAGGAAAACAACAGTCAAGGACCAGGTAATCAGACTGAGGAAGGGTGATGGGGAATTCACAAGAAACGACCAAGAGGTATGTCAGGAGCTCAACACAAGATTTAAAGAGGTATTTACAGTGGAAACCAGTAGGACTCCAGGAAATCAGAACAGGGGGGCACACCAGCAAGTGCTGGATGAGGTACATATAACCAAGGAGGAGGTGAAGAAGCTGCTATGCGAACTTGACACCTCAAAGGCGGTGGGACCAGACAACATCTCTCCATGGGTCCTTAAAGAGGGAGCAGAGATATTGTGTGAGCCATTAACAAAGATCTTCAACACATCATTTGAAACTGGGTAACTCCCTGAGGTATGGAAAATGGCAAATGTAGTTCCAATTTTTAAAAAGGGAGACAGACATGAGGCACTAAACTACAGACCTGTATCACTAACGTGTATAGTATGCAAGGTCATGGAGAAGATCATCAGGAGGAGAGTGGTGCGGCACCTGGAAAGAAACAAGTGTATAATTGACAACCAGCACGGTTTCAGGGAAGGAAAATCCTGTGTCACAAACCTACTAGAGTTTTATGACAAGGTGACAGAAGTAAGACAAGAGAGAGAGGGGTGGATCGACTGCATATTTTTGGACTGCAAGAAGGCCTTCGACACAGTTCCTCACAAGAGGTTACTGCAAAAGCTAGAGGATCAGGCACACATAACAGGAAAGGGACTGCAATGGATCAGGGAATACCTGACAGGGAGGCAACAACGAGTCATGGTACGCGACGAGGTGTCAGAGTGGGCGCCTGTGACAAGCGGGGTTCCACAGGGGTCAGTCCTAGGACCTGTGCTGTTCTTGGTATATGTGAACGGCATAACGGAAGGGATAGACTCAGAAGTGTCCATGTTTTCAGATGATGCGAAGTTAATGAGAAGAATCAAATCGGATGAGGATCAGGCAGGACTACAAAGAGACCTGGACAGGCTACAAGCCTGGTCCAGCAACTGGCTCCTTGAATTTAACCCTGCCAAATGCAAAGTCATGAAGATTGGGGAAGGGCAAAGAAGACCGCAGACACAATATAGTTTAGATGGCCAAAGGCTGCAAACCTCACTCAAGGAAAAAGATCTGGGGGTGAGTATAACACCGAGCATATCTCCTGAGGCGCACATCAATCAGATAACTGCTGCAGCATACGGGCGCCTGGCAAACCTACGGATAGCGTTCCGATACCTCAGTAAGGATTCGTTTAAGACTCTGTATACCATTTACGTCAGGCCCATACTGGAGTATGCAGCACCAGTTTGGAATTCACACCTAGTCAAGCACGTCAAGAAATTAGAGAAAGTGCAAAGGTTTGCAACAAGACTAGTCCCAGAGCTACGGGGATTGTCCTACGAAGAAAGGTTGAGGGAAATCGGCCTGACGACACTGGAGGACAGGAGGGTCAGGGGAGACATGATAACGACATATAAAATACTGCGCGGAATAGACAAGGTGGACAAAGACGGGATGTTCCAGAGAGGGGACACAGACACAAGAGGTCACAATTGGAAGTTGAAGACTCAGATGAATCAAAGGGATGTTAGGAAGTATTTCTTCAGTCATAGAGTAGTCAGGCCGTGGAATAGCCTAGAAAGTGACGTAGTGAAGGCGGGAACCATACATAATTTTAAGGCGAGTTATGATAAAGCTCATGGGGCAGGGAGAGAGAGGACCTAATAGCAATCAGCGAAGAGGCGGGGCCAGGAGCTGTGACTCGACCCCTGCAACCACAAATAGGTGAGTACAAATAGGTGAGTACACACACACACACACACATACTCACACACATAGCACGCACACACACACACACACACACACACACACACACACACACACACACACACACACACACACACACACACACACACACACATAGCACATAACACTTGACTGCTCTCAGAATATAGACAGTTACTATTTTCATCACCAGTCTGCGCTGTTACCAGAAGTTCCTGTCACCTGACTGGGAATAACTTGATGAGTGAGGAGATGGAAACTGCAAATGACAGTATAAGAAGGATAGAGAGGTGACGAGGAGGTGAAGGTTGTTGGTGACAATTGCATGAGCTAATATTATCTGCTTTTAAAATCTAATTGAAATATAATTGGATAAAAAAAATAAATGTTCATGAGGAAAAAGGAAAACAGTTGTAATAAATATGGAAGGGAAAGCCAGGAACAGCAGAAAACGGCAGCTACAGCTAAAGAAAGTGTTCAAAGTCTGGAGAAGGTCAAGAAGCTGAAGAGAGAGCTTAGAGGGAATGAAGGAAAGATTCGCCAACAATAATGAAAGTAAAGGGGAAGGGAAGAGGAGAAAAAGGGAAGATATGGGAAGGGAAGGGAAGGGAAGAGTGTAAAAAAATGTTTTGTTGAAATGTTGTTAGAAGATTGGAAGGCACAAGAGTTAACAAGAGTTACTAAGGAACTAATCGCAATAGACAAGGCAGTTTGGAGGAAAAATAAGTGAAGAGAGGGATAAGCAGTTGCAGTAAGAGCCCGTAATTCATTCAGGGAGGCAAGAGCTAGAACTGCAAGAGCATGGAAAAACTAAGAAGTGAGAAGAGCCAGAAATAAATATGCACTAATGAGAGGAGAGGCTGGACGAAACTTTGAGGATGACAGTATTAAAAGTCAATTATGAATAAAAATTGTTATACATCTGTATCAGAAAGAAGTCGACAATAAAGAACTATGTAATAAGACTAAAGGAGGAGAGCTCACTCAAAATGATCAGGAAGTCTGCGAGTTGAAAAAAAATATGACTTAAAGAAGCATTTTTGAAATAAATAGGGACAACATAAAAGTCAGAAAGAGTACTCAGATTACTGGACAAAATACATATAACAGGAGAAGAGGTGAAGAAAATTCTGAGCGAGTTAAGATAATGTGAAGGTTATGGTACCAGTTTCTCCCTGTGTCATGAAAGAAAGCTTGGAAGCACTCTGTGAATCACTTACTAAAATCTGAAAGCTAATTGACACAAGGTAATTGTCAACAGTATGGAAGGCAGCAAATTCATTCCCAGTATTTAAGACAGGACAGACAGCACTGAATTACAGGCTAATGTTATTGACATGCATAGAATGTAAGGTAATAGAGAAGATAAAAGACGGAGAAATCAGCTTTTTTCTATGACAGGGTAACAGAAGTGAGGAGAGAGTGGGGGAGAACTGCATATTCTTGAGTTGTAATAAGACGTTGACACCAAGCTGGAGAATAAACTCAGAAAAGAGATTGGAGGATATGGTGTAGGAATAACAAGGAAGGCGCTATAATAGATCTGAAGTATGTACATAATTGGTAAGGGACAAATTGGTTGTTCAGGAAGACATAATAGGGAAGCGGGATAGATCGGACGCAGAGTGTAATTGTCAGCAAAGTATAATCTGAGGCTGCAACAGTGAGAATCTCTGTTCCTAAAAGCACAATACTTGCTTCATTTTTCTTTTTCATCCTCATATCCGACAAAGACAGATATAAGTCAAAGTACTGTATCATCCTTTGCAGACGATACTAGAATTTGTATTACGGTGGCATCCACCGTAATACAAGCTGATGTTAACCGGATCTTTCAGTGGGCCACAGAAAACAATATGATATTCGATGAGAACAAATTTCGATTATTCCGCTATGGAAAAACTGAAGAATTGAAGGCTAGAATGGAATATAAAACTCAAACCGGTCAGTTGTGTAGAAGAGGAATGTGAGGGACTTAGTGATGATTCGGAAGACTATCTTCAAGGATCACAAAAGTATTGCTCACAAACGCAAGGAAGCTGATAGGCTGGATAGCTAGACCTTTCAGAACTAGAGATGCCAAGCCACTGGTGATCTTTGTGTTCTCTAGCAAAAGTTTCAGCCGAGGGTTCATAATGCTTCCACTGAAAGTTTCAGCCGAGGGTTCATAATGCTTCCACTGAAAGTTTCAGCCGAGGGTTCATAATGCTTCCACTGAAAGTTTCAGCCGAGGGTTCATAATGCTTCCACTGAAAGTTTCAGCCGAGGGTTCATAATGCTTCCACTGAAAGTTTCAGCCGAGGGTTCATAATGCTTCCACTGAAAGTTTCAGCCGAGGGTTCATAATGCTTCCACTGAAAGTTTCAGCCGAGGGTTCATAATGCTTCCACTGAAAGTTTCAGCCGAGGGTTCATAATGCTTCCACTGAAAGTTTCAGCCGAGGGTTCATAATGCTTCCACTGAAAGCAATGATATAATGAGTCCACTAAGAGATAAATGTAAACTGGAGCAAGATTTTCATTGCTCTCCCTTCATGCACAAGGGAACTTACCAACTAGATTGAATTGATATGTGGTTATTGGAATTTAATGACAATTGAGGAATGGCAGAGAAGACCGGAAACTGAGTACAAGCGCGAGGGACAAAGGTCGCAAACCTCGCTCAAGAAGGTCCTCGGTGTTAGCATAATACTGAGCGTGTCACCAGAGGTGCACATCTACAGAATAACCACAGTAACAAATGTGTGTTTGACAAATCTAAGTTTGGCATTCAGGAATCTCAAGTAGATCCTTTAAGATACTCTGACATATTATATCCACCTTGGAGTATACAGCATGGAACCCACACTTGAGAAAGCGTGCAGAGAAAGTGCAGATGTTTGCCCAGAGCTAAGGGGTATGAGATTTGAGGAAAGAATAAAGTAACTAAATCTGATGACATTTGAGACAGAACAACCAGGGGACATTATAACGATGTACAGTATACTCAGAGGAATGGACAGAGAGAGAGAGAGAGCTATTCATGAGGTAAGAAATAGATACACGAGGGCACAGGCTAAAACACAGATGAGTCACGGATCTTAGGAAGTATTTCTTCAGCCTCAGAGTGGTCAGGAAATGGAGTGAAGTGGACAGCGAAATGATGCAGGCAGAACGTATACAAATCTTTAAGAATATATATGACACCTCATAAAGCTAGGAGAGAATAACTCCAGTAATGCCTGGTTAAGAGACAAAGCCAGGAGCCTAGACTCAACCTCTGCAAGTACGAACAGGTAAGTACACACGCGCATGCGCGCGCAGAGAAGGAGAAAAGTGATAATAAAAATGTCCTTTAGTCAGGAAAAAAAATCCTATAATACCATGTACTGGGACACATTGGATAAAACTCTGGTATAAGTAATCAAAGTTATTGTAAAGGTCTCCTAAGTAATCAGAGTTATTGTTAAGGTCTCCTAAACAACGTTGATCTCTCTGTTATTATCCATAAATATCTTAGTGAAGTAAGTCCATACAGTTTTTAGAGCCGATCTCTTGCAACGCTGTGTTGAGACATTAAATTATATTGATCAGGGTGACGTGTATCAGCTATTATTGAAGTTGCATATTCTTACGAATGAGCTGATAGACAGTAATGTATAGCTCATGTCTCTCATTTTACAAATAGGCATCACGTTGATCATCCTCCATATTGGCACGATACTCGTTTGCAATAATTCATTAAAGAGACTAACAATCAGTTTAATAAGTTCCCGTGAAAGAAAGATCATTGATGCCGGGGATGTGTTTAATTTTAATCTGTATACTTGTCACTAACGACTTGTGCTGCGTAATTTGAGCTCAACAGTAGTTAATATTTGGAATATAATGTCTAGTTTCCTCTCTGAAATTAGAAAGGAAGTAATTGCTCAGAATTGAAGACATTTCTTGGTCACTGTCAACAACCGTTTTGAGTCTATTTAAGTGGATGTTTTGTGTCAAGTTTTATTAATACAATACTTAAAATCTTTCAGTTCGATCTTGGATTCTCGGGCATCTTTAATTTTTTTTTTTGTCCTCTGCTGATATGAACATATTGATCCATAAAGTGCCCCTCTCATATTTTGTTGCTCCTGTAAATATTCTTGCTCAAGAGATGTTTTAGTCTCTTATCATCATCACTCTTATCCATTTAGGGTCACTTACGCTTATATTCTTCGTAAGGAAATCAAATAAATGTGTTTGAGCATTGACAGTCTTCTGTATTACTATTTGTCAGCTCTCCACCTCTACAATTCTTAGTATGTTCCAGTCAGAACTAGCTGGGTAATCCTTTAATACACTTTAGTATGAAGTAAAAATCTAGAATAAGTGTTACCCCCTCAAGGGGGTGAGAGATTCTTAACCGAACCTCATTGCCATCCCATTCCCCAGAAGCTATAGAACCCCTGTTTAAAATAAATGTAATATATTAACAGTGTTAGTGTTACAATTTGTTCAATAAATAATAAAACAAATAGATTTGTGACGGGTTTTCCGATCCCTTCGCTTAGGTTGGTTCAGCCATACATTAGACGACAATTCTGGACTTCTACTGGGAAGTTACAAGACTGAAGATTTCCTGTCATACATCTCCAGTCTAAGATAGACAGATGGATGAAGAGTCTTGTTCTGACACTGGCTTGTGGTGGTGTTCTAACACAGCAGCTTGTGGTGGTGTTCTGACACAGCAGCTTGTGGCGGTGTTCAGACTTTGTGGCTTTTAGTGATAGTGATATTCTAGCACTGTGGCTTGTAATGATGTTTTGAAATAGTGATGTACTGACTCCGTGGTTTGTGATGATGGTGTTGTTAAAAAGACTGGTAATTAACTTTGTTTATAAACCACCTTGAGCAACGGCAGTGGAGTTCACGGAACATGTAAGGAAGGCAGGTTTTGAAAGTTCTGAAAATATTAACCAAATACTATCCATCTTGGAGATTTCAACCTTCCAAATTTTATATGAAAGACGGTAGACAACAGATTGTACCAGCCCAACAGAACACTAGGATTGATTTGCACGAACAATGAGAACTGATCCGAGACAAGACTCTCAAACAAATTATACTTATTGATGCATAAAAAACACAAATTCTTTCGTAGAGAACTTTAAGAAATATCCGACGTGTATAGATGTTCAATAAATTTAACTTCAGCAATCAGAGAAGAATTGACCTTGACAAAATATGCAAAGAACTATCAGAAATTCCCAGGCAGGCGGTCCTGAGCACTATTGACCTCAATAGTGCTTGTAATAGCTGAATACAGAACTATATAAGACCTGTATAAAATATGTTAGGCTGAGAAAGTATAAAAGGATATAAAATATTGAAAAAGATCTTACAAAAATGTACAGAAGAAAAAAGTTACTGAATTGCTTGAAAACGAACATGTCACTCCAAACCTGTGACCTGTTTCAAGAGTTTTCCTACTCTCGCTGCTGGGCCCGGGGTCAGACCTGCGAAGAAAAGATACTCTGCATCGAGAGATGATCGATACAGAACAGAAAAACCTTCATACCAGACGGGAGAAGATTAAAAGGAACAACAGATGCTTCTGGAAATTACTCCCCCCCTCCAGAAAAAAAAATCCACAACCCTAGAATTGTCTCACTACTCACAGTAGTTCATACATTGATGACGAAAAAGAAAAGAGCGAAATTTCGAATAACCAGCATAACTCATTGTTGAGCAACCCACTAAACGACGGTACAGTTGAGTATCCAGATTAGTTTTTTTTTTTTTCGTTACTTCTGCCCATCCCACAAATCACATCTGACATGAACAAAAATCATCGGGAATTTGAAAAGGCAATAGAAAATACCCACGTATGCAGCACCTGAAGCTGATTCGTGGAACTCGTTATTTATAAAGTGCAAAACATCACTGGCACGAGCTATTAATATTCTTTGGAGGAAGAGTTTAAATTTAGTTGAGATCCCAGAGTCCTGAAAAACTGCAGATACAGGTTCTCTACACGAACGAGTCACTACAGCTCTGAAAAAAAAAAACTAGGAGCACTATCTTCACATACCATAAATTACAATTTTTGAGGAAAAGCATTACCTACCAAAGTCAAAATGGATTTGGAGCTGGAAGATCATTATGACAACTATTCTATCAGAAAACCAAAACGTAGATGTGGTCAACACTGATTTTCCTAAGGCATTTGACAAATGCGGTCATGGAATGATTACCCATTAAATAAAGTCAACTGGTATAACAGGAAAAGTAGTAAAAAAGTTCAGTACCCCAAGACACGGTTCTGCTCTTTTATTTCTCATTCTTATTGCAGAGATAAAAAAAAAAACTAGCCACATCTTTTATCATCGTTAGCAGAGGATACTAAAATAAGCATGAAAATCATCTCCTTTGATATACATTTGATGACTTTCGAGAGGTTTTTCTACTCCCGGAGCCCGGTCCTGGTTGACCAGGCTTGCCTAGACAGCCAGGCTGTTGGTGCTGGCAACCCACTGGCCCAAATATCCATGACGGCTGGATTGATATGGCACTTGGTGGAGATATTTGTCCAATTTTATCTTGAAAACCTGTACTCTCGTCCCAGTAGTGTTTCTGTTATCTTCTGATAAAATGTTGATACACTGTTCTCTTATTGTACCCAGAACGCTCCTGTCCTTCACTGATTTTATTTTATACTTCCTCCCATATCTTTCACTCCAGTATGTTATAACTGTGTGCAGATTTGGGACTAGGCCTACAAGTATTTAACACGTATATATTGTAATGCATCTCTCCTCTGCTCCAGCAACTACATATTTATAACTGAAATGTTCCCAGTAACTTATTGGCTCTGTGCAGGCCGTAAATTATATGTATCTGTTTCGGCTCAGATATTTCACCTGCCCTGAATGGAGAAGGAGAAAACAATCGATTCGAATAGTGTCACCATTGGAACTGTTTCACTAGTTCTGAAAGTTCTCATTATCCACCCCGTTATCTCTCTGACTGTCGTGACGTTTGCCTTATTGTGTTCTTTGAAAAAAGGTCAACCGACATGATTATTCCAAGGTCTTCCACATGTTTCTTTCTGTTTGATGATCCTCTTGGGTGTTGTATTCAATATCTTTTTTGACTTTTCATTTTTTCCATACATATGCATTTGTAACATCATTGAACGTCATGTTTTCCACTGCCCACTGGAAAACCCTGCTTTTATCTTTCTGCAGTTTTTTCCATTTCTTCTGCCGAGGTGACTTTCATACTTATTTTGGCGTTATCCTCAAAATATAATACAAAACTATGACGGGTGTTGTTATGTGTTTGCTATGAGGCTAAGAAACAGTGGAGGCACCAAGACCATTCCTTAGGGTACTGACCTTCTTACTTCGCTAATGCTGTTTACCTCGCTAATACTCTGTTACTACTAACCTTTGTGTTTCATCTGTCAAAGTTGAAAATACATTTGAATACCTTCTTTCCCTTCATACTTATAGTCCTCATTTTGTTTGATTGCAAACGTCTTTGCAAAATCCGTGTATACCATATCTGTTATGGTTTTTCTTCGAGTGCCTCCGTAAGTCTGTCGTGGTTTAGTAGTTATGACAAGCACGACCTCCCGGCTCTGAAACAATGCTGGTTTAGGTTGTGAGGATGTGTCAACAAAATTTGTAATTTGGCGTCTCATTACTCTTTCGAAGATATATGTGGGATGTAGGGCTACTGGTCTGTAATTTTTCGTTTGTACTCTACTGCCACCCTTTCGCAAAGGAGCTATGTCTGCGTTATAAGGTTTCTCATGCTAGTGGTACTTTGTTATTTATAGAAATTTATTTAGCTGATTACAGCATTAAAGACCATTGGGGGTATTCATGTTAAAGGTGGCAGCCTAAAACTTCTAGCAGCGGCACCCTTGGAGGCGTCTTCCTTCGTCGTGTCGGCTGTCTTGTGTCCCACGGTGCTGTAATAAAGCGAGGTAACCATAATTAACACCCCCTCCCGACATATATGTGCTACATTATGACAGATATAAGTATCTGAGGAGAGCATAAATATCTTACCTGGATTGGGCGGAATGCCCTCCCATGACGGTTCGTATGTAGTGGGAGCATTGACATTACCACATTGTTGATGCCCGTATCGATGGCTTGACTGAAGATATGACGTTTATGCTCCATTGAATCACAAGGAGCCTTTACTTCTTTCGTCACTTTGGCAGTGTTGAACGTCGTTTAGGAATATACATCATCCTCTTGTCGACTTGCTTAATGTCACCTGACTTCATCATCACTCGTCCACAGGTTTAACCTGTGAACGTTAATATGTCCGTGGATAATGTCCACAGTAGGATTTACTGGCGATACCTCTCTTAACAGGGTTACCTATTTGTGTTTCAACACTGTCTCTGCTTCAGTTTCCCTTGGAGATTGCCAGAGCACGACTTGAGTTTCACGAAGTGCGCACGGATATGAACATAATTTTTTCTACGTTTCAATGTGGTGTGGCTTTGTGGGCATCACTCGCTCACTCGCGGTTACATCGTTACAGCTCGTCGAGTTCAATGATCTTGGTTAGTTGGTTGGTTGATTGGTTGGTTGGTTGATTGGTTGGTAAGGTTTGTCAGGAAAGAGAACAAGTGTTTTCTGATGCGGGCCTTAGTCATATGATGACCCGCAGCTGGAGCTTTTGGTCATCTGACCGAAGCCTTCCGCTGGCTCATCTTATATAGTCATTTTTCTGCTGACAAATATCTAGAAGGTTCAGATGCCAGCTATGACGACGTAGCTTGGTCAGAGAATGTGACTTCCTTGACTCCGAGGTGTTGATTGCTGAATTAATGGTACTAGCTATGTTATTAGGCTAAAGGCATATTAATAAATCTATTTAAGAATACTTAATGAAATATTTCACGGGTTCTTCTTAGCAGGAGGGAAGATTGTCTTGGTCTCCACAACCAGGCTTAAATGTACATCTTATCAACATTCAATCTAGATCCAATTTAGTTGCAGTCTAAATCTCCTTGGTTAGGACTACATTGTAAGATATACTATTACTGAGCGGTTACTTCAATGTACAATATGTAATCCCCCTAATGGAAAGAGGGGGGAGGGTCATGACCCCCGGGGCCTGCATCTTGCTAGTGTGGGAATGAGGGGCCTTAGCCCCTTGTTGGAGGTAAATTTCTCCACATTATTTGGTATGCAGGGCCTTCAGATGTAACTGAAAAAATCTGCATTCTCAACCTTGCTTTCGTTTAGTGGGTTTCTGAACATCGACTCATATTGGTATTTTATAATTTCACTCATTTCCTGTTCATCATTCAGGTTTGAACCTCATGTTATTAATGATCCAATTCTACAGGCAGTTATTAGCTTGTATTTTGCATATGTATGATAATATTTGGGGTTTCTTGCAGTATCCTAAATGGCTTTTTGCTCCCTTTGTGCTTCATCTGTCTGGTACGACAGCTTAAGTTTCTCTCTTTATCTAGTGCAAAGCAGAGATGTGCCTTATATGATTTAGTAAGTACTTGACGGCGTACTCCGTACTCCACTCACTACCATAACGTACTGTAGTGAAATACAGGTACTGTGCAATAGACCCAATGAAAAAGCTGGGAATAATAAGAGAACATTGTGCCAACATATCTGGTCCAAGAATATTCAACCTGCTACCAGTAGCTATTATAAATGTTGCTGGAATAAGTGTGAAGTTTTCAAGAGGTAACTGAATCATTACCTCTGCCAAGTGCCAGATCAGCCAAACTAGATGAGCAGACAATCAACATAAAAGTATAAACCCAGGCCGGGCTACGAGGGTAAAAAAAAAATCGAAACCGGTCACAGGTATACTGTGGTTAGTGGTGGTGCTCTTACGCTGTGGTTTGTGGTGGTGGTCTGACACTGACTTGTAGTGAGGGTATTGATCTTACACCGTTGTTTGTATTTGGTCTTATACTGTGGCTTGTAACAGTGGTGTTTTGACACTAGCTTCTTGTTGTTCTGACACTGTGGACTGTGGAGTGTTGTCTTCACGATGTTGTTGTGTCTTTGTCACGATGACACTGTGGTTGTAGAATGGTAGGCATTGCCTGTACTGTAGTGTGGTAGATAATAAACATTTCACCAAAAAAGTTAGTGTTATGTGGTGAGTGATTGTGGGAATAAGAGAAAGGCTACTAACAAAGTTTGTTCCTGCAGGTTGGTAAGTGAAAGTGAGTGATGGTGATGGTATGGGTGATTCAGAGCGAATGAGAGGTCACCGACAAGGTTTGGTGTTGTTGGTGGTAAGTGGTAGCGAGTGAGTGTGAGTGCGAGATAAAGAAGGGGGAGGGAGTGTGTGAGTTAGGGTGAATGTGAGTAGTAGTGATGGAAAGTGAGTGAGAGTGAGGTGTGACTAACGTTTATTGGTCCCGCAGGTTGGTGGTGAGGAGCGTCATGGGGGAGCCGCTGGAGGCCGTGGAGGGGTCGGACTCGGAGATCAGCCGTCTGTTCCCCAAGTGCCGACCTCGCTCCGCCACCCACACGCCCACCACCACGCCCACCACCACGCCCACTGACGTCCGCCGCTCTCGCCTCAACCTCAACTGTGTCCTCGACTCTGACGACAACGACAACTACGAACCCCAGCACCCCACCGGCGACCTGCCCAGGCTCTACGACAACTCCAAGTTGAGTCGTGACAGCGGGAGCAGCGGGCGCATGTCCGTGGACAGTGGATCCGGATCCCGTTCCGGTTCCACGCCGGGTTCCAGGTCGGACTCCCACTCTGGCTCACACTCAGAGTCCAAAATGGAACGCAGTGCCGAGGACGTGGACATGGACGTGGATGTGTCAGTAGTTAGTGCCTACGACGACTATGAGGACAGATACATGAGGTCGTCAGTGTTAGATTCCTCTTACGAAGAGGCGCCACAGCCTCCCCCAGCCTCCCGCCACCAGCCACAGCGCCGGGAACACTTCCGGCTTAGAGACTCACGTATCGAGATCGCCGGAGGCCGGGAAGTGTTCAGCCACAGCAGGTCACGGCCCGCACGGCGTAGACATGACGAGTCACAGCGGCGGAGAGGCCAGCAACAGCAGTACCAGCAGGAGCGGCAACAACAAGAGCAGCACTGGCCTGAGTCTCCCGGGGACAGCGAGGAGCGGGGTCGCGGCTGCTCGGTGCGGGAGTCACCGTTGGTGTACGAGACGCGACTCACGGGGTCTTCCGAAGTCGTTTTTGATGACATCGGGGAGTGGGTGGCACGGGGCCTGACCGTACGGGCGCTGGATGACCGGCCGGGCTCTCCGTCCTCGCCCACGGCACAACACTCGGTGGACACCACTGAACATGGCGACCATGGGTACTTAGCCGCCTACGAGCGCTCCACTTCACCCTCAGATTCTGACTCCACTCAAGAATCTACCACGCACAAGGTCACCAAAATAGGTAATGTTCCCATCGCCGATTATGAAGGGTCACCTCGGCGGTATGGTCCCCGACCCTCCCCCAGGACTAACAGTCCCCGAGGGGGCCACCACGCGCCGCCTCCACGACCTCCCCGACCTGGCTTCCCACGACGGATCCTGGCAGAGGAAGAGGCTGCCAGGGAATCCTCGTGTGAACCCCCAGCGGCAACCTCGAGTGAGTCGAGCGTGCCCCAGGGTGACGAAAGAGAAGTGACGCCCCAGGAAGATCCCAGTAGTGACCTACCAGGACCTGACTCTTGCTCTGAGGAGGAGAGTGTGTCGCCGGCGCCGCCAGTCATAGCTATATCCACCCTCACCTCCTCGTATTCAGGGAACCTTAGCACACAGCCCAACACCACCACCTTAGACACTGACATGTACGACTACTCCTACGAGATGTCTGAGACTAGAAAAGTTTTAGAGGAATTCTTTAAAGAACAAGGTGGACGTGGGGACGAGTTTCTCGACCTGGAGTACCACTTGAAACGACAGCAAGGCAACAGTTATGTGGGGCTGCGTCTGGCTGCTGAGTACAGCGAAGATCAGTCACTAGCCGAGGGTGGCGATCAGCAGCAACAGCAGCAGCAGCAGCAGCAGCATCAACAGCAGCAGCAGCATCATCAACAGCAGCATCAGCAGCAGCAGCAGCAGCAGCAGCAGCAGCAGCAGGCCAGTTCTGACAGTAGCCCTCCAGAGAACCATAGCAATAGCTTGGAGCATCATAACTCTGGGTCAGACTATCACAACAACTCCGCCGAAGTCCACAACGCTGCAGAACCATTAGAGGGCGACACGGAACACCACAACACCACCGGTGTAGACCTTCACAACATGGACGTGAACCAGCACAACAGTGGTGTGGACCAGCAAACGAGAACAGCAGCAGATGAGCGCACAGGGCCACCAGCAGACATGAACGCCGAGCATGAGCGGGAACTCGGCACTCCTACACATGAGGTAAGCTCAGCATCCCCTGGTCTCCTCAACCACCTCGACCTGTCTTATGAAGCACAACAGGACACAGCACAACAAGAGCAGCATCAGGCACCAGATAGCATCAGTAACAGCAGTCACAGCAGCACTCACAGCAGTAACAGCACACACAGTGAGACAGGTGGACAGGAGGACTTCGGAGATAACCTCTCCGAGCCTCCTCAGGATCCCTTCCCAGAGAACAGTGCACTCTATGACAGGCTCAATGAGGTAGTGGTTGCTGCGTTAGGGCGCGAGTGTGACCTCGACGACAGGTCTGGCGACGACAACCCAGGTCCCGGGTCCTTTACTGATGACCTGTCTGGTCACGAGGACCCGGGGCTGTTAGACCTGTCCATTGAGGGGGATCATGACACGGCCTCGACCAACCCTCAGACCGAAGATCTGGCCGAGACTGAGGTGGGACTGCAGGTAATGATACTTTCCCATAACCCCCTCTCCCCTTAGTCAACCCTCACCTCAACCCTTAGCTCCCTCCTCACCCCATACTTTTCCCCCTCCCTCCCTCCTTTCGACCCCTCCCTCCCTCCCCCCCTTTCCTTCCATCACATTTCTTTCCTTCCTCTTCTTCATACCAACTCCAAATTCAAACCTGTCTTCCTTTTATACTCTTCCCTCTTCTTACGTCACAATATCTCTCTAAAGTTTTACCTCCCAGGGCAATCCTCTCTCCCATTTAATTTGTTTAGGTCAGACTCGCTCATTCCTACGTCATAATCTTGTACAATACATCATATTCCCAGTTCATTATTCGTTTTTCCCCATATCATTCAGAATCATTCTTCTTGCCTCGAGATCATTCTCCTTGTCTCGAGACCATTCTCCTTGTCTCGAGACCATTCTCCTTGTCTCGAGATCATTCTCCTTGCCTCGAGATCATTCTCCTTGCTTCGAGATCATTCTCCCTGCCTCGAGATCATTCTCCTTGCCTCGAGATCATTCTCCTTGCCTCGAGATCATTCTTCTTGCCTCGAGATCATTCTCCTTGTCTCGAGATCCTTTTCCTCATTCCTAGACTTTTCCCACTTCCAGGTTTATATACCAGCTCAAGATACATTTCTCTCACGTTGTTTCAACCGTCACTTTGTCATTAAACTCCCTATCACATGTTTAACTCGAGGACAATATCGTCACCTTCAGGTCTTCTTCCTCACTTCCCCTGGAGCCGCAGCCGCAGCCTCCTCATAATCATGTCGTCCTGAAAGTCACGCATTCTCTTCTTCCAGACTCCCCCCTCTCCACTCCCAGACTCTGCCCTCTCCACTCCCAGACTCTTTCCTCTCCACTCCCAGACTCCTCCCTCTCTACTCCCAGACTCTACCCTCTCCACTCCCAGACTCCTCCCTCTCCACTCACAGACTCTTCTCTCTCCACTCCCAGACTCCCTCTCCACTCCCAGACTCCCTCTCCACTCCCAGACTATTCCCTCTCCACTCCCAGACTCCTCTCTCTCCACTCCTAGACTCCCCTTCTCCACTCCCAGACTCCTCCCTCTCTACTCCCAGACTCTTCCCTCTCCACTCCCAGACTCCTCCCTCTCCACTCACAGACTCTTCTCTCTCCACTCCCAGACTCCCTCTCCACTCCCAGACTCCCTCTCCATTCCCAGACTATTCCCTCTCCACTCCCAGACTCCTCCCTCTCCACTCCTAGACTCCCCCTCTCCACTCTCAGACTCCTCCCTCTCCACTCCCAGACTCTTCCCTCTCCACTTCCAGACTCCTCCCTCTCCACTCCTAGACTCCCCCTCTCCACTCTCAGACTCCTCCCTTTCCACTCCCAGACTCCTCCCTCTCCACTCCCAGACTCCCCCTCTTCATTCCCAGACTTCCTCCACTCTCAGACTCCTCTCTTTCCAATTCCAGACTCACCCTCTCCACTCCTAGATTCCTCCATCTTCACTCTCAAGCTCCTCCTCTCCACTTCCAAACTCCTCTCTCTCTACTCCCAGATTTCCCGTCTCCACTCCCAGACTCCTCCCCAGGTCACTCTCCACTCAGGTCACCCCTCCCTCCCCAAACCCAAGGTTACCCTCCACTGCCCAGGTTAACTTCCTCTTACCCTTGTCACCCTCCACCCGCTAAGCCACCCGTCATTTCCTCAGGTCACTTTCTTCTCAAGTCATCCTCCACTTTCCAGGTCACCCTCTGCCCGCAGTCTTTCCATGCTTCTAGGTGTAGCCTTCATGATGCTAGCAGCAGCAGTGTCCCAGGAGTTTGAATCTAGCATTCATGGTGCCAGCAGCAGCATCCCAGAAGCTAGAGTCAAGCCTTCGTGGTACCAGCCGTAGCAGTGTCCCAGGAGCTAGAATCTAGAATTCATAGTGCTAGCAGCAGCAGTGTCCCATGAGTTAGGATCAAGCCTTCATGGTGCTAGCAGCAGCAGTGTGCCAGGAACTAGAACCTAGCTTTCATGGTCCCAGCAACAGAAATGTGCCAGAAGCTAGAGTCTAGCCTTTATGGTGCCAGCAGCAGCAGTGTCCTAGGAGCTAGAGTCTAGCTTTCATGGTGCAGGCAGCAGCACTGTCCCAGGAACTAGGGCCTAACCTTCATTGTTCCAGCATGACACGTTCCGTTGCGACCCTCACAGCTAAAGTTGACCTCATTACAGTAGATCTTAACGTCTCCTCATATATTAATATTTCCATATTAAATATCTCTCCTCCATTGTTCAGCTGATGTTAAAGCAGCTTCTCTCATTACCCAGTGATCTTCATCCTTCACTTACCCGTCATAACCCAGTGATCTTCATCCTTCACTTACCCGTCATAACCCAGTGATCTTCAACCTTCACTCACCCGTCATAACCCAGTGATCTTCAACCTTCACTCACCCGTCATAGCCCAGTGATCTTCAACCTTCACTCACCCGTCATAACCCAGTGATCTTCAACCTTCACTCACCCGTCATAACCCAGTGATCTTCAACCTTCACTCACCCGTCATAGCCCAGTGATCTTCAACCTTCACTCACCCGTCATAACCCAGTGATCTTCCACCGTCACTCACCCGTCATAACCCACTAATCTTCAACCTTCACTCACCCGTCATAACCCAGTAATCTTCAACCATCACTCACCCGTCATAACCCAGTGATCTTCAATCACCCGTCATAACCCAGTGATCTTCAACCTTCACTCACCCGTCATAACCCAGTGATCTTCAAACTTCACTCACCCATCATAACCCAGTGATATTCAACCTTCACTCACCCGTCATAACCCAGTCCTCTTCAACCTTCACTCACCCGTCATAACCCAGTAATCTTCAACCATCACTCACCCGTCATAACCCAGTGATCTTCAATCACCCGTCATAACCCAGTGATCTTCAACCTTCACTCACCCGTCATAACCCAGTGATCTTCAAACTTCACTCACCCATCATAACCCAGTGATCTGCAACCTTCACTCGCCCGTCATAACCCAGTGATCTTCAAACTTCACTCACCCGTCATAACCCAGTGATCTGCAACCTTCACTCGCCCGTCATAACCCAGTGATCTTCGACTTCCACTCACCCGTCATAACCCAGTGATCTTTGACTTCCACTTACCCGTCATAACCCAGTGATCTTCAACCTTCACTCACCCGTCATAACCCAGTGATCTTCAACCTTCACTCACCCGTCATAACCCAATGATCTTCAGCCTTCACTCACCCGTCATAACCCAGTGATCTTCAACCTTCACTCACCCGTCATAACCCAGTGATCTTCAACCTTCACTCACCCGTCAAAACCCAGTTATCTTCAACCTCCACTAACCCGTCATAACCCAGTGATCTTCAACTTCCACTCACCCGTCATAACCCAGTGATCTACAACCTTCACTCACCCGTCATAACCCAGTGATCTTCAACCTTCACTCACCCGTCATAACCCAGTGATCTTCAACCTTCACTCGCCCGTCATAACCCAGTGATCTTCGACTTCCACTCACCCGTCATAACCCAGTGATCTTCAACCTTCACTCACCCGTCATAACTCATTGATCTTCAACCTTCACTCACCCGTCAAAACCCAGTGATTTTCAACCTTCACTCACCCGTCATAACCCAGTGATCTTCAGCCTTCACTCACCCGTCATAACCCAGTGATCTTCATAACCCAGTGATCTTCAACCTTCACTCTCCCGTCATAACCCAGTCATCTACAACCTTCACTCACCCGTCATAACCCAGTAATCTTCAACCTTCACTCACCCGTCATCAATGATCTACAACCTTCACTCACCCGTCAGAACCCAGTGATCTTCAACCTTCACTCACCCATCATAACCCAGTGATCTTCAACCTTCACTCCCGTCATAACATAACCAGTGATCTTCAACTTCCACTGTCATAACCCAGTGATCTACAACCTTCCCTCACCCGTCATAACCCAGTGATCTTCAATCTTCACTCACCCGTCATAACCCAGTGATCTTCAACCTTCACTCACCCGTCATAACCCAACCTCACTCAGTGATCTTCAACCTTCACTCACTCACTCACCCGTCATAACCCAGTGATCTTCAACCTTCACTCACCCGTCATAACCCAGTGATATCTTCAACCTTCACTCACCCGTCATAACCCAGTGATCTTCAACCTTCACTCACCCGTCATAACCCAGTGATCTTCAACCTTCACTCGCCCGTCATAACCCAGTGATCTTCGACTTCCACTCACCCGTCATAACCCAGTGATCTTCAACCTTCACTCACCCGTCAAAACCCAGTCACTCGCCCGTCATAACCCAGTGATTTTCAACCTTCACTCACCCGTCATACCCCAGTGATCTTCAGCCTTCACTCACCCGTCATAACCCAGTGATTTTCAACCTTCACTCACCCGTCATAACCCAGTGATCTTCAGCCTTCACTCACCCGTCATAACCCAGTGATCTTCAGCCTTCACTCACCCATCATAACCCAGTGATCTTCAACCTTCACTCACCCGTCATAACCCAGTTATCTTCAGCCTCCACTAACCCGTCATAACCCAGTGATCTTCAACTTCCACTCACCCGTCATAACCCAGTGATCTACAACCTTCACTCACCCGTCATAACCCAGTGATCTTCAACCTTCACTCACCCGTCATAACCCAGTGATATTCAACCTTCACTCACCCGTCATAACCCAGTGATCTTCAACCTTCACTCACCCGTCATAACCCAGTGATCTTCAACCTTCACTCGCCCGTCATAACCCAGTGATCTTCGACTTCCACTCACCCGTCATAACCCAGTGATCTTCAACCTTCACTCACCCGTCATAACTCATTGATCTTCAACCTTCACTCACCCGTCAAAACCCAGTGATTTTCAACCTTCACTCACCCGTCATAACCCAGTGATCTTCAGCCTTCACTCACCCGTCATAACCCAGTGATCTTCAACCTCCACTCACCCGTCATAACCCAGTGATCTTCAACCTTCACTCACCCGTCATAACCCAGTCATCTACAACCTTCACTCACCCGTCATAACCCAGTAATCTTCAACCTTCACTCACCCGTCATAACCCAATGATCTACAACCTTCACTCACCCGTCAGAACCCAGTGATCTTCAACCTTCACTCACCCATCATAACCCAGTGATCTTCAACCTTCACTCACCCGTCATAACCCAGTTATCTTCAACCTCCACTCACACGTCATAACCTAGTGATCTTCAACTTCCACTCACCCGTCATAACCCAGTGATCTACAACCTTCCCTCACCCGTCATAACCCAGTGATCTTCAATCTTCACTCACCCGTCATAACCCAGTGATCTTCAACCTT
The DNA here is from genome assembly GCF_038502225.1 of Cherax quadricarinatus. Classification (NCBI taxonomy): domain Eukaryota; kingdom Metazoa; phylum Arthropoda; class Malacostraca; order Decapoda; family Parastacidae; genus Cherax; species Cherax quadricarinatus. The sequence continues at coordinate 2,424,417 of NC_091339.1, forward strand.
CACTCACCCGTCATAACCCAGTTATCTTCAATCTTCAGTCACCCGTCATAACCCAATGAACTACAACCTTCACTCACTCGTCATAACCCAGTTATCTTCCACCTTCACTCACCCGTCATAACCCAGTGATCTTCAACCTTCACTCACCCGTCATAACTCAGTGATCTTCAACCTTCACTCACCCGTCATAACCCAGTGATGTACAACCTTCACTCACCCGTCATAACCCAGTGGTCTTCGACTTCCACTCACCCGTCATAACCCAGTGATCTTCAACCTTCACTTACCCGTCATAACCCAGTAATCTTCAACCTTCACTCACCCGTCATAACCCAGTGATCTTCAACCTTCACTCACCCGTCATAACCCAGTGATCTTCAACCTTCATTCACCCTCATAACCCAGTGATCTTTAACCTTCACTCACCCGTCATGACCCAGTGATCTTCAACCTTCACTCACCCTTCATAACCCAGTGATCTTCATCCTTCACTCACCCGTCATAACCCAGTGATCTTCAACCTTCACTCACCCGTCAAAACCCAATGATCTTCAGCCTTCACTCACCCGTCATAACCCAGTGATCTTCAACCTTCACTCACCCGTCATAACCCAGTGATCTTCAACCTTCACTCGCCCGTCATAACCCAGTGATCTTCGACTTCCACTCACCCGTCATAACACAGTAAATTTCGACTTCCACTCACCCGTCATAACCCAGTGATCTTCAACCTTCACTCACCCGTCATAACCCAGTGATCTTCAACCTTTACTCACCCGTCATAACCCAGTGATCTTCAACCTTCACTCACCCGTCAAAACCCAGTGATTTTCAACCTTCACTCACCCGTCATAACCCAGTGATCTACAACCTTCACTCACCCGTCATAACCCAGTGATCTTCAACCTTCACTCACCCGTCATAACCCAGTGATCTTCAGCCTTCACTCACCCATCATAACCCAGTGATCTTCAACCTTCACTCACCCGTCATAACCCAGTTATCTTCAACCTCCACTAACCCGTCATAACCCAGTGATCTTCAACTTCCACTCACCCGTCATAACCCAGTGATCTTCAACCTTCACTCACCCGTCATAACCCAGTGATCTTCAACCTTCACTCACCCGTCATAACCCAGTGATATTCAACCTTCACTCACCCGTCATAACCCAGTGATCTTCAACCTTCACTCACCCGTCATAACCCAGTGATCTTCAACCTTCACTCGCCCGTCATAACCCAGTGATCTTCGACTTCCACTCACCCGTCATAACCCAGTGATCTTCAACCTTCACTCACCCGTCAAAACCCAGTGATTTTCAACCTTCACTCACCCGTCATACCCCAGTGATCTTCAGCCTTCACTCACCCGTCATAACCCAGTGATTTTCAACCTTCACTCACCCTCATAACCCAGTGATCTTTAACCTTCACTCACCCGTCATGACCCAGTGATCTTCAACCTTCACTCACCCTTCATAACCCAGTGATCTTCATCCTTCACTCACCCGTCATAACCCAGTGATCTTCAACCTTCACTCACCCGTCATAACCCAGTGATCCTCAACTTTCACTCACCCGTCATAACCCAGTGATCTTCAACCTTCACTCACCCTCATAACCCAGTGATCTTCAACCTTCACTCACCCGTCATAACCCAGTGATCTTCAACCTTCACTCACCCATCATAACCCAGTGATCTTCAACCTTCACTCACCCGTCAAAACCCAGTGATTTTTCAACCTTCACTCACCCGTCATAACCCAGTGATCTTCAGCCTTCACTCACCCGTCATAACCCAGTGATCTTCAACCTCCACTCACCCGTCATAACCCAGTGATCTTCAAACTTCACTCGCCCGTCATAGCCCAGTGATCTACAACCTTCACTCACCCGTCATAACCCAGTGATCTTCAACCTTCACTCACCCGTCATAACCCAGTGATATTCAACCTTCACTCACCCGTCATAACCCAGTGATCTTCAAGCTTCACTTACCCGTCATAACCCATTGATCTTCAACCTTCACTCACCCGTCATAACCCAGTGATCTTCGACTTCCACTCACCCGTCATAACCCAGTGATCTTCAACCTTCACTCACCCGTCATAACCCAGTGATCTTCAACCTTCACTCATCCGTCATAACCCAGTGATCTTCAACCTTCACTCACCCGTCAAAACCCAGTGATTATTCAACCTTCACTCACCCGTCATAACCCAGTGATCTTCAACCTTCACTCACCCGCCATAACCCAGTGATCTACAACCTTCACTCACCCGTCATAACCCAGTGATCTTCAAGCTTGCATTCATCCATTACGCAGCATATGTTAAAGCTCCCGATCCTCTCCATTAGCCAACATTACCGAGTTTGCTTTCCGTTTATCCAGCTACTCGAGTTTCTCTAACTATTTCCTCAAGTTGATTTCCTAACCATCAGTAAGAAGAAAAAAGCCCCCCACCCCAGTATTTAATTCGACCTCCTTATTCACTACCTCAAGGGAGCATCACCCTTACCCATTTTCAGGAGTAAATCTTGCATGAAACAGCCAACACATCACCCCCTACGAGTCACCAATTGCTTCTGCATTACCTCTTTGAAGTGTTTGTACTCGTTGCTAGATTGTTCATCCCCCCTCTCTTTTTTTTCTCTCTCTCTCTTCATTCATTGCTACAGTGTCCTTCTCTTTATTTTTGTCTACCCCTTCACTAGTTTGTGTCATCAGGTGAAGGTGTATTACTTGGGCCTCACTGGAATGACCTTGCATGTCTGCTTTGCCTGCTGCTAATGCTTTTATTGTTGAACTCCTGACCTTCATGGTGCTTACGTTGCACTCTGAGAATATATGGAGAGAGTGTGTGTGAATGTGAGAGTGAGTGTGAGTAGAGTGTGTGTGAGTAGAGTGAGTGTGATTAGAGTGTGTGTGAGTAGAGTGTGAGTAGAGTGAGTGTGAGTAGAGTGAGTGTGAAAGTCATGGGCTGAGTCATTAATATATCAGAAAGCCAGCGAGAACTTTTTTTTCGGATAATTCTAAACCTATGACAGGTTCTTGCTTGCCAGGTAATACGTTCAGATGGGCAGGACGTGACGGCCTGCTAAAAGTTAAATGTGGAAACTGAGTTGGATTGTGACAAGTAATAGTTGGTGATTTAGTTCGGTAATATGTAGGAAAGTAGAAAAAATTACGAAAGTTTATGTCCACACATATGTGTGTGCATCTACACCAGAGATTCTTTGAGAGAGAGAGAAAGAGAGAGAATTATTGTTTTGCTGAGATTAGTTCTTTAAACCATATTTATGTGACCCTATAGGCAGTTATGAATTGTCTGAATGGTAAAAATTTTAAGTTACAGATGAAAGGTTTGAATAACTTTTTTACCCAGGAGATCAGTGCTGGTATACGAGGTGCCAAACTCAGGCGAACGGTGTTATTCGTAGGGTGACTTTCACTTGTTTTGCCACTTACAGCTACAAGACAGTAATTGTACTTCCCATTGCATGTTTCATTTGCCTCTGGACTGTGTTGTTCCTGTTTTCCTCAGGTTTTGTTGACAAATCTTGAAAACCTGCAAGTTATTAACTTCGTAGATTCTGACTCGCCTTGTAGTAGTCCTTAGTTCCACTCTTTTTTGTATCATCTTTGTTGCCTTGTCAGTAGTTGCCCCGAGCCTCTAAGTGATGACCTCCTGTAGTCCCCGAGGTCAGAATCTTATGGTTATTGGTTGGGAAGGATCAAGCACTAATAATATTGTCATTAATTATACCAACTGAGGTACTAAACTCAAGTGATCTTCAGTATCGTGTTACTGCCGAGTAAAAACTAAGAACACATGCATATTTTTATTCAACACTAGGAAAAAACATGGATATGAATATAGTTGTTAAATTATATTTTGTAATCATTAGTTTCATAGATTTCACATTCTTAATAAGTACTGCAGAGTACAGCATGATTTCAAGAATACAAAATGGTAATACGATATATTATTGGAAATGTTTTGTGTTTAGGTATGTATAGAAAGCTTTGTTGAATAATAAATATGTTTTACTTGCGTTGTTAAAAAGAGTTATTGAAACGCTAGCAGTAACACCCGATGGCTTCAGAAGTTTTCTTCCTTGCATCTGCCGTGTCAGGAGGCGAGTGTGGGGGTCACAAGGCAGGTGTAAGGCGCTCACGCCCCCTCACATGCTTTGTTAAGAGCAGTTGTGGGAATTCACCCTCCCTTCCCCCACCAGCCATATCAGGAGGTGAATGAAGGAATCAACTCTTCCACGCCAGGATTGCCAGGAGATGGGTGGGGGAAGTAACACCCCTGCACCTGCCTCGTCAAGAGGCAGGGACTCATGCTTCCTCATCCACCTTGTCAGGAATTGGGTACGGGAGATTCACTTCCCCACAACAGCCCTGGCAGGAGGCAGGTATAAGGAACTCACGCCCTTGCACCTTCTTTTTCAGGAGGCAGGTGTGGGAACGCTCCCCCCTCCCGACACCTACTTTGCCAGGGTAGGTGTAGGGGATTCGCATCCTCACATCCACCTTGTCAGTAGGTACGTAAAGGGGACTCACCCCTTTACGTACCTTGTCAGGAGGCAGGTGTGAGATTCATGCCCCTGCAACCACCTTGTCAGGAGATGTGTGTGGAGGGGCACCCCTGCATCTTTGTTATCAGAAGATAGTTGTGGGGGACTTGCACCCACCTTGTCAGGAGGAGGTGTATGCATGTTAATTCTAGGCTCTAAGAAAAAATATAAATGATTTCAGTCGGGCTGAGTTTTCGAATTAAAACTGATGCAACCTAGAAAAATACCTCCGAATAAAAAAAAATTGGAACTTTTTTTCAGTAAAAATATCCTTAAAATGTGTCACTATAGTGCAGCCAAATAGTGTCCCATCAAGGGGCGCTGCCCCCTTATTTGAAATTTGTTGAATGCCTTATAACCGAAAACCTCCTGGGTACAAAGAAGCCTGTGGTTACACTGGCTTTCATGGAGACCAAGTTATAAAAAACCCACAACATTCACAATGTATAAGATGTTTCGAAATTATTTTCATGAATAGTGGATATGTAATCTAGGTATTTCTATTAATTATCCTGATTTGATTTATATGTATATATGTCGTGCTGAATAGGTAAAACTGGTCATTTAGCAAGAACTCATTTAAAAGAGGATATACAAGTATACAAGATAGGATATAGGGCGAAATGACAGAAGTTTGTTGGACTACGTATTGGTAGATGAAAGACTGTTGGGTAGACTTTATAGAGGGGCCACAGATATATCAGATCACTTTTTAGTTGTAGCTACAGTGAGAGTAAAAGGTAGATGGGATACAAGGAAAATGGAAGCAGCAAGTAAGAGAGAGGTGAAGGTTTATTAACTAAAGGAGGAGGCAGTTAGGTAAGATAACAACTGTTGAAGGACAGATGGGCTAGTGTAAGTATAAGCAGTGGGGTAGAAGATGTATGGGGTAAGTTTAAGAATATAGTGTTAGAGTGTTCAGCAGAAAGTTGTGGTTGCAGGAAAGTGGGTGCAGGAGGGAAGAAGAACGATTGATGGAATGATGTAAAGATAGTAAGAGAGAAAAAGTTAGCATATGAGAGGTTCTTACAAAGTAGAAGTGATGCAAGGAGGGAGGAGTATATTGAGAGAAAAGGAGAGGTTAAGAGAGTGGTGAAGCAGTGTAAAAAGAGAGCAAATGAGAGAGTCGGTGAGTTATCAACAAATTTTGTTGAGAATAAGAAAAAGTTTTGGAGTGAGATTAATAAGTTGAGAAAGCCTATGGAACAAATGGATTTGTTAGTTAAAAATAGGAGAGGACAGAGGAGAATTATTAAACGGAGAGTTAGAAGTATCAGGAACATGGAGGGAATATTTTGAGGAATTGTTGAATGTTGACGAAGATAGGGAAGCTGCGATTTTGTGTATAGGGCAAGAAGGAATAACACCTTATAGGAGTGAGGAAGAACCAGTTATGAGTGTGGGGAAGTGCGTGGGGTAGCAGGTAGAATGAAATAGGGTAAAGCAGCTGGGATTGATGGGATAAAAATAGAAATGTTAAAAGCAGGTGGGTATATAGCTTTGGAGTGATTAGTGTTTTTATTTAATGAATGTATGGACGAGGGTAAGGTACCTAGGGATTGGCAGAGAGCATGCATACTTCCATTTGTATGAAGGCAAAGGGAAGAAAAGAGAGTGTAAAAATTATAGGGAAATAAATCTGTTGAGTATACCTGGTAAAGTGTATGGTAGGGTTATTATTGAAAGAATTAAGAGTAAGATGGAGAGCAGGATAGCAGATGAACAGGGAGGCTGTAGGAAGGGTAGGGTGTGTGTAGACCAAGTGTTTGCAGTGAAACGTAGAGGTGAACAGTATTTAGATAAGGGTAAAGAGATTTTTGTGGCATTTATGGATTTGGAAAAGGCATATGATAGGGTGGATAGGGAGGCAATGTGGCAGATGTTGCAAATGTATGGAGTAGGAGGTAGGTTATTGAAAGCAGTGAAGAGTCTTTACGAGAATAGTGAGGCTCAGGTTACAGTATGTAGGCGAGAGGGAGATTATTTCCCAGTAAAAGTAGGCCTTAGACAGGGATGTGTGATGTCACCATGGTTGTTTAATATATTTATAGATGGAGTCAACATGACTCACGAGATGGTCTGGAGTTTTGAGACTCTCTGACCGCGGGTTCAAATCCCGCCCATGGTATGGTTTATAGATGGAGTTGTAAGAGAAGTGAATATTCGGGTGTTGGCAAGAGGTGTGGAGTTAAAAGATAAAGAATCTAAAACAAAATAGGAGTTGTCACAGTTGCTCTTTGCTGATGACACTGTGCTGTTGGGAAATTCTGAGAAGTTGCAGAGGTTGGTTGATGAGTTTGGTAGGGTATGTAAAAGGAAATTAAAAGTGAATATAGGAGAGAGTAAGGTGATAACAAAAAATTAGGTAACGGAAGATTGGATATCTGATTAGAGGGAGAGAGTATGGATGAGGTTAATCTATTCAGATATTTGAGAGTGGACATGTCAGCAGATGGGTCTGTGAAAGATGAGGTGAATCATAGAATTGACGAGGGGAAAAAGGTGAGTGGTGCACTGAGGAGTCTGTGGAGACAAAGAACTTCATCCATGAATGCAAAGATAGGATTGTATGAGAGTATAGTTATACCAATGCTGTTGTATGGGTGTGAGGCATGGGTGGTGAATGTTGCAACAAGGAGAAGGCTGGAGGCATTGGAGATGTCATGTCTGAGGGCAGTGTGTGGTGTGAATATAATGCAGAGAATCCATAGTTTGGAGATTAGGAGGAGGTGCGGGATACCAAAACCATCTGGATACCATCCAGAGGGCTGAGGAGGGGTTATTGAGATGGTTTGGACATGTAGAGAGGATGGAACGAAATGGAATGACTTCGAGAGTGTATAAATCTGTAGTGGAGGGAAGGCGGGGTAAGGGTTGACCTAGGAAAGGTTGGAGGGGGTAAAGGAGGTTTTGTGTGCAAGGGGCTTGGACTTCCAGCAATCATGCGTGAGCATGTTAGGAGCATATGGAGACAAATGGTTTTTAGGACTTTACATGCTATTGGAGTGTAAGCAAGGTAACATTTATAAAGGGATTCGGGAAAACCGGCAGGCAGGACATGAGTCCTGGAGATGAGAAGTACAGTGCCGGCAGTCTGAAGGAGGGGTGTTAATGTTGCAGTTTTATAACTGTAGTATAAGCAAGCCTCTGGCAAGACAGTGATGGAGTGAATGATGGAAGTTTTCCTTTCTCGGGCCACCCTGCCTTGGTGGGAAACTGCCGATATATATATTTTCATATATATATCCTCAGCTTATATATGAAAATATATATGCCGACATATTTTTTTCATTTATGTTAATGTAAAAATTAATGATTTTGTACCAAAAGAACCTTAGAAATCTTACCTAACCTTATTATAACAAACACAATTTAATTTAGCCTAATCCAACTAAATATATTTTAGATAAGTTTACAATAATTTAATAATAAACAAACACAAAGAATATATTATTTTTCGTTAGGCTCAGAATGATTTTTGCTAAATTATTGCGTACACAAATTTTCACTTGCCTTATTTGGTAAGAAGAGCATTGCCATTTAAGCCAAAATCGCAAGTTTTACCTATTCGGCACAACATATATATTATTTAATTTTTTTATTAACATTTCGGCCGTCTCCCACCAAGGCAGGGTGGCCCGAAAAAGAAAAACTTTCATCATTCACTCCATCACTGTCTTGCCAAAGGCGCGCTAACACTCCAGTTATAAAACTGCAACATTAACACCCCTCCTTCATATATATATATATCTATATATATATATATATATATATATATATATATATATATATATATATATATATATATATATATATATGTCGTGCCGAATATGTAAAACTGGTCAGTTAGCAAGAACTCATTTAAAATTAATTCCTTTCTGAAATTTTCTCTTATACGTTTAAAGATATATTTTTTTCATTAATGTTAATGTAAAAACTTTTAATTTTGCACCAAAAGAATCTTAGAAAACTTACCTAACCTTATTATAACAAGAGCAATTTATTTTAGCCTAACCCAACTAAATATATTTTAGATTTGTTTACAATAATTTAATATTAAACAAACACAGTGAAATATATATTTTTTTCGTTAGGTTCAGAATGATTTTGGCGAAATTATTGCATAAACAAATTTTCGCTTGTCCTATATGGCAAGATGAGCGTTGCTATTTAAGCCAAGATCGCAAATTCTGCCTATTCGGCACGACACACATATATATATATATATATATATATATATATATATATATATATATATATATATATATATATATATATATATATATATACATTGAGAGAGAGAGAGAGAGAGAGAGAGAGAGAGCGCCTGAAGTATAATCTACGCAGGGCAGCCAAGAAATATTTCATAATCGATAAAAGTCACATTTAGTGGCACACTGAACCAAGAATCTGGCGTAGTAAATAGATACAAGAGAAAAAAAATAAATCCTTCAAAAGTAAAGGTATCAGAATGACAGTGAAAACACTCAATTCAGCTGGGCAACAACAGCCTGGCTGGTCAGGCCGCCTTCAGCTAAGACATGCCATATCTGTAAACCAAGGTATTCGTTTACGAGAGAGAGGTAGGCATGGTAGATAGTGGAAAATGCAGAGATGCATTAAGTATACTCGAGTATATATACAAGTGGTTCAAATATAAAAGAGTGTAACTCATTGGTGTATTATGTGTGTGTGTGTGTGTGTGTGTGTGTGTGTGTGTGTGTGTGTGTGTGTGTGTGTGTGTGTGTGTGTGTGTGTGTGTGTGTGTGCGTGTGCAGAACAACCACTGAAAATATATATTGTGATATCTGTTTACTGTGATTTTATTGCACGCACATACACACACACACACACACACACACACACCCGAAGGTGTAGTGAGGCAAAAACTAAGTGCGTTAGAGAATGAAAAAAGTACAGAAGGCAAAGAACCCAGGAAAACAAGAAGATTAGTTGAAGAGCCAGGAACGAGTATGCACAGATTAGGAGGGAGGCCCAACGACAGTACGAAAACAACATAGCATCGAAAGTCAATTCTGACCCGAAACTGCTGTATAGCCACATTAGGAGGAAGACAACGGTCAAATATCAGGGTGATCAGGCTGAGGACAGAAGGTAGGGAACTCACAAGAAACGATCCAGAGGTATGTGAGGAGCTCAACACGAGATTCAAGAAGTATTCACAGAAGAGATAGGAAGGGCTCTGGAAAGACAGCGCAGAGAGGAACACCAACAGGGAATGTACCATTAAGTGTTGGATGACATACAACTGAGGAGGAGGTGCAGAAGCTGCTAAGTGACCTTGACACCTCAAAGACAATGGGACCGGACATCTCCCCGTGGATCCTGAGAAAAGGAGCAGAGATGCGGTGTGTCCCACTAACCACAATCTTCAATACATCCCTTGAAACTGGGCAACTACCTGAGGTATGGAAGACGGCAAATGTAGTCCCCATTTTTAAGGAGACAGAAACGAGGCACTAAACTACAGACCAGTGTCACTGATGTGTATAGTATGCAAAGTCATGGAGAAGATTATCAGGAGGAGAGTGGTGGAGCACCTGGAATGGAACAAGATAAACGGCAACCAGCACGGATTCATGGAAGGCAAATCCTGTGTCACAAACCTTCTAGAGTTTTATGACAAAGTAACAAAAGTAAGACACGAGAGAGAGAGAGGGGTGGGTTGATCGCATTTTCCTAGACTGCAGGAAGGCCTTCGACACAGTCCCTCACAAGAGATTAGTGCAGAAGCTGGAGGGTCAGGCACGTATAACAGGAAGGGCACTGCAGTGGATCAGAGAATACCTGACAGGGAGGCAACAACGAGTCATGGTACGTGATGAGGTATCACAGTGGGCGCCTGTGACGAGCGGGGTCCCACAGGGGTCAGTCCTAGAACCAGTGGTGTTTTTGGTATATGTGAATGGCATGATGGAAGGGATAGACTCTGAAGTGTCCCTTTTCACAGATGTGATGTGAAGTTAATGAGGAGAATTAAATCAGATGAGGATCAGGCAGGACTACAAAGAGACCTGGACAGGCTGGACACGTGGTCCAGCAGCTGGCTTCTCGAATTCAACCCCGCCAAATGCAAAGTTATGAAGATTGGGGAAGGGCAAAGAAGACCGCAGATAGATTATAGGCTAGGTGGACAAAGACTGCAAATCTCACTCAAGGAGAAAGATCAAGGGGTGACCATAACACCGAGCACGTCTCCGGAGGCACACATCAACCAGATAACTGCTGCAGCATATGGGCGCCTGGCAAACCTGAGAATAGCATCCCGATACCTTAGTAAGGAATTGTTCAAGACACTGTACACTGTGTACGTCAGACCCATACTGGAGTATGCAGCACCAGTTTGGAACCCACACCTGGTCAAGCACGTCAAGAAATTAGAGAAAGTACAGAGATTTGCAACAAGGCTAGTTCTGGAGCTCAGGGGAATGTTCTAAGAAGAAAGGTTAAGGAAAATCGGCCTGACAACACTGGAGGACAGGAGGGTCAGGGGAGCCATGATAACAACATACAAAATACTGCGTGGAATAGACAAGGTGGACAGAGACAGGATGTTCCAAAAAGGGGACAGAAAAAGGGGTCACAGTTGGAAGCTGCAGACTCAGACGAGTCACAGGGATGTTAGGAAGTATTTCTTCAGTCACAGAGTCGTCGAGAATTGGAACAGTCTAGCAAGTGATGTAGTGGAGGCAGGAGCTATACATAGCTTTAAGACGAGGTATGACAAAGCTCAGGGAGCAGAGAGAAAGAGAGAGAGAAGACTTAGTAGCGATCAGTGAAGAGGCGGGGCCAGGAGCTGAGTCTCGACCCCTGCAACCACAATTAGTTGAGTACAATTAGATGAGCACACACACACACACACACACACACACACACACACACACACACACACACACACACACACACACACACACACGCACACACACGCACACACGCACACACACGCACACACACGCACACACACACACACACACACACACACACACACACACACACACACACACACACACACACGTGCAAACAAGAAGGCTGAGGAGAGGTTTGTACCCAAGGGTAACAGGAATAATGAAAAAGCCAGGACGAGCCCATGGTTCACCCAAAGGTGCAGGGAGGCAAAAACCAAGTGTGCTAGGGAATGGAAGAAATAAAGAAGGCAAAGGACCCAGGAGATTAAGGAGAGCAGTCGTAGAGCCAGAAATGAATATGCACAAATAAGAAGGGAGGCCCAACGACAATATGAAAACAACATAGCAGCGAAAGCCAAATCTGACCTGAAACTGTTATACAGCCACATCAGGAGGAAAACAACAGTCAAGGACCAGGTAATCAGGCTAAGGAAGGAAGAATGAGAGACAACAAGACATGACCGTGAAGTATGTGAGGAACTCAACAAGAGATTCAAAGAAGTGTTCACAAAGGAGACAGAAGGGGCTCCAGAAAGACGGAGAGGTGGGGCACACCACCAAGTGCTGGACACAGTACACACAACCAAGGAAGAAGTGAAGAGTCTTCTGAGTGAGCTAGATACCTCAAAGGCAATGGGGCCGGATAACATCTCTCCATGGGTCCTGAGAGAGGGAGCAGAGGGGCTATGTGTACCCCTAACAACAATATTCAATACATCTATCAAAACAGGGAGATTGCCTGTGGCATGGAAGACAGCAAATGTAGTCCCAATCTTTAAAAAAAGAGACAGACATGAAGCACTAAACTACAGACCAGTGTCACTGACATGTATAGTATGCGAAGTCATGGAGAAGATTATCAGGAGAAGAGTAGTGGAACACCTAGAGAGGAATGATCTCATCAACAGCAGCCAACATGGTTTCAGGGACGGGAAATCCTGTGTCACAAGCCTACTGGAGTTCTATGACATGGTGACATCAGTAAGACAAGAGAGAGAGGGATAGGTGGATTGCATTTTCTTGGACTGCAAGAAGGCGTTTGACACAGTTCCACACAAGAGATTAGTGCAAAAACTGGAGGACCAAGCAGGGATAACAGGGAAGGCACTACAATGGATCAGGGAATACTTTTCAGGAAGACAGCAGCGAGTCATGGTACGTGGCGAGGTGTCAGAGTGGGCACCTGTGACCAGCAGGGTCCCACAGGGGTCAGTCCTAGGACCAGTGCTGTTTCTGGTATTTGTGAACGACATGACGGAAGGAATAGTCTCCGAAGTGTCCCTGTTTGCAGATTGTTGTTGTTAAAGATTCGCCGGTATTCTCCCGGCCCCGGCTCTTCCAAGTGGTGGCCCGGCACTGGCTCTCTGTCTGGGGAGTGTCTGAGACCTAAGTCTCCCATGGGAGGAGGCACAAGTACCCCCCTCATCTTGTGAGCTACAAACTCGGGCTCTGGCACCAACCCTGCCCTAGAAGGGCAAGGCATGGTGTCGATCGTCTGTTTGCAGATGACGTGAAGTTGATGAGAAGAATTCATTCGATCGAAGACCAGGCAGAACTACAAAGGGATCTGGACAGGCTGCAGACCTGGTCCAGCAATTGGCTCCTGGAGTTCAACCCCACCAAGTGCAAAGTCATGAAGATTGGGGAAGGGCAAAGAAGACCGCAGACGGAGTACAGTCTAGGGGGCCAGAGACTACAAACCTCACTCAAGGAAAAAGATCTTGGGGTGAGTATAACACCAGGCACATCTCCTGAAGCGCACATCAACCAAATAACTGCTGCAGCATATGGGCTCTTAGCAAACCTCAGAACAGCATTCCGACATCTCAATAAGGAATCGTTCAGGACCCTCTACACCATGTACGTTAGGCCCATATTGGAGTATGCGGCACCAGTTTGGAACCCACACCTAGCCAAGCACGTAAAGAAACTAGAGAAAGTGCATAGGTTTGCAACAAGACTAGTCCCAGAGCTAAGAGGTATGTCCTACGAGGAGAGGTTAAGGGAAATCAACCTGACGACACTGGAGGACAGGAGAGATAGGGGGGACATGATAACGACATACAAAATACTGAGAGGAATTGACAAGGTGGACAAAGACAGGATGTTCCAGAGATTGGACACAGTAACAAGGGGACACAGTTGGAAGCTGAAGACACAGATGAATCACAGGGATGTTAGGAAGTATTTCTTCAGCCACAGAGTAGTCAGTAAGTGGAATAGTTTGGGAAGTGATGTAGTGGAGGCAGGATCCATACATAGCTTTAAGCAGATGTATGATAAAGCTCACGGCTCAGGGAGAGTGACCTAGTAGCGATCAGTGAAGAGGCGGGGCCAGGAGCTCGGACTCGACCCCCGCAACCTCAATTAGGTGAGTACACACACACACACACACACTCACACACTCACACACTCACATACACACTCATTGCTGAGGTCCAGGTAATAAACCCTGGGAATTAACATAAAAAAATTTTTAAGGTAGTAGGCTGGTAGACAGCAACCACCCAGGGGAGTACTACCGTCCTGCCAAGTGAGTGTGAAACGAAAGCCTGTAATTGTCTTACATGATGGTAGGATTGCTGGTGTCTTTTGTCTGTCTCATAAATATGCAAGATTACAGGTACATCTTGCTACTTCTACTTACACTTAGGTCACACTACACATACATGTATATGTTTATTTATACACACTCATCTGAGTTTTCTTAGATTTCATGTTAATAGCACTTGGTCTTATTACTTTTCCTTTTATATCCATGGGGAAGTGAAATAAGAATCTTTCCTCCGTAAGCCATGCGTGTTGTAAAAGTCAACTAAAATGCCGGGAACAATGGGCTAGTAACCCCTCTTCCTGTAATAATTACTAAAAAGAATAAGAAGAAAATTGTCAAAGTGGGAAGTCTGAATGTGCGTGGATGTTGTGCAAATGATAAGAAAGAGATGATCGTGGATGTTATGAATGAGAAGAAGCTGGATGTCCTGGCTTTAAGTGAAACAAAGCTGAAGGGGGTAGGAGAGTTTCAGTGGAGAGGAATAAATGGGATTAGGTCAGGGGTTTCAAATAGAGTTAGAGCTAAAGAAGGAGTAGCAATAATGTTGAAGGATAAGTTATGGCATGCAAAGAGGGACTACAAATGTATTAATTCAAGGATTATGTTGAGTAAAATAAAGGTTGGATGTGAAAAGTGGGTTATAGTAAGCGTATATGCACCTGGAGAAGAGAGAAGTGTAGAGGAGAGAGAGAGATTTTGGGAAATGTTAAGTGAATGCGTGGGGAGTTTTGAACCAAGTGTGAGAGTAATGGTGGTTGGGGATTTCAATGCTAAAGTGGGCAAAAGTGTTGTAGAGGGAGTAGTAGGTAATTTTGGGGTGCCAGGGGTAAATGAAAATGGGGAGCCTTTAATTGAGCTATGTGCAGAAAGAGGTTTGGTAATAAGTAATACATATTTTATGAAGAAGAGGATAAGTAAATATACAAGGTATGATATAGCACGTAATGAAAGTAGTTAGATTATGTATTGGTGGATAAAAGGTTGATGGGTAGGCTACAGGATGTACACGTTTATAGAGGGGCAACTGATATATCGGATCATTATTTAGTTGTAGCTACAGTTAGAGTAAGAGGTAGGTGGGAAAAGAGGAAAGTGGCAACAAGAAGCAAGAAGGAGGTGAAAGTGTATAAACTAAGGGAGGAGGAAGTTCGGGTGAGATATAAGCAATTATTGGCAGAAAGGTGGGCTGGTGCAAGTATGAGTAGTGTGGGGGGGGTTGAAGAGGGTTGGAATAGTTTAAAAAATGCAGTATTAGAATGTGGGGCAGAAGTTTGTGGTTATAGGAGAGTGGGTGCAGGAGGAATGAGGAGTGATTGGTAGAATGATGAAGTAAAGGGTGTGATAAAAGAGAAAAAGGTAGCTTATGAGAGGTTTTTACAAAGCAGAAGTGTTATAAGAAGAGTAGATTATATGGAGAGTAAAAGAAAGGTGAAGAGAGTGGTGAGAGAGTGCAAAAGGAGAGCAGATGATAGAGTGGGAGAGGCACTGTCAAGGAATTTTAATGAAAATAAGAAAAAATTTTGGAGTGAGTTAAACAAGTTAAGAAAGCCTAGAGAACGAATGGATTTGTCAGTTAAAAACAGAGTAGGGGAGTTAGTAGATGGGGAGATGGAGGTTTTGGGTAGATGGCGGGAATATTTTGAGGAACTTTTAAATGTCGACGAAGAAAGGGAAGCGGTAATTTCATGCACTGGCCAGGGAGGTATACCATCTTTTAGGAGTGAAGAAGAACAGGATGTGAGTGTGGGGGAGGTGCGTGAGGTATTACGTTGAATGAAAGGGGGTAAGAAGCTGGAACCGATGGGATCATGACAAAAATGTTAAAAGCAGGGGGGGATATAGTATTGGAATGGTTGGTATTTTTGTTTAATAAATGTATGAAAGAGGGGAAGGTACCTAGGAATTGGCAGCGAGCATGTATAGTCCCTTTATATAAAGGGAAGGGGGACAAAAGAGATTGTAAAAATTATAGAGGAATAAGTTTACTGAGTATACCAGGAAAAGTGTACCGTAGAGTTATGATTGAAAGAATTAGAGTTAAGACAGAATGTAAGATTGCGGATGAGCAAGGAGGTTTCAGAGTGTGTAGGGGATGTGTAGATCAAGTGTTTACATTGAGGTATATATATGAACAGTATTTAGATAAAGGTAGGGAAGTTTTTATTGCATTTATGGATTTAGAAAAGGCATATGATAGAGTGGATAGGGGAGCAATGTGGCAGATGTTGCAAGTATATGGAATAGGTGCTAAGTTACTAAATGCTGTAAAGAGTTTTTATGAGGATAGTGAGGCTCAGGTTAGGGTGTGTAGAAGAGAGGGAGACTACTTCCCAGTAAAAGTAGGTCTTAGACAGGTATGTGTAATGTCACCATGGTTGTTTAATATATTTATAGATGGGGTTGTAAAAGAAGTAAATGCTAGGGTGTTCAGGAGAGGGGTGGGATTAAATTATGGGGAATCAAATACAAAATGGGAATTGACACAGTTGCTTTTTGTTGATGATACTGTGCTTGTGGGAGATTCTAAAGAAAAATTGCAAAGGTTAGTGGATGAGTTTGGGAGTGTGTGTAAAGGTAGAAAGTTGAAAGTGAACATAGAAAAGAGTAAGGTGATGAGGGTATCAAATGATTTAGATAAAGAAAAATTGGATATCAAATTGGGGAGGAGGAGTATGGAAGAAGTGAATGTTTTCAGATACTTGGGAGTTGACGTGTCGGCAGATGGATTTATGAAGGATGAGGTTAATCATAGAATTGATGAGGGAAAAAAGGTGAGTGGTGTGTTGAGGTATATGCGGAGACAAAAAACGTTATCTATGGAGGCAAAAAAGGGATTGTATGAAAGTATAGTAGTACCAGCACTCTTATATGGGTGTGAAGCATGGGTTGTGAATGCAGCAGCGAGGAGGCTGTTGGAGGCAGTGGAGATGTCTTGTCTAAGGGCAATGTGTGGTGTAAATATTATGCAGAAAATTCGGAGTGTGGAAATTAGGAGGTGTGGAGTTAATAAAAGTATTAGTCAGAGGGCTGAAGAGGGGTTGTTGAGGTGGTTTGGTCATTTAGAGAGCATGGATCAAAGTAGAATGACATGGAGAGCGTATAAATCTGTAGGGGAAGGAAGGCGGGGTAGGGGTCGTCCTCGAAAAGGTTGGAGGGAGGGGAGTAAAGGAGGTTTTGTGGGCAAGGGGCTTGGACTTCCAGCAAGCGTGCGTGAGCTTGTTCGATAGGAGTGAATGGAGACAAATGGTATTTGGGACCTGACGATCTGTTGGAGTGTGAGCAGGGTAATATTTAGTGAAGGGATTCAGGGAAACCGGTTATTTTTATATAGCCGGACTTGAGTCCTGGAAATGGGAAGTACAATGCCTCCACTCTAAAGGAGGGGTTCGGGATATTAGCAGATTGGAGGGATATGTTGTTTATTTTTATAGGTATATGCTTCTAAACTGTTGTGTTCTGAGCACCTCTGCAAAAACAGTGATTATGTGTGAGTGAGGTGAAAGTGTTGAATGATGAAAGTATTTTCTTTTTGGGGATTTTTTTCTTTTTTTTTTGGGGGGGGGGGGGTCACCCTGCCTCGGTGGGAGACGGCCGACTTGTTAAAAAAAAATATGTAAAAGGAGAAACTTTCATTTTTCCTTTTGGGCCACTCCGCCTCGGTGGGATATATATATATATATATATATATATATATATATATATATATATATATATATATATATATATATATATATATATATATGTACATGTATAATTAGTATACAATATACCACGTATATCTTTTAGTTTGCCTTTTTTTTTTTTTTGCATCACCTATAACATGTCATCATTTTTAACTATGCAGTCGATAAACGTGAAACTCACACTATAGCACGTAAAGGAAAAGTAGAGGCCATGGTAGTGAAGAACCTCTTACCGGATTTAAGAAACAGCTTGTGGAACATTAAAGGATAAGTTCCAGTCACTGCTCTTTACTGTATATTTCCTGTGTTGAAACCCGACTCTGCATTTCTTTTTTATGTATATACAGTGAGCTGACTGTACTTCATCTAGTGTAACTTGCTGGCAGAGAGAAATTATATAAAATACCGATACGATGGATGAAGACACAAAATCAGTATAATGCGATCCGCCATGTTTCGCCCACACGTTGGTCTGTGACGTTATCAGTAAGGGATCGCATCATACAGACTTCGTCTTTATTCATACCTTGTTGGCCATGATACATTATTGTGTAATATTGTCCTATTTTCTTTGATAGTTATATATGTGTTTAACTCTGTTTTTTTAAGGTGACAGCAATTCACTATCTGTCTTGCTTCGAGATGTTATTTTCTTTGTTGCTCTTTATGCTTTTTCTTTATTTTCTTTTTACATAATACTGTAATTATGCCTTTGTATTGCAATATTATAAATGTTAGTAATGTATTATTTATGCATATATTGCTGCGTTTATTTTAATTTTTGATTTTCTGAACTACAAGCATGAAGAACCCACCACATAAGGTACACTGGCACACATTGTGTCCCTAATAAAAAAAAAGTAATGGGAAAAATCCTTTTAACTGCAGCTCTGCTTCACTGACACGCATTGTTGTAAACAAAAAATATTGGAAAAAGCCTTTAGAGAAAATTGGATAAAACCTTCGGAGAAGAAAAACTTATAACCTAAAAAACAGTTTAATTTATGATAGTCTCCTCTTCATCCATGTCAGATCATTTCTGTTAAATCTTATTTTTCTATTGGTAATAAACGTTCTTTGGGCAGCATGTACAGTGTTTGGAAAACTGAACTTCATTACCCTAGTCTATACTTGATCAAATTTGATAAGCTACTACGACGGAGCTTAAAAATTATTCACTAAAAAAAAGGATGGACGGATTACGTTTATTTAAATTTCAAGAAAACTTTCGTCAGCGCTCGTCATGAAAGACAAGTCTGGGAAAAACAAAATACAGGAGGAATAAATTGCAGATTGTTGCTTGCTCCTCTGAAATGAAAATGGAAGCAGTCGTCATTGAAAATGTCACCACTGGGAGCGGAGGACGGGGTGCCACGAAGATTATATCTTCCATTGATATTTCTAACTTGTATAAGTAACATGTTAGGAGGAAAAAGGAAAGAAATACTGTACATAAATAAGATTCAATTAAGTCATAAAAACTGCTATTAAATTGAACACATGGAGTGATAAATGATGTAACTGTATGTTTACCTGGAGTTTACCTGGAGAGAGTTCCGGGGGTCAACGCCCCCGCGGCCCGGTCTGTGACCAGGCCTCCTGGTGGATCAGAGCCTGATCAACCAGGCTGTTGCTGCTGGCTGCACGCAAACCAACGTACGAGCCACAGCCCGGCTGATCCGGAACTGACTTTAGGTGCTTGTCCAGTGCCAGCTTGAAGACTGCCAGGGGTCTGTTGGTAATCCCCCTTATGTGTGCTGGGAGGCAGTTGAACAGTCTCGGACCCCTGACACTTATTGTATGGTCTCTTAACGTGCTAGTGACACCCCTGCTTTTCATTGGGGGGATGGTGCATCGTCTGCCAAGTCTTTTGCTTTCGTAGTGAGTGATTTTCGTGTGCAAGTTCGGTACTAGTCCCTCTAGGATTTTCCAGGTGTATATAATCATGTATCTCTCCCTCCTGCGTTCCAGGGAATACAGGTTTAGGAACCTCAAGCGCTCCCAATAATTGAGGTGTTTTATCTCCGTTATGCGCGCCGTGAAAGTTCTCTGTACATTTTCTAGGTCGGCAATTTCACCTGCCTTGAAAGGTGCTGTTAGTGTGCAGCAATATTCCAGCCTAGATAGAACAAGTGACCTGAAGAGTGTCATCATGGGCTTGGCCTCCCTAGTTTTGAAGGTTCTCATTATCCATCCTGTCATTTTTCTAGCAGATGCGATTGATACAATGTTATGGTCCTTGAAGGTGAGATCCTCCGACATGATCACTCCCAGGTCTTTGACGTTGGTGTTTCGCTCTATTTCGTGGCCAGAATTTGTTTTGTACTCTGATGAAGATTTAATTTCCTCATGTTTACCATATCTGAGTAATTGAAATTTCTCATCGTTGAACTTCATATTGTTTTCTGCAGCCCACTGAAAGATTTGGTTGATGTCCGCCTGGAGCTTTGCAGTGTCTGCAATGGAAGACACTGTCATGCAGATTCGGGTGTCATCTGCAAAGGAAGACACGGTGCTGTGGCTGACATCCTTGTCTATGTCGGATATGAGGATGAGGAACAAGATGGGAGCGAGTACTGTGCCTTGTGGAACAGAGCTTTTCACCGTAGCTGCCTCGGACTTTACTCTGTTGACGACTACTCTCTGTGTTCTGTTAGTGAGGAAATTATAGATCCATCGACCGACTTTTCCTGTTATTCCTTTAGCACGCATTTTGTGCGCTATTACGCCATGGTCACACTTGTCGAAGGCTTTTGCAAAGTCTGTATATATTACATCTGCATTCTTTTTGTCTTCTAGTACATTTAGGACCTTGTCGTAGTGATCCAATAGTTGAGACAGACAGGAGCGACCTGTTCTAAACCCATGTTGCCCTGGGTTGTGTAACTGATGGGTTTCTAGATGGGTGGTGATCTTGCTTCTTAGGACCCTTTCAAAGATTTTTATGATATGGGATGTTAGTGCTATTGGTCTGTAGTTTTTTGCTGTTGCTTTACTGCCCCCTTTGTGGAGTGGGGCTATGTCTGTTGTTTTTAGTAACTGTGGGACGACCCCCGTGTCCATGCTCCCTCTCCATAGGATGGAAAAGGCTCGTGATAGGGGCTTCTTGCAGTTCTTGATGAACACAGAGTTCCATGAGTCTGGCCCTGGGGCAGAGTGCATGGGCATGTCATTTATCGCCTGTTCGAAGTCATTTGGCGTCAGGATAACATCGGATAGGCTTGTGTTAATCAAATTTTGTGGCTCTCTCATAAAAAATTCATTTTAATCTTCGACTCTCAGTCTGGTTAGCGGCTTGCTAAAAACTGAGTCATATTGGGACTTGAGTAGCTCACTCATTTCCTTGCTGTCATCTGTGTATGACCCATCTTGTTTAAGTAGGGGCCCAATACTGGACGTTGTTCTCGATTTTGATTTGGCATAGGAGAAGAAATACTTTGGGTTTCTTTCGATTTCATTTATGGCTTTTAGTTCTTCCCGCGATTCCTGACTCCTAAAAGATTCTTTTAGCTTAAGTTCGATGCTTGCTATTTCTCTGACCAGTGTCTCCCTACGCATTTCAGATATATTGACCTCTTTTAGCCGCTCTGTTATTCTTTTCCGTCGCCTGTAAAGGGAGCGCCTGTCTCTTTCTGTTTTACATCTACTCCTCCTTTTTCTTAGAGGAATAAGCCTTGTGCATACATCGAGTGCCACCGAGTTAATCTGTTCTAGGCATAAGTAGATTAGATTAGTAAGTAGAGTAGATTAGATTGCGGTAACATATGTAAAAAAAGATTGGCAGATGGATCTAGAAATCATAAATGAAAAGTTTGCTGCAAGAAGATTAAACAGCAAATAAAAGCGAGCGGAAATGGTTTGCTACACTGAAGCTATGAAAGATTCTCCAGATTTACTGGTGAGTGGCTCATGACCCAGGAGGTTGGGCCTATCTTCCCTCCCATTCCCACGGCGCTGTATAACTCCTACGAGCTAAGAGCTCTCTCTCGAATGCGTTAATTCGGATATATAGATGAGAAATTTGAAAAAATGAGCATATGCAGTAGTGATGTTCGCACTTGACATTCTATAGACAAGATGTAAAAAGTTGAAAGACTATCTGAAAAATGACTCCAGGAGTTGAGAAATATGAGTTCAGTAAAAAGTTTAAAATAATAATGGTTTCGCTGTTATTCAACGAGGGTAGGATGAACAAAGGTAACCACACTTGGAGCCATAAAGGGACACCTAAAGTAGATAAAAGAGGTCATAACACCGTCAACGGGGAGAGGCCATAATATTCCTCTGAGGAAAAAAAAAGATGCAGAATGGATACCTGAAAGGTTTATTTCTTCTTAAAGTGATCGAGCATTGGAATGGGATGCAGAGGTACAGATATTAAATAAACGATAGATTAAATTCTCTAGAGTAAACACCGTGAGAGTGGCACTGCTTCTGTAGCTACAAATGATAACCAAAAAAAGTAATAACGTGATTCAGGTTTTTTTAGTTGCCAGTCTTCTTGTTTAAAGAGTGTATTAAGTCATGAAATTTAATTAAATATAATACGTAACACCTAAAATAATCTAAAAACCAGAATGCACGAACTTAAGAGGAGGAGTGTTGTGGTTTTTCTTATTCAAATTCTCTTCAATTTAAAAACAATCAGTGCAGGGAACCCGAGTGACATTAGACGCTCTGTTTACTTCTTGTCCTGAATGACTCGACCTTAATTCATTTTATGTGCATGCTGTCAGTGTTGTCTTGTATTTATTATATAAATCTTTGTCCTTGTGTCATGAATATGTTTTCTATAGTCTAGTATTTATCGTGTATATCTCTGCCCTTAAGTTGTGCATATGTTTTTGTCCGTGTTTCAACCCATTTCTTCTAAATATGAATGGAAATATTATACGCTAAGACCTGTAAGAAACACGCAGGAAAGTAAAGGTAAGTTTATTACGAATGGAAATATACCTATCTACCTACTGGTTTTCTCTGCCTGGTCCATGACCAGGTCTCCTGGTGGATCAGGGCGTGATCAACCAAGCTGCTATTGCTGGCCACTCAGTAGCAGCCAGTTGCTGGGGCACTGACATGAGGTATCTATCCATTTCTCTTTTGAAGACGGCTAGGGATCTATCGGTAATTCCACTTATGCATGATGCGAGGTTGAGAAACGATCATGGGCCCCTGACACTTGCTTTTTCTTGGTATACTCACGGCACCCCTGCTTTTCGTCGGAGGTATGTTGCGCCGTCTGCCAAGTCTTTCGTAGGGAGTAATTTGTGTGTGTAGATTTGAGACCAGTCCCTTTAGGATTTTTCGGGTGTAAATTATGATGCGTTCCAAGAAGTACAGGTCAAGGGTCTTCAAACGTTCCCAGAATTAAGATGCTTACTGACCTTGTAAGTGCAGTGAAGGATTTTTTGTTTATACTTCAGATCTGCAGTTTCGCCTGCCTTGAATGGGGCTGTTAGTGTACAGCAGTATTCCAACCTAGAGAGAGAGAGCAAGTGACTTAAAGAGGATCATCATTGGCTAGGCATCCCTTGTCTTGAAGGTTCTCATTGTCCATCTTATAATTTTCCTTTCAATTGTGATAATGACACTTGTGATTCTTGAGGGTGATCTTCTGATATTATCACTCCTTAATCATTCACGTTGGTATTTCGCTGTATGGGAGGTTAGAATTTATTTTATACTCAGTTCTAGCTATTATTTCCTCAAGTTTTCCATAACGGAGTAACTGAAATTTGTCCTTATTGAACATCATATTGTTTTCTGCGGCTCAATGGAAGATTTGGTTTATATCCGCTTGTAGATTTACAGTGTCCTCAGTAGATGACATTCTTATTCAGATTCTAGTATCGTCTGCAAGGGAAGACACGGTTTACATCTGTGTCAAATATGAGGATGAGGGGAAAATGATGTTGGGCGAGTATTGTACCTTGTAGCAGCCTTTGATTTAACTGTTTAACTTTCTAACCAAAAGAACACAGTAACAGTACAGATCCATCTGCCTACTTTTCCCAGTTATTCCTTCAGATTTTTGCAAAGTCTGTGTATACTACATCTACATTCTGTTTGTCCTTCAGTGGTCATAGTGGTCCAGTAGTTGTGAGAAGCAGGAGGGACCGGCTCTAAACCCATGCTGTCCTTGGATGTTCAACTGTTGGGAATCCAGGTAAAGTTGGCGACCTTGCTTCTTAGAATCCTTTCAAAGATTTTTATAGTGTGGGGACGTTATAGCTATCAATCTATAATTCTTTGCTATCTCTTTGCTGCCACATTTGTAGAGCTGAGCTATATCCGTTGTTTTTAGCGACTGTGGGATGACCCCGTGTCTGGGCTTCCCCATAGCATATTAAGGCACGCGATAGAGGTTTCTTGCAGTTCTTGACTAACACGGAGTTCCAAGAATCTGGGCCTGGGGCATAGTGAATGGTTATGTTGTCAATGACATTCCAAGCCCTATGGAGCTAGGGATATGTCAGAAATTTGGGATATATTGACAAAGTTTGGTCTGTTGTTCATACTAAAATGCTGGGATTGTCGGTCTTTAGTGTGACTAACGCTTCACTAAACACAGTCATATTGGGACTTCAGTATCTCACTCATTTCTTGCTGTCATCAAGATACTGGATGTGGTTTTTGCCCAGTTTTTGGCATAGGAAAATAATTATTTTGGATTTATTAAATTTCAATAATTGTTTTTAGCTCCTGTCTCTCCTGGATCCTGTATGATTCATATAACTTTAAGTGCAATATTTTCTATTGCCCTGGTTTGCGCTTCCTTCCGCATTTCAGATAATCTAGCTCCTTCGAGAAGATTAGCAATTCTTCGCCTTCATCAGTAGAGTTAGCGTCTCCCTCTCTCCCTCATCCCCTGTCTCTTTCTCTCTTGTCTAGTTTACATATCTTATTTTTCCTTGGGAGAATGTGCCTTGAGCATATTTCAGCTGCCACAGAGTTAATCCTTTCAAAACACTGGTTCGGATCTATGTATTTAAGATATCTTCCCAGCATGCTTCGTTAAGGACATAATTTATTTGATCCCAGTTGATAAACTTCTACTTTAACAGAAACATCAGATTCACCTATCATCGTAAATGTTAATGATACAGAAAGAAAAGACCAGCAAGCCTGTCGTAATGCAAAAAAGTTTAATAGGTTTACATTTCACACTTGTGCGACGAGACGGTAGTACCTCTCTTGATGGTTGGTACCTCTCTGGATGGTTGGTGTGTCTTGTCGAGAACTGGAAATGTCGGCAGCGGATAGACAAGAGGACCTGGGTGAAGTGTCACCAGCACCACCACCCGCTCACTGTAGGTCACCAGCACCATCCACACCATCGTAGGTCACAGCACCACCCACACGGTTGAGGGAAATCGGCCTGACGACACTGGAGGACAGGAGGGTCAGGGGAGACATGATAACGACATATAAAATACTGCGCGGAATAGACGAGGTGGACAAAGACGGGATGTTCCAGAGATGGGACACAGACACAAGAAGTCACAATTGGAAGTTGAAGACTCAGATGAATCAAAGGGATGTTAGGAAGTATTTCTTCAGTCATAGAGTAGTCAGGCCATGGAATAGCCTAGAAAGTGATGTAGTGGAGGCAGGAACCATACATAGTTTTAAGGCGAGGTATGATAGAGCTCATGGGGCAGGGAGAGAGAGAACCTAGTAGCAATCAGCGAAGAGGCGGGGCCAGGAGCTGTGAATCGACCCCTGCAACCACAAATAGGTGAGTACCATCGTAGGTCACAGCACCACACCACCGTAGGTCACCAGCACCACCCACACAACTGTAGGTCACCAGCACCACTCACACCCCCGTAGGTCACCAGCGCCACCGTAGGTCACCAGCACCACCCACACAACTGTAGGTCACCAGCACCACTCACACCCCCGTAGGTCACCAGCACCACCCACACAACTGTAGGTCAGCACCACCCATACCACTGAAGGTCACCGTAGCAACGACTATGACCATATATACGTGGGCAGAACACCAAGAGACCACCACACTCATTTCGCCAACAGAATGTGATTCACACACTCTACACAACCGCTAGATCGATTACAAGGGCGCATGACTCAGTATCAAAGAAGATACTCAGAAACGCAGGATCCTGAAATCACTTAACATAAAAATTTCAACCAGAGCAACAGCTTCTACAAGACAGCTGAACCTCTAAATAGGAAGCAACAGAGTGGGCACTGCAACAGAATGAGCATTGCAGGAAACCTACTGGCCCATGCTAGACAGGCCCCTTCACGGATCCAACCCCTCCTTAATCATACATTTAATGTATGTATGTATATCTAGGTTCTGTTTGTGACTTGAAAATGTCAACTTAGTGGACGAAACGTTGTCCATAAAGGATCTCATTACACTGCGTTTGTGTTGTTTCCATGCTGAACACTTGTTTATCAAAGAAGTTACGAAAGACTTTCTCTGTGCAATAATAAAAGATATTAAACTGTAAACTACCATGGCTCACGAAATCCTAATGACACCCCGTCCGTGGTATTATTTGTTTGCAATCGTGTCATTACGATTTCGTGAGTCATGTTGACGGCTTTGAGGGGACTTAAGCTAGAGTTCGTCACGGCCACGCAAGGTGAAGATTCGTCTGTAAAAACGTACATTTGTGGTCACAGTGGTGCCTATGCTAACCTTCCTATGGTATAGAAATATACCTAGTTGGATGAATTTTATTAGAGCTAGCTGGCCCAGTGGCTAACGCGACGGTCTGGAGTTTTGAGAGAGACTGATCGCGGGTTCTATCCCCATCCTTGGTATGGTTTACTTTCTCTGTACTGCCAAGATGCCGTGGTGTTGCTGTGTCCGTCACACAATTATCGTCATAATATTAGCGTACAAAAACGACAGGTTGACGAATAAGACATGTGCAACACTTGAGTATCTTTATTACTGGAATGTTTTGCCTGTGCAGCAGGCTTCTTCAGTCGAATACAGAGGTGATTTTAAAACTAAATATAGTGGAAGGAGTGTAAGTTTATTTACGCACAGGTATATATAAGTACAATTATCATACAGTGTAAATTACCTAGGATAACCCAAAAAAGTCAGTGACTTATTTCCACAATAACCAAATTTCTGTAAACTCAGCATTGTAATCCTTATAGAGAATAAACTTTGAATAGGGGTCCTTGAAATATCTCGTTTAATGTGGACTACTCTATCAAGGCTGAGGGACTGAACGCTTCAAAAATTGTCTCCATTTCGTCCAGTTTTAAAATTGCCTGTGCATTTGACTGAAGAATTATTATTATTATAATCAAGGGGGAAGCGCTAAACCCGGAGGATCATACAGCGCCTGGGGGGGGGGATGTGGAAGGCATTCAGGCTTAATTTGGGGAACTGGAGCACAGATCCAATTCCCTAAATCAAGAGCCCCTCACCAACATCAAGGAACCTTCCTTGAGGGGATTTGACTGAAGAAGCCTGCTTCATAGGCGAAAGATTTCGATAACACCCAAATACTTCACATGCCTTATTGATTATGGACATGTCGATATTGTATGCTATTAATAACAAGTAGATTTCTTAAATATGCTCCCTGGACCATGAGCAGTGTCGTCCAGCCTCCATCAATTCTTACAGAACTACAACAAATGTGTACCAGACAGCATTTTTCATTTTCTTAATGTTTTCCAAATTTTATTATTTATATAAAACACATGCCTTCTAAGAGAATATTCTTTGTACACTGATATCAAGGATCACCAAAAATTTGATATACGTATATTATAAATACAGTTACACATTCCGCACTTTTTACAAAGGTGTATCTGCTCAAGGACCCCTATGGAAATAAGTCACTTTTTGGGTTATCCAACGTAATTTATACATGTTACTATGTATGATAAATGTAGTCATCTAAATTTGAGCATCTGTACCTAGATAAACTTACAAGCTATAATATATTTCTACAATTGTTGATCATGCTGGAGAACAAGTGAGTGTCCAAACACCGTTTGAGGGAAGTCGAAGTGTTGTATTATTTTTCTTCGTGAAAAATGCGGATAACTCTTGAATCTAACTTAAACCTGTTATGACACCTGTCTTGTGTTTGAGGCTGGAGTTGGGCTGACCTTCCTGCTCAGCTGGTGATGTGATATTGTGGTAATTAAGATGAAAATTGTTGAGTCATCCTGGACGTCACTCAGGGGGTAGGGGATGGCGGGCGAAGAGCTCCCTAGACTACAGTTTCCTTCCCCCTCAACCAACATGGAAATTCATACCCAGTGGCGGCGCCAAGGGGGAAGTTTAAGGGGGGGCTTCAGCCCCCATAATTTCCTTCGGCCACTAAAACTCCCTCCTGTGATGAAAATCGTCAATTTTTCAACTTATTGGTAGGTATAAATTTCCGCCTATACTAGATGTTCATATAAGAAACACTGCAGAGTATTACTGACTTAGTGTTAGGTTAATTAAAGGACACTTGTACAACTAATGAGGCATTTTATTGGGGCAACATTTCGCTCTCCAGGAGCTTAGGTTAAGGTGGCTAAACCTCCTGCAGAGTGAAACGATGCCCTAGGGGAATATCTCATTATATTGATCATGTCCTTTTACCTAACATGTCGGTTATTCTGCTAACATTATTACTACTGGCATATTATCCCAATACCTAGTACTTCTATCATGTAAGGTTATACATTACCAGTGGTAATAATAAAACACATTAACGAAAACATCCCAAACGGTAAATGCTGCGTCCTTTATGCAAACATTCAGGGAATGAAATAAAAATGACAAAATTAGTTATATTAGTGGGCTCTGTACAGAAGTAAATGCTATGTTTGGATCATTTGCAGAAATGCATACAAGGGATTTTTCAATGAATTACACTTGTGCAGTATTTGGGTGTCTTTATTGTGGAAATGTTTCACCAACCAATGGCTTCCTCAGTCCAATACAGAGAAGAAGGGTTGTAATCATGAGTTTGAGGTAATCAGTCCCTCAGCTTGGAGTCGATGTGATTGATGGACTCATCACATCAATTACAGGTTGAGGGACTGATTACCTCAAGCTCCTTCTGATCTTCAATCAGTCTTTTCTGTATTGGACTGAGGTAGCCACTGGCTGGCGAGAAGTTAGCACATTAAAGATACCCAAGTGTTGCATGTGTGTGTTTAATCATGCTGTCGGTCTTTGAACCATTTATCAACAGGGAATGTTTTCAGCGGTGAGATAATGATAGGAAACGGTGTATAGATGTGAGAATTAACAGGCCACAGTGAGGAGTAGGACAATGTGAAACACTTTTTGTAGCACATTATTATTATTATTGTTGCACAGAATTGCTGCATTCATTGAATGATACAAAAGTTCTAGGAATTAAAGTAGAAAACAGGAATCTTAATTATCCTTAGCAACGACTAAGGAATTCACAGATCAGATAAAAAAAAAAATAGATAGCTGTCTTGAAAGGCTGGAAAATTTCATACCAAGCATGTATTATCCTCCTTGGAAATTTCTACCTCCCCAAATGTAAAATGGAAGATGATTCATAGCATTATACCAGAAATAGTTCCTGGAAACCCTTTGATTCAGCAGGTACTTACCAGGAAACTAATGAGGTTTTGTGAAAAGATTGCATTGAACCAACAGATAACGGATCCCACTAGAAATGAAAATAAAGTGGACCCCCGGTATTCGATATTAATCCGCTCCTGAGAGCTCATCGAATACTGAAAATATCGAAATGCGAATCAGTTTTCCCCATAAGAAATAATGGAAATCAAATTAATCCATGCAAGACACCCAAAAGTATGAAAAAAAAAATTTACCACATGAAATATTAAGTTTAATGCAATAGAATAATTACAATAACAACAATAACAGTAGAATAATAATAACAACAGAATAATTGACACTTACTTTTAATGAAGATCTGGTGATGATTGATGGGATGGGAGGAGGGGAGAGTGATGAAGTTATTACTGTTTAGAAGGGAATCCCCTTCCATTAGGACTTGAGGTAGCAAGTCCTTTTCTGGGGTTACTTCCCTTCTTTTAATGCCACCAGGACCAGCTTGAGAGTCACTGGACTTCTGTTGCACAACATATCTGTCCATAGAGGCCTGTACCTCTCGTTCCTTTATGACATTCCTAAAGTGTTTCACAACATTGTCAGTGTAATAGTCACCAGCACGGCTTGCAATAGCTGTGTTAGGGTGATTGTCATCATAAAAGGTTTGCACTTTAAGCCACATTGCACACATTTCCTTAATCTTTGAAAGCAGTTTCCTCAGGTCTGGCCTCTTGCTGTTGAAGATGATCTAGCAGCTCATCAGTGGTTAGTTCGTCATTGTCATCCTCCACCAACTCTTCCACATCCTCCCCACTAACCTCCAACCCCAAGGACTACCCCAATGCCACAATGGATTCCTCAACTGGCATAGGCTTCTCAGGGTTAGCCTCAAATCCTTCAAAATCCCTTTTGTCTACACATTCTGGCCACAGTTTTTTCCAAGCAGAGTTCAAGGTCCTCTTAGTCACTCCCTCCCAAGCCGTACCTATAAGGTACGGCTTGTATCAGTTGAGTTTCTGTGGTCACTACAAAGCACTTTTGAAACATAGCTTTTGTGTACAGTTTCTTGAAGTTGGAAATGACCTTTTGTGTATAGTTTCTTGAAGTTGGAAATGACCTGCTGGTCCATGGGCTGCAGGAGAGGAGTGGTATTAGGAGGCAAAAACTTGACCTTAATGAAGCTCCTGTCCCCAGAAAGTTGCTCTGCCAAGTCTGTAGGATGACCAGGGGCATTGTCTAATACCAGGAGGCACTTAAGGTCTAATTTCTTTTCAATTAGGTAATTTTTCACAGTGGGGGCAAATGCATGGTGTAATCAGTCATAGAAAAAGTCCCTAGTGACCCATGCCTTACTGTTTGCCCTCCACAGCACACACAAATTAGCCTTGAGGACATTGTTTTTCCTGAACACACTGGGAGTTTCAGAGTGATACACCAATAAAGGCTTCACTTTGCAATCGCCACTAGCATTGGCATACATCAACAGAGTAAGCCTGTCTTTCATAGGCTTATGTCCTGGGAGTGCCTTTTCCTCCTGAGTAATGTAGGTCCTGCTTGGCATTTTCTTCCAAAACAGGCCTGTTTCGTCACAATTAAACAGCCCCTAAGATAGCCTACCCTCGAGTGGTGAGGGGGAAAGGGCCCAAGGCAAAGATCGGCCGGATTTTAAAAAACCACACGGATTTTAAAAAAAACACTCTATGTAATCCTTGAATTCCTTCACATATTTTTCAGCTGCTTTTTGGTCTGAACTGGCAGCCTCACCATGCCTAATCACACTATGTATGCCACTACGATTCTTAAATCTTTCAAACCAACCTTTACTGGGCTTAAATTCACTCACATCAGCACTAGTTGCAGGCAATTTCTTTACCAAATCGTCATGCAACTGCCTAGCCTTTTCACAAATGATCGCTTGAGAGATGCTATCTCCTTCTATCTGTTTTTCATTTATCCACACCAATAACAGTCTCTCAACATTTTCTAACACTTGCGGTCACTGTTTCGTAATCACAGTTGCACCTTTTGCAAGAACAACTTCCTTGATTGCCATTTTCCTGTCACTATAGTAGAGATGGTTGATTGGGGTTTACTATACAACCTGGCCAGCTCCAACACACGCACTCCACTTTCGTACTTTGCAATTATCTCTTTCTTCATTTCAGTAGTCATTAGCACCTTTTTTCTCGAAGGGTTGGCACTAGAAGCTTTCTTGGGGCCCATGGTGACTTACTTTGCAGAAACAAGCACCAAAAACAGCGATAATATGTAATGTATCGAATGTATCCTTAGATGCGCGTACACTGCCTGGCTTGTAAACACTGGCACACACAGGGCAGTTCAGGCCACACGTGGACACGTCTCATACGAATCGCATCGAATACCGAGGCGAAATTTTTGTGTTAAAATGCATCGAATACTGGATTTATCGAATACCGATGCCATCGAATACCAGGGGTCCACTGTACACAAGATTTGTTCTTCACAAACAACGAGGAACTAATCAGATACAATCAGAAAAACAACAAATTATTCAGAAGAACAAATGAATATAAACTCAGGATGTGAGGAACTCCAACAGTAATGTAGAAGGAGTGTTTAGTAAATTTAACATCAACAACCACAAAATTGACTGGGACAAAATTAACCAAGAACTATCAGACATATCCTGAGAAACAGCCATGAGCACCCTGAATCCTCACCAGTGCCAGGAAAAGCTGAGCACAAGCATACAAGGTTTGTATTAAATATGTGCTATTGAGGAAACCATGATTGGATATTGAAAGAGAGAGCATAGAAGATGGAACAAAAGAAAAAGGTTACTAAATTGCTTAAAAACATGAATATGTCACAATGAAGGGAAGATATTCTTAGCTGAGAGATCACCAATTTAGAACAAAAACTCAAGCTGTTGTGCCAAACAGAAGAAGCACAAAGGGAACAAGAGGCCACCCACGATATTTCAAGAAACCCCAAATATTTCTTTTCATATGCATAATCCAAACTAAGAAATACCTGTAGAATGGACCATTAATAAGGTGTTGGTTCATTTAGTGACAACTTAAGAAACACAATAACCGAGTCAGAGATGAATAAACGCCACCTGCTACTTACTGGTGACTTTAATATAAATCTCATCCAAGCAACTGACCCTCAAGTAGCTGATTTCACAAACACAATGAACAACCGCTTGCTACTACCATCTATAACTAAACTAACAAGAATCACAGAGACAGTTGCCTCAATACTTGGTCATATCTGGACTAATATTATATCCCCACTAAAAGCAGGCATAATCGCAGACAACACTACGGACCACTACCCACTTTTCTCGTAACCAACTTAGGTAGACTGCCTCGGGACACAACTAAGATCTCTTTTTCGACTACACGATGAGTCGTCAGTAAATAATTTGATTACTGCCTTACGTAACACTGACTAGCTAGGTGAGTTAGCGGACAGCCATGATATTGATGTGTCAAAATATTTATACACAAAACCCATAACCTCTATAATAGACATTGTCCAATGAAAATGAAGCAGTTCTCAGCAAAGAGACTAAACAGTCTGTGGCTTACAAATAGTACATATACTTAAATCCATTGATAAACATCTATATGAAAAACGATTTAGACAGGGCCTAATAACAAAAGAACTAGCTAAACAATACACCTCAATACTTGCCAGTCTAATATGGAAGTTCAAACAAATGTAATATGTAAACAGATTTAATGAAATAGAAGGTGATATGAAAATGACCTGGGAAAACTCTCTTAAATTTTGGGTTCTAGAAAACTGTCTAGCAACAGAGAGATTAACTTAGTGAAACCAGACAAACCACACATACTACCTATAGACACTGCCAGCAAACTTAATGTCTTTGATCCTACTACAGGATCAAAACAAGCAAGCAAAATCCCAAATGCAAATAGTACTCAGCTACAAGACTACCTCACTGATAATTGCCCACATACTCTACATATCCTACTGAAGTCTCACTTATAATTAAATCACTAAAAAAAAAAGGCACGAGACCTAAATAACTTGTCACCAGTCATGTATAAAAGAGCAGCTCATGTACTGTCCCCCATTATTGCAACACTATTTAACAAACAAAGAAAGTTTTTAAAAACAGTAGGTATCCTTTCCAAGATACGATACTATTTACCTCAAAGGGGGCTCCTTACTTTATATCATTCTGATATACCCTTACCTCACCTATGGTATTTGTGCTTGGGGATCTACCACGGCCAGTCACATTAAACCTTTAATAACCCAATAGAAAGCGCGGTGGTGCGGATGATCACAAACTAATTCACCAGACAACACACCCCACCACTCTTCAAAAGCATGAACTTATTTACAGTGGACCCCCGGTTAACGATTTTAATCCGTGCAAGAGGGCTCATCGTTATGCGAAATAATCGTTATGTGAATGAATTTTCCCCATAAGAAATAATGGAAATAAAATTAATCCGTGCAAGACGCCCAAAAGTATGAAAAAAATTTTTTTTTACCACATGAAATGTTAATTTTAATACACACAAACTGAAAAAGGCATGCACAATTACATGACACTTACTTTTATTGAAGATCTGGTGATGATTGATGGGATGGGAGGAGGGGAGAGCATTATCTTCTTACTGTTTAGAAGGGGAATCCCCTTCCATTAGGACTTGAGGTAGCAAGTCCTTTTCTGGGGTTACTTCCCTTCTTCTTTTAATGCCACTAGGACCAGCTTGAGAGTCACTGGACCTCTGTCGCACAACAAATCTGTCCATAGAGCTCTGTACCTCCTGTTCCTTCAAGACTTTCCTAAAATGGGCCATAACATTGTCATTGAAATAGTCACCAGCACGGCTTGCAACAGCTGTGTCAGGGTGATTTTCATCTATAAAGGTTTGCAGTTCAACCCACTGTGCACACATTTCCTTAATCTTTGAAGTAGGCACAATGGATTCCACAACTGGCATAGGCTTCTCAGGGTTAGCCCCAAACCCTTCAAAATCTTTCTTAATTTCCATACTAATTCTCACCCTTTTTACCACAGGGTTGGCACTAGAAGCTTTCTTGGGGCCCATGGTCACTTATTTTCCAGAAACAGCACCGAAAACACTGTAATAATACGAAATATTCCGAGTGTATGCTTGGATGTTACCGCAGAGGCTGGCTGGTAAACAATGGGACGGCCGGCACATGTGAGGGCACATTGGACGCGTCTCGGACGAAAATCGGTAAGCGGGTTTTTAATCGGTATGCGCGGCAAAAATTTTGCGATAAAAGTAATCGGTATGCGGAAAAATCGCTATGTGATGCCATCGTTATGCGGGGGTCCACTGTATTTATTTATTTATTTTATTTATTTATTTATTTATTTTATTTATTTATTTAGTAATTATAGCATACATACAGAGGTACAAAAAAATACAGGTAAGAGCAGCATGCCAAAGCCACTTATATGCATAGCATTACGGGCTGGCTTAAAATTAACTTAAGATTAACTAAGCAATGATGAAATCAGTGATAAAACATTATTATAAACAGATAACTATAAAGCACAAATGAGTATTACAAAGACAGGTCATATGGTTGCATGCATTGCTGTACATTCAGTCGAATGGAGTACAGTGGACCCCCGCATAACGATCACCCCCGAATGCGACCAATTATGTAAGTGTATTTATGTAAGTGCGTTTGTACGTGTATGTTTGGGGGTCTGAAATGGACTAATCTACTTCACAATATTCCTTATGGGAACAAATTCGGTCAGTACTGGCACCTGAACATACTTCTGGATTGAAAAAATATCGTTAACCGGGGGTCCACTGTATTCTGTTAGGTAGTGTATTTGAAAAATAACAAAGTTAGATTGGGTCCTAGGTTTAACATTTGTGTGATATAATTGTGAGTAACATATAGGATATACAATTTATAAGGTTCAGTTATTCAGTATTTATTTGGTTTTGAGTGAGTAAGTGATCTTTGAGAAGAGACTTGAATTTATAAACAGGTAGTGTTTCTTTTATATTTACAGGTAATGAATTCCAGATTTTAGGGCCTTTTATGTGCATTGAGTTTTTGCATAGCGTGAAATGGACACGAGGAACATCAAAGAGTGATTTGTGCATTGTGTTATGGTCATGTGTTCTGTTGAGGTTGGCAAGGAGATGTTTGAGGGGAGGGTTAATATCAGAGTTAAGTGTTCTATGTATGTAATAGGTTCAGTAATAAGTATGGATGTTTTGTATGGTGAGTAGGTTGAGTGTTTTGAATATGTATTGGTGGAGTGTGCTGCCTATAGTGAGAATTTGTTATCATTCTAACTGCAGCCTTTTATTGGGTAATTAGTGGTCTGAGATGGTTAATTGTTGTTGAGCCCCATGCACAAATTCCATAGGTGAGATAGGGGTAAATAAGAGAGTGATAAAGGGCCAGGAGGGCTGACTGTGGAACATAGTACCGTATCTTCGATAGTATGCCTACAGTCTTGGAAATTTTCTTAGAAATTTGTTGTATATGTGTATGAAATTTGAGTCTATTATCAAGGTGGATTCCTAAGAATTTTCCCTCTGTTAGCTTTGTGATAGGTAATCTGTTTATCGTTATGTTAAGAGGTACATCTGTAGCTCTGTTACCAAACTGAATGAAGTAGGTTTTGTCAATGTTTAGTGTAAGTTTGTTAGTCCTCATCCAGGTAGATATTTTCTGTAATTCGGTGTTTACAGTATTGGCTAGCGTGACTGGGCTCGGGTGAGAGAAGACGTATGTAGTGTCATCTGCAAAAAGTGTGGGCTTGAGTAGTTGCGAAGCATTTGGTAGGTCATTTATGTATAGGAGAAAGAGAAGAGGGCCAAGGACACTTCCCTGTGGGACACCAACTGGAATTGGTTGAGCGGAAGAACTTGCCCCATTTGCGTACACATATTGGCTTCTGTTGCTGAGGTATGACTTGAGGTAGTTGAGGGAGTGCCCTCTAATACCATAGTGTGACAATTTTACGTGGAGCAAGTCATGGCCAACTGTATCAAAAGCTTTATGCAAGTCAATGAAGATCCCCAGTGGGACTTCTTTTTTCTCTATTGCAGTGTATATATGTTCTAGCATGTGTATAATAGCATCATTAGTATTTTTATTAGGCCTGAATCCAAATTGGCAGGGGTTGAGAATGTTTTGGGAGATGAGGTAGGAGTAGATTCGTTTATGAATTAATTTTTCGAAGATTTTTGAGAGAGGGTGTAAATTGGATATTGGCCTATAGTTATTCAACTCTGTTTGGTCTCCTCCTTTATGGATCGGGGTGACCCTTGCTATTTTGAGAACTGTAGGGAAGGTGGAGGATTCAATGGATTTGTTAAAGAGTGTTGCAATGATTGGTGCTAGTACTTGTGACACTTTTTTGTATATAAAGGGTGGTAAGGTATTTAAATCTCCTGCCTTGTTTTTTAGTGCGTTGATAATAAGGGAGACTTCGTATGGGTTAGTCGGAGCTAGGAACAGTGTGTTCGGGTAGTTGCCAGTGAGGTAGTCATTTGGTGGGGTATCTGAGCTTGGGATTTTATTGGCAAGGTTTTGTCCTATAGTGGAGAAGAAATCATTGAGTCTGTTTGCTGTTTCTGTTGGTGGGAGTTGGGGTTCATCTGATTTTGCTAATTTTATTTCGCTATTTCGTGATATCTTTTTTGTTCCCAGAATTTCTGATAGGGTCTTCCAGGTCTTTTTTATATCACCTCGTAAGTTGGATAATCTGTTCTCATAATACAGTTTTTTTGCCCTTCTTATCAGGCTGGTTAGGATTGACGAGTAACGTTTTGTTTGGTCTCTGGTTATGTGACCCATTCTGTACTGTTTTTCATATCGGTGTTTTGTATTTATGGATTTGAGAATGCTGGGTGTTAGCCAGGGACTGTTCAGTCTCTTAGCTGTCATCTGTTTAGTTTTTTTAGGGCAGTGCTTGTTATAGAGGTATTGGGTCTTTTTTAGAAAATTATTAAAACATTCGTCAATATCTGTATAGATTTCTAGCTCAGTGTGCCAGTCAATGTTTGTTACTGCTGTTGTGAAGTTATTAATGGCTACCTCATTGTGAAGTCTGAAGGTGACTTTAGTAGTGTCTTGGGGTATTTTACCAAGAGTTGTTATGAGGAAAGTAGGGTAGTGGTCTGTGGTATTATCTGTAATTATGCCTGATTTTAAAGGGGATATGGTGTTGGTCCAGATGTGGTCAAGTAGGGAAACACTAGTCTCCGTAACTCTTGTAGGTTTTGTTACTGTTGGTAGCAACATGCAGTTACTCATTGTGTTTGTGAATTCAGTAACGTGTGGGTCCTGGTCTTGCAGGAGATTTATATTGAAGTCACCTGAGAGTAGTAAGTGATCTTTGTTCATGCGTGCATCAGTTATCATACTTCCTAGGTTTTGACTAAATTGGCTAATGTTTGATTGTGGAACTCTGTAGATGTTTATCACTGTGAGAGGTTTTTGTAGGTATTTGGATTTGAATTTAGCTATTATATATTCCCCATGTTCATCCCTTGTGCAAGTATTAGTGATACATTCTAGTTGGTCTGAGTAGTATATAGCTGTGCCACCCCCTTGTTGGTCTGGCCTACAGTTGTGTATGGCTGTGTAACCAGGAATGGCATAGACATCTGTAGTATCAGGCTTTAGCCAGGTTTCAGTTAGTGTAATGATGGACATATTGGCATGCAAGGAATTTAGTAATGCTAGGAGGTCATCGTAATGCTTGCTTAAAGATCTGATATTGTAGTTAAAGATAGTTATGTTGTTGTTGGCTCTGAGAAGTGCCTTTGATTGTTCTGCTGTGTAGTAATTACATTAACTGTTTGAATCATTTAAGTCATTAAATAAGAGGTTGGTATCAGGATCAATGCTTGTAATCATAAGATTTATAGTGAATCTATAGTTAGAATTAAGTATAAAACAAAGTAAATATTCTAAAGCTAAAAAAATAGCACCTGAATTATTTAACAAATGTAAAAATAATGAGCTAAGGTAGTTTTTTAAAGCTAAAATAAAGGAGACAATATAAAAGGGACTAAAATAATTTGTGGTGAACAAATAAAGTGATGATCAAATAATGGAGCTTGGGAATATGATAGTAGGTAGTACTTTAAAGGTAATTCTTTAATATACAATATACAAAGTATACATACTTATTATTGTGCCTATTGTATACTTGTATACAGAACATTAAACTCCACTATCAACTGTCCACTCAAACTTCTAGACAGCTTCAGCAGAACACACAGGCATAACACAAGGCACATCACACTTTTTTGACATCCCTCATGTCCGTCTCACACTATGCAAAAATGCAATGCACACAAAGGGCCTGAAGATCTGGAACCCTATGCCTGAAACAGTAAGAGGTCCCCTGCCCACATCAGTTTAGGACTATACTTAAAAATCACCTCATCTCTCGGTAACAACCATATCCACACTATGCTAAACTCTAACCAAATTTAAAGCAACTCTTCCAAATATTTTATTATCTCTTAACTATTAAGCCATTATTACAAACTTAAAATTGTGTGTTTGTATCATAAATTATACTACCTCATATTAATAATAGAGTAAAATATTGAATATTTGTAATCTACCACTCTTCACCTGTCTAGACTTAAGTAATGTTTAAGTATTAGGTTAAGTCTGCCTTAAATGCCTCGGCATGATAATGTCTGTCTTTGTACCAATCGAATTATGAAATGTAAACACACATCGGAACTTTAACAAAGAAATGAAGTTTTTTTTATTTTCTTATTTTTATTTTTATTTTATACTGACAAACAGGAAATGAGCAACATTTTAAAAGACTAGTACAAGTCATTGTTCAGTAACTCGCTAAATGGAAACCAAAAATTACATCCCACATAATCTTTGAAAGAGTGATGAGATGTCAAATTACAGACTTCATGGAACACCATACTCTACACAAACCAAACCAGCATGGTTTTAGAATTTGGGAGGTCTTGGAAGAAAAATTAAATGTAGATGTGGTATACACAGATTCTGCAAAGGTGTTTGGCAAATGCAATCATAATTAAATCTAAAGCATTACAGGGTCCTCTGACCCCGTAATGCTCTAGTTTTAGGTGCAAGATATTGTGGTTGACTATATCAAATGCTTTCTGTAGGTCTATGAAGAGCCCCAGAGGATATTCACTTTTTCAATTGCTGTACATAGTAATTCGAGTATCTGAATAATTGCATCATTCGTGCTTTTTTTCCAGCCTAAACCCAAACTGGCAGGGGTTCAGTATGTTATGGGATAGGAGGTAGGAGTAGGTTTGTTTATGTATTATTTTTTAGAATATTTTAGAGAGCAAAGGCAAGTTAGACATTGGTCTGTAGTTATTTAGTTCTGTAGCATCGCTTCCTTTGTGGATTGGGGTGACCCTTGCCGTCTTGAGTATGGATGGGAGTTCAGAAGATTCAACAGATTTCTTAAATACTGCTGCAATAATGGGGGACAGCACATGAGCTGCTTTTTTATACATGATTGTTAGCAAGTCATTTAGGTCTCCTGCCTTGTTTTTTAATGATTTAATTATTAGTGAGACTTAAGTAGGATTTGTTGGTGCTGTATATAGAGTATTTAGGTAGTTACCATTGAGGTAGTCTTGTGGCTGAGTATTTGCATTTAGGATTTTGTTTGCTAGTTTTGATCCTATACTAGAAAAGAAGATATTAAGTTCATTGGCAGTGTCTATAGGTTGTATGTGTGGTTCATCTGGCTTTGCTAAGTTAATCTCTCTGCTTCTAGACAGTTTTCTAGAGCCCAAAATTTGAGAGAGTTTTCCAGGTCTTTTTCATATTACCTTTTATTTCATTAAATCTGTTTTCATAATACATTTGTTTGGAGTTTTGTATTAGGTAAGTAAATATTGAAGTGTATCGTTTAGTTAGTTCTTTTGTAATTAGGCCCTGTGTCTGAATTGTTTTTTATTGATGGATTTAAGTACAGGTCCTCCATCACAAATCTGGCATCATTGGGACCTGTAGTGTGCCGGATTACTGAGTTTGCCGGACTACAGAGTGGTTAGGTTAGAATACACTTAATAAAATTAACCAACTTGACTTACATAGTTCATTGAGCATCGGCAAAAATCGAACATTTCCTCTTCTTTGAGCTCAATTTCAAGGTACTTTTCGTCATGAAAGCAATCAAAATCATGTCTATTTCTGTAATATATCTTCCATTCTATCAAATGAGTCCAAAAAAATGAGAATACAACCATAAAAACCATACGAAAATATACTGCAAAGAGGCAGCTAATGGCTGAGAAGTTAACTCCCTTATTTATCATCCGTCTTTTTTATTTTTGTTGTACGTTAAGAAGCATCTTTCCATCATACATTGCCCAGGTTTCAATGAGATAGCCCAACAAACAACCGAGAAAAAAAAAATATTTACCAAAAATCATATATGGCAAGCCCAAGCCAGGTACTGGAAGTAAGTCACTTTGTCTGACTTTTCTGGGTTATCCCAGGTTCTCTATACATACACTGCTATGTATGATAATCTATGTAACTGTATTTGTGTATACCTGAATAAACTTATTTACTTCTAGTCTGTCAACTGAGTACGTACAAGAAACCGCCCATTCACTTATTTCAGTTACCCAATAAGGTGGTCAGAAATTGGCAGTTTGGCTGATTTCAAACAAATTTCAACAGATGCCAATTTCAAAATAGGATCCAGAATAAACAATGCAGACATTCCTGGCACTAAAATAACATTTTCTCTGTTCATTAGTCATGGCTACAGGCCCCTCTTATACAGTGGACCCCCAGTATTCGATGGCATCGGTATTCAATAAATCCGGTATTCGATGCATTTTAACGCAAAAATTTCGCCTTGGTATCTGATTGAAATCCTGGTATTCAATACGATTCGTACGAGACGTGTCCACGTGTGGCCTGAACTGCCCTGTGTGTGCCAGTGTTTACAAGCCAGGCAGTGTGCGCGCATTTAAGGATGCATTCGATACATTCCATATTATCACTGTTTTTGGTGCTTGTTTCTGCAAAATAAGTCACCATGGGCCCCAAGAAAGCTTCTCGTGCCAACCCTTCGAGAAAAAAGGTGCTAATGACTAATGAAATGAAGAAAGAGATAATTGCAAAGTACGAAAGTGGAGTGCGTGTGTCGGAGCTGGCCAGGTTGTATAGTAAACCCCAATCAACCATCTCTACTATAGTGACAGGAAAACGGCAATCAAGGAAGCTGTTCTTGCAAAAGGTGCAACTGTGATTACGAAACAGCGACCGCAAGTGTTAGAAAATGTTGAGAGACTGTTATTGGTGTGGATAAATGAAAAACAGATAGCAGGAGATAGCATCTCTCAAGCGATCATTTGTGAAAAGGCTAGGCAGTTGCATGACGATTTGGTAAAGAAATTGCCTGCAACTAGTGCTGATGTGAGTGAATTTAAGCCCAGCAAAGGTTGGTTTGAAAGATTTAAGAATCGTAGTGGCATACATAGTGTGATTAGGCATGGTGAGGCTGCCAGTTCGGACCAAAAAGCAGCTGAAAAATATGTGAAGGAATTCAAGGATTACATAGACATTGAAGAATTTAAACCTGAACAAGTGTTTATTGTGACAAAACAGGCCTGTTTTGGAAGAAAATTCCAAGCAGGACCTACATTACTCAGGAGGAAAAGGCACTCCCAGGACATAAGCCTATGAAAGACAGGCTTACTCTGTTGATGTGTGCCAATGCTAGTGATAATTGCAAAGTGAAGCCTTTATTGGTGTATCACTCTGAAACTCCCAGTGTGTTCAGGAAAAACAAATGTCCTCAAGGCTAATTTGTGTGTGCTGTGGAGGGCAAACAGTAAGGCATGGGTCACTAGGGACTTTTTCTATGACTGGTTTCACCATGCATTTGCCCCCACTGTGAAAAATTACCTAATTGAAAAGAAATTAGACCTTAAGTGCCTCCTGGTATTAGACAATGCCCCTGGTCATCCTACAGACTTGGCAGAGTGACTTTCTGGGGACATGAGCTTCATTAAGGTCAAGTTTTTGCCTCCTAATACCACTCCTCTCCTGCAGCCCATGGACCAGCAGGTCATTTCCAACTTCAAGAAACTGTACACAAAAGCTATGTTTCAAAAGTGCTTTGTAGTGACCACAGAAACTCAACTCTCTCTAAAAGAGTTTTGGAAGGATCACTTTAATATCCTCAATTGTATAAACCTTATAGGTACGGCTTGGGAGGGAGTGACTAAGAGGACCTTGAACTCTGCTTGGAAAAAACTGTGGCCAGAATGTGTAGACAAAAGGGGTTTTGAAGGATTTGAGGCTAACCCTGAGAAGCCTATGCCAGTTGAGGAATCCAATGTGGCATTGGGGAAGTCCTTGGG
The DNA here is from genome assembly GCF_038502225.1 of Cherax quadricarinatus. Classification (NCBI taxonomy): domain Eukaryota; kingdom Metazoa; phylum Arthropoda; class Malacostraca; order Decapoda; family Parastacidae; genus Cherax; species Cherax quadricarinatus. The sequence goes on from NC_091339.1 coordinate 2,467,117, forward strand.
GTTGGAGGTTAGTGGGGAGGATGTGGAAGAGTTGGTGGAGGATGACAATGACGAACTAACCACTGATGAGCTGCTAGATCATCTTCAACAGCAAGAGGCCAGACCTGAGGAAACTGCTTTCAAAGATTAAGGAAATGTGTGCAATGTGGCTTAAAGTGCAAACCTTTTTTGATGACAATCACCCTAACACAGCTATTGCAAGCCATGCTGGTGACTATTACACTGACAATGTTGTGAAACACTTTAGGAATGTCATAAAGGAACGAGAGGTACAGGCCTCTATGGACAGGTTGTGCGACAGAAGTCCAATGACTCTCAAGCTGGTCTTGGTGGCATTAAAAGAAGAAGGGAAGTAACCCCAGAAAAGGACTTGCTACCTCAAGTCCTAATGGAAGGGGATTTCCCTTCTAAACAGTAACAACTTGGACACTCTCCCCTCCTCCCATCCCATCAATCATCACCAGATCTTCATTAAAGGTAAGTGTCAGTTATTCTATTGTTATTATTCTATTGTTATTGTTGTTATTGTAATTATTCTATTGCATTAAACTTAATATTTCATGTGGTAAAATTTTTTTTCATACTTTTGGGTGTCTTGCACGGATTAATTTGATTTCCATTATTTCTTATGGGGAAAATTGATTCGCTTTTCGATATTTTCAGTATTCGATGAGCTCTCAGGAACGGATTAATTTCGAATACCGGGGCTCCACTGTATTACTTTTGCTTTTCATTTGGAATTTTTATTCACAAAAAAATAGAAGATTTACTGTTATGCAGACTACTGCATTATTGTAATAATTGTATAAATAATGTCAAGCCATTCTTGACTCCGTACTGGAATTTAGACTGGCAAGCAGACAGGTATTGGACGGTGACATCATTTGTTTACTCTTGAGCTTCGCTAAAGAACAGAACATTTTCGCTACTGTGAGTGCAATTTCAAGGTACTTTTCGTCATGAAAGCAATCAAAATCGTATCTTTTTCTGTAATATATCTTTCATTCTATCAAATGAGACCGAAAAAATGAGAATATAACCATAACAACCATACAAAAGTATACCGCTAATGGCTGAGAAGTGAACTACGCTATTTATGGTCTGATTTCTTTCATTTTTGGTGTACGTGAAGAAGTATCTTTTCATCATACATTGCCTAAGTTTGAAAAAGATAACCCAACAAACAACTGAGAAAATAATATAATAATAATAATAATAATAATAATAATAATAATAATAATAATAATAATAATAATTTACTACACGTACATGTACAAGGTACACAGGCCTAGCTGACATCAATGACATACTACTGTATAGAAAGTCGCTTGTTATGCTGAGTATTTCAAGAAAATAAGGTCAGTGTCCCAAGATAACACCCACACTGGTCGGCTAACACCCAGGTACCCATTTACTGATGGGTAAACATAGACAACAGGTGTAAAGAAACACGCCTAATGTTTCTACCCTGGCTGGGAATCGAATATTTACCAAAAATCACATGTGGCTAACCCAAGCCAGGTACTAAAAATAAGCCACGTTGACTTTTTTTGGGTTATCCTAGGTTCTCTACACATATGCTGCTATGTGTGATAATCTTTAGAGAGAAAACAACTTTTTTGTTTCAGGTTTATGGTGCAGTACGAGTGTATATCACAGTTAGCCCTGTGCTACACTGTTTTCTCTAATATAAGCCCCCAAGACAGGGATAGGAGAATGGTATTTGTATACCATATCCTCTTTATACCTCCGTCGAACTGCTCGGTATTATGCCAAATATTATTCATTCTGGAGTATTTATATTGTTTCTTATGTCATATTAGATCAATTGTGATAGGCAAATAAGCTATAGTGTTGATGTTAGCATAATAATAAAGCATATTCTCCTGCTTCATGAGACTGAGCTCATGGCAACCGACAGTGGCTTCAAAGCCACCTTATCTTTAATGGATAATGTACTGTGTAGGTGCTTTACGTAATGAGAAGCATTTCTTTTATTCATTGGAACCATGGCTAGGGCTAAAAGTAAGCAGGTTAAAACAATAAATGGAGAAAAAGAAATTGGAATGACTTATGCAGCAAGTAGCACCACCAAACAGTACCAGCAGGTTGGTGTGGCAACCATGGAAATTTGAAATTATGCTAGCCAAAATTAATGCCGAATAACTGAAGGAACCGAATAACTGATTGCCGGATTTGTGATGGCGGACCTGTATACTATTTGTAAGCCAGGGACTGTTTAGTTTCTTTGTTGAGATTTGCTTCGCTTTCATTGGACAGTGTTTATTGTAGAGGTTATGGGTTTTGTGTAGGAATATGTTGACACATTCATCAATATCGTGGCTCTCCGCTAACTCACCCAGGCAGTCAGTGTTATATAGGGCAGTAACAAAATTATTTATTGATGACTCATCATGTAGTCGAAATGAGATCTTAGTCGTGTCCTGAGGCAGTCTACCTAAGTTGGTTATGAGAAAAGTTGGGTAGTGGTCCGTAGTGTCATCTGTGATTATGCCTGTTCTTAGTGGGGATATAGTATTGGTCGAGATATGATCAAGTAGTGAGGCACTTGTCTCTGTGACTCATGTTGGTTTGGTTATAGATGGTGGTAGCAAGCAGCAGCTCATAGAGTTTGTGAAATCAGCTACTTTGTGGTCTGCTACTTGAATGAGGTTTATACTGCTGCTGCTGCACTGTCAGCTGCTGCTGCTGCTGCTGCACTGTCAGCTGCTGCTGCTGCTGTAGCACCGTTGTTGGTGTGGCTTATTGAGAATACCAAGAAACAATTAACCCAGAGGATTTGCCACCCAGGATAACCCAAAAAAGTCAGTGTCATCGAAGACTGTCTAACTTATTTCCATTGGGGTCCTTAATCTTGTCTCCCAGGATGCAACCCACACAAGTCAACTAACACCCAGGTGAACAGGGAAAAATGCCTGGAACTAGTGCTCATATTGGTGAATTTAAAGCCAGCAAAGGTTGGTTTGAGAGATTTAAGAATCGTAGTGGCATACACAGTGTGATAAGGCCTGTTCTGGAAGAAAATGCCAAACAGGACCTACAGTACTCAGGAGGAAAAGGCACTCCCAGGACACAGTGTCTCATCAGTCATTGCTGCATCTTCAATAAAGGTAAGTGTCATTTATTCTTCATTTAGTAGACTAGTACATGCACAATATATACTGTGCATGTACTACTCTACTATTGTGCATGTATCCTTCTCTTTGTGTGTGGGAAAATGTATATTTCATGTGGTAAAATTTTTTTTTTCATACTTTTGGGTGTCTTGCACGGATTAATTTTATTTCCATTATTTCTTATGGGGAAAATTCATTCACATAACGATTATTTCGCATAACAATTACCCCTCTTGCACGGATTAAAATCGTTAACCGGGGGTCCACTGTATTCAAATCACCAGCAAGTAGCAGGTGGTGTTTATTCATCTCTTAGTCAGTTGTGTTTCATAAGTTTTCACTGAATGTGTAAGTATTAATGTGAGGTAGAGTGTAGACTGCTCCAACTGTTATGGTTTTTTTTTAGGTTTCTGGATGTGAATTTTGCAATTATGTATTCACCATATTCATCCCTGGTGCAAGTGGATTTAATACATTTTAGTTCATTTGAGTAGTAGATAGCAGTACCACCACCTGATTGATCCTGCCTGCAGTTGTGTATGGCCGTGTTACCAAGTAAGACAAAGATGGCTGTTAAATCATGTTTGAGCCAGGTTTCAATGAGAAAGATAAAGGATATGTTAACATTCAGAGAATTAAGAAGTGCAAGGAGGTAATTATAGTTTTTACTCAGTGATCTGATATTGTAATTGAATGGTGTTATGTTCTTGTTGGCCCTGAGTACAGCTTTTGCCTGACTGACAGTGTAGTAATGGCAGTTATTGTTAGGAGTATTTGTAATGTTTAAGAAGATAGAGATTTTTGTGCCTAGTATTATGTCTATGGGTCCTTATGAGCCATACAAATTAGTTACAATAGTTACATGAGGGCCCCACTTATACGGCTGGTTAGAAATAACTTTTAAAAACATTTGAAATTTTGGAGTTTCCAGACAAAATGGAGAGACTTAGTGCTTACTGAGCTCACGAAGAATGTAAACAAACAGGGTGGGGCGCGGTGACCGTATTAGAAAGTCAGGTGGGGGGAGCTGTATAGCGAGTTTTGGTCATAATTTGAAATGACCGTATTAGCGGAACGTCGTAAAGTGAAACGCCATAAAGCGGGGCCCTCCTGTATACATGTTGCTTTCAGTTTGAATTTGATCTTACTATAATGCAGATGTAATTTTATACAATACAAGGCTCGAAAGAAAACCACTAATTTTATTGATCTTATTATAACACAGATATAATTTGTACGATACAAGTCTCAGGAGAAAACCACTAATTTCAGTCATTACAGCTTGAGTAATTCATTACAAACATAAATACAGTGAGAAGGTTGCTAATGAAGAGTTGATTAATTACAAATAAATTACACTGAAATTACATCCGTTCAGTAACCTTCATTTTTTGACGCGAGTGAATTGAGGTGGTGAAATCAAAGCATGAAAATTTATGGACAGTTAATGAATATAACACTTATGCGAGATTTAATAGTTTTTTTTTTTTATCAGTAGTAAATACCTTTACTTTTATACATTTGAAGAGTTTTGAGTGTTTCACTACTTTCGGAGCCTGGCCATGGGCCAGGCTCGTCTGGTGCTTGTCTGGTTAACCAGGCTGTTGCTGTTGGAGGCCTGCTGCCCTACATACCCTTCACAGCCTGGTTGATCTGGCACCTGTTGAAGATACTTGTCCAGTTTTCTCTTGAAGGCTTCTACATTTGTTCCAGCCATGTTTCTGATTTCTTCTGGTAAGATATTGAATAGTCTGGGACCCTGGATGTTGATACAGTGTTCCCTTATTGTCCCCACCACACCCATGCTCCTCACTGGGTTTATTTTACACTTCCTCCCATATCTCTCACTCAGTACGTTGTTATGACAGTGTGCAGATCTGGGACCATGCCTCGAGTACTTTCCAGGTATGTATTATCATGTATCTCTCTCTCTCTCCTCCCCTCCAATGAATACATGTTCAAGACTTGAAGGTGTTCCCAGTAATTTAGGTGCTTTACTGGCTCAGTGTGAGCCATAAACAAATTCTGTATTTGTTCCAACTCTGATATTTCTCCTGCTTTGAATGGGGCCATCAGCACTGAGCAATATTCCAAATGAGGGAGCACTAGCGATTTGAAGAGTGTCACCATCAGCATTATTTCTTTTGTTTTGAAAGTTCTCAGTACCCACCCCATCATCTTCCTGGCTGTCATGATCTTTGTCTTGTTATGGTCTTTAATAGAAAGGTCAGCTGACATAATTATTCCCAGGTCTTTTAGGTGTTCCTCTAGTTCTATTTGGTGACCCTCTTGAGTTTTGTATATGGTGTTTCTTTTGAGTTCTTCATTCTTTCCATACCTAAGCAGCTGGAACCTATCACCATTGAACGTCATGTTCTCCACTGCCCACTGGAAAATCCTGCTTATGTCTTCCTGTAATTTTTCAGTGTCCTCTACTGTAGTGACTTTCATGCTCATTTTAGTGTCATCTGCAAATGATGATACAAAAGTGTGATAGGTGTTTTTATCCATGTATGCTATGAAGATGAGAAACAGCAGGGGTGCCAGGACAGTGCCTTGGGGCACTGAGCTTTTGACCTCACTGATGCTGGATCTTGCTCTGTTTAGCACTACTTTTTGTGTTCTGTGTTAGGAACCCAAAAATGCATCTGCCTACCTTCCCCATAATGCCCATGGCCCTCATTTTGTGCGCTGTCACTCCATGACCGCATTTGTCAAAACGCCTTTGCAAAATCTGTGTAAATCACATCCGCTTTTTGGTCAGCTTCCAGTGCTTCTGTAATTCTGTCATAATGGTTCAGCAGCTGTGACAGGCATGATTGTCCTGTTCTAAAACCATGCTGGTTCAGGTTATGCTGGTTGTGCTGGTCCAAGAAAATTGTAATCCGCTGTCTCATCACTCTTTCGAAGATTTTTTATGATGTGAGAAGTTAGGGCTACTGGTTAGTAATTTTTAGCTGGTGCTCTACTACCTCCCTTATGCAAAGGGGCTATGTCTGCACTCTTTAAAGCCTCTGGTATTTCACCTAAATCTAAGCTCTTTCTCCAAAGAATACTGAGGGCTTGTGCTAGTGGCACTTTGCACTTATTTATAAATAGAGCATTCCATGAATCTGGACCAGGTGCTGAGTGAATGGGCATGTTGTCCATTTCTTTCTCGAAATCTATGGGATTTGTACTAATGTCAGTTAGTTGGTCTGAACGGCTTTCTGCTGGAGTGAAAAATATTTCTGCATTTTCTACCTTGCTATCATTTAGTGGGTTGCTGAACACCAACTCATACTGCCCTTTTAGGATTTTGTTAATTTCCTGTTCATCATCAGTATGTGAATCTCCTCTCAATAATGGTCCAATTCTACAGGTAGTTCTTAGTTTGGATTTTGCATAGGAATAGAAATATTTTGGGTTTCTTGCAATATCCTGTATGGCCCTTTGTTCCCTTTGTACTTCTTCTGTTAGGTATGGCATCCTAAGTTTTTGCTCTAATTCAGTGATCTCTCAACTAAGATTATCTTTCTTCTCTTGCAACACATTTGTGTTTTTAAGCAATTCAGTAACCCGTTTTCTTCTGTACCATCTCCTATGCTCTCTCTCTATATCTGATCTTCTTCTGAGTTTCCTCAGTGGTATGTGACATGCCTTGTATGTTTCTGTATTCAGCTTCTCTAGGCACTGGTGAGGATTTAGGGTGCTCATGTTTGATTCCCAGGATATGTCTGATAGGTCTTGGTTTATTTTTCCCAGTCAATTCTGTGGTTGTTAACAATAAAGCTAACAGAATCCTTGGTTTCATATCTAAAAGTATAAATAATAGAAGTCCTCAGGTTGTTCTTCAACTCTATATATCCTTGGTTAGGCCTCATTTAGATTATGCTGCACAGTTCTGGTCACCGTATTACAGAATGGATATAAATGCACTGGAAAACGTACAAAGGAGGATGACTAAGTTGATCCCATGTATCAGAAATCTTCCATGTGAGGATAGACTGAGGGCCCTGAATCTGCACTGTCTTGAAAGGCGTAGAATTAGGGGGGATATGATCGAGGTGTATAAATGGAAAACAGGAATAAATAAAGGGGATGTAAATAATGTGCTGAAAATTTCCAGCCAAGACAGGACTTGCAGCAGTGGTTTCAAGTTGGAAAAATTCAGATTCAGGAAGGATATAGGAAAGCACTGGTTTGGTAATAGAGTTGTGGATAAGTGAAACAAACTCCTGAGTACAGTTATAGAGGCTAAAACATTGTGTAGTTTTAAAAATAGGTTAGATAAATACATGAGTGGGTGTGGGTGAGTGTGAGTTGGACCTGACTAGCTTGTGCTACGTCTGATACCATGCTCCTTCCTTAAGTGGTAGTGACCTGACTAGGTGGGTGATTGGGCTAATGGGGGGGGGGGAATGGACCTGCTTCGCATGGGTCAGTAGGCCTGCTGCAGTGTTCCTTCTTTCTTCTTCTTTCTTTCAACACACCGGCCGTATCCCACCGAGGTGGGGTGGCCCAAAAGCAAAAACAAAAGTTTCTCCTTTCACATTTAGTAATATATACAGGAGAAGGGATTACTAGCCCCTTGCTCCTGGCATTTTAGTCGCCTCTTACACCATGCATAGCTTACGGAGGAAGAATTCTGTTCCACTTCCCCATGGAGATAAGAGGAAATAAACAGGAACAAGAACTAGTAAGAAAATAGAAGAAAACCCAGAGGGGTGTGTATACATATGCTTGTACATGTATGTGTAGTGTGACCTAAGTGTAAGCAGAAGTAGCAAGATGTACTTGAAACCTTGCATGTTTATGAGACAGAAAAAACACCAGCAATCCTACCATCATGTAAAACAATTACAGGCTTTTATTTTACATTCACTTGGCAGGACGGTAGTACCTCCCTGGGCGTCTGCTGTCTACCAACCTACTACCTAGCTCCTTCTTTCTTATGTTCTTATTAGTGACGCAGTTCCCTAACCCAGAGTTAATACTCGTTTGAACTTCTGTGATGTTGTGATCAGACTGATGAGACACTGTGTCCTGGGAGTGCCTTTTCCTCCTGAGTACTGTAGGTCCTGTTTGGTATTTTCTTCCAGAACAGGCCTTATCACACTGTGTATGTCACTACGATTCTTAAATCTCTCAAACCAACCTTTGCTGGCTCTAAATTCACCAATATGAGCACTAGTTCCAGGCATTTTTCCTGTTCACCTGGGTGTTAGTCGACTGGTGTGGGTTGCATCCTGGGAGACAAGATTAAGGACCCCAATGGAAATAAGTTAGACAGTCTTCGATGACACTGACTTTTTTGGGCTATCCTGGGTGGCAAATCCTCTGGGGTTAATTGTTTCTTGGTATTCTCAATAAGCCACACCAACAACGGTGCTACAGCAGCAGCAGCAGCAGCTGACGATGTTACAGCAGCAGCAGATGATGCTACAGCAGCAGCAGCAGCAGACGATGCTACAGCAGCAACAGACGATGCTACAGCAGCAGCAGACGATGCTACAGCAGCAACAGACGATGCTACAGCAGCAGCAGACGATGCTACAGCAGCAACTGACGATGTTACAGCAGCAGCAGACGATGCTACAGCAGCAGCAGCAGCAGACGATGCTACAGCAGCAGCAGCAGCTGACGGTGGTACAGCAGCAACAGACGATGCTACAGCAGCAACAGACGATCCTACAGCAGCAGCAGACGATGCTACAGCAGCAGCAGATGATGCTACAGCAGCAGCAGACGGTACTACAGCAGCAGGAGCAGCTGACGGTGGTACAGCAGCAGCAGCTGACAGTGCAGCAGCAGCTGACGGTGATACAGCAGCAGCAGCAGCTGTACCACCAATAGTAGCGATGGTTGATTGGGGTTTATTATACAACCTGGCCAGCTCGGAGACACGCACTCCACTTTCATACATATCAATGATCTTTTTCTTCATCTCCATAGTAATTCTCACCCTTATTGCTGTAGGGTTGGCACTAGAAGCTTTCTTGGGGCCCATGGTCACTTATTTTCCAGAAAAAAATCACCAAAAACACTGTAATAATACAAAATGTTCCGATTGTATGCTTGGATGTTACCGCGGAGGCTGGCTGGTAAACAATGCCACCCGCGGAACATGTGAGCGTGGCTCAAGCGCACATTGGACGCGTCTCGGACGAAGGCCGCTGAGCGGGTTTTTGGGCGCTATGCGGGGCAAAATTTTAGCGATCAAAGCGTCCGCTATGCGGATTGTCCGCTATGCAAGGCGTCCGTTATGCGGGGGTCCACTGTATATTGTTTTTGTGACTGTTATGTGTCTGATTAGCTTCTTCTTGTTTGCGAATATCAAATCCAGGGTATTTTCATTTTTAATGGGATCAATTATCTGTTAGTTCAATGAGTACTTTTCATAAAGCCTCAGTTTCCTGGTATGTGCCTGTTGAGCCAAAGTGCTTCCTGGAGATATTTCTGGTATAACACTGCATTGTGCCATCTTCCATTTTACTCCTTGGAGATAAAATCTCCAAGAAGTAAAATATTTGATGTGGGATTTTCTAGCCTATCTAGATAGCTATCTGTCTTTCTTAACTTGTTTGTGAATTCCTCAGCAGTTGCTGATGGTGGTTTGTATACTAGGATAATTGCCAAATTCCTGTTGTCAGCCTTAACCCTTTGACTGTTTTCGACGTATAAATACGTCTTACGAGCCAGTGTTTCTGACGTATATATACTCAATAATTCTAGCGGCTTCAAATCAAGCGGGAGAAAGCTGGTAGGCCCACATGTGAGAGAATGGGTCTGTGTGGTCAGTGTGCACCACATAAAAAAAATCCTGCAGCACACATTGCGTAATGAGAAAAAAAAAAAACTGATCGTTTTTTGGGAATAAAACGCCGACTTTGAAGTGTATTTTCGTATAGTATTTATCGTTGTATTCGCGTTTTCATGGTCTTAGGTGATAAAATGGAAAACATATTACAGAAATAGAGATGATTTTCATTACTTTGACGATGAAAACGACCTTGAAACTGAGCTCAAAGTAGCGGAAATGTTCGATATTTACCAATGTTCAGGAGTAAATAAATCACACCACACGTCCAATACACGTCAGCTGGGGAGTCTAATATTCTTTCACTAGTGCACTGATAATATTTATACCATTTTTACAATAATGCAGTAGTCTGCAAAACAGTAAATTTTGTATTTTTTTGTATGAATAAAAAATCAAAATAGAAAGCAATAATAATATAAGAGGGGCCTAGAGATGTGACTAATGAACAGAGCATATGTTATTTTAGTGCCACGAATGTCTACCTTGTTTATTCTGGGCCCTATTTTGAAATTGGCATCTTTTTTAGTTTGCGTGAAATTGGCCAAATTGCCAATTTCTGACCACCATATTGGGTAGTCCAAATTAGTAAATGGGAGGTTTCTTGTACTCAGCTGATAGATAAAATGGAGTTCTAAAGAAATAGCTATGAGTTTGGTCAACTGGAACAATGGAATTGGCTGAAAATAGGGCTCAAAGTCGGCGAAATCGCCGATACGCATATGTCGCCGAGACCGCTAACTTCGCGGGAGCATAATTCCATGAGTTTTCGACCAAATTTCGAACTTTTGGTGTCATTACCATAGGGAAAAGATTCTCTATCATTTCATAAGAAAAAATAATTTTTTTTTTTTTTTCAAAAATTGAGCGACATAGAATGACAGTTTCAGAAAGGGGCCTGAAACAGTCAAAGGGTTAAAGCCTAGGATTTCTACTATATCATTCATAGAGTTCAGCACTTCTGTGCAACAGAAAGTACCTACTCCTCCCTGTGACCTGTTAATTCTATCACTTCTATACATGTTATAGTTTTCTATCTTTATCTCTCCATCCAAAACATCCCTTATGTGTATTTCTGTAAATGCTCCAAACATGGCATTCACTTCTGATAGGAGCCCACTGACATAACAAACTTATTCGTTTTTATTTGATTTCAGACCCTGAATATTTGCAAATATGAAGTAGGAATTACCATATATGATGTTTTGTCTTGCATTGTGTTTCATAAGTACCACTGGTGATGTACTACCTGGTATGGCCCCTGGTTTCTCCAGTACTGGCTTTGCATTTGATGGTTTTATTTGGCCATGATGGGCTGATGCCTGGTCTGGCATGTCCCATTGTGCTGCCCAACTGTCCTCTCTGTACTGTTCCATCATTTTGCCTCTTTCTTTGGTCCAATTGTTTTGCCTTATGTCTAAAAAAAGTTTGCTGTTCATGTTCCCCTTCTCTGCTTTCTCTGTACTGCTGCGTTCCTTTTATGTGATGGTCTGGACAGTTCAGGTCATAACATTCTCTGAACTGTGTTGAAGCTTTGCACATCACTGGGTGGAAATACTGTACCTGCACTCTGTCAAAACAACACTTTCCCTTTCTCAACATGTTGGCACATTTTCTGTTGTGTTTATTCCAGTAAGCTCTGCTATATAGGTACATAACTTTTGCATAGTACTGCCACCTGATCTGAATTCTCTTGTTCTCTTTTATCTAGGCATATTTCTTCTCTTTTTTCATTTTTGTTTGTTCCTGCTCTAGCTTTCTCTTCCTCCCTTTCCCTTTTCTCTATGTTATGTACCCATGTTTTGTTCTTTTCCGACTTGCTCTGAATGACGTTTTCCACTCTTATTTCCACTCCGTGGTTTTTACCTTTATTTGCACTGTCTTCTTTTTCTTGTTCCCTGCCCCTTGTTTTCCACTCTTTGTATATATCTGGCAATCTCCTTAGGAATTTTCTTATGCTTTCTAGGTTTTCACTTTTCAGTACCTCTCTTATGCCTGACCAACTTTCCATCTCATTGGAGTAAATCCAGAATTGACTTTCTTTTTTAGGTCATTTCTCATGGTTGAATTAAGCTTTGTGCATGATATATGGGATGTTTTGCCACATATTTCACAATCAATGCCCCTAATATTTCTCCCAATTTTTTTTTTCATATATACAGCAGATCTTATTTCTGCCCATGTTCACTTCCTGGGCAGTTGTATGTGGTGGGTGGTGGATTGTTATGGGTGGGCTGGGAGGTTGGGGGACTGGAAGGTGGGGTGGTTGGCTGGGAGGCATTTTCAGGCAGTGAGTTCTAAATTTTTGGGCCTTTTAACTTTTGGAATTTTTGAACAGGTTGAGTTGTAAACATGAAAAGTCAAAGTGATACCTGTTCCTTGTATTATGTCTGTGTGTTCTGTTGCAGCTATCCAGATAGAATTTAAACTCTAGGTTAATATTGGAATCAAGTGTCTTATAAAGAGTGTGCACAGTAGAAAGTGTGCATATTTTGTACGTTAAGCAAATTTAAACTTTTTTTTTTTTTTTTTTTTTTTTTACACAGGGTTTGACAAGGTTAAGGATCCCTAGCTTTATTGACAAGCTTTGACAAGGTTCAGGATCCCTAGCATTATTGACAAGCTATGACAAGGTTAAGGATCTCTAGCTTTATTGACAAGCTATTTACAGGTTAAGGATTCCTAACTTTATTGGCAAGCTAAGAGCTGTTATCTACTTCAGCTCATTTGAAAGCATTTTTGTTGTTATGAGACATACAAATAGGGAGCAGGGTGAAGTTGGAGCCATCTGTGGGCCAGCATTTTCATTTGATCAACTGACTTTATCTCGTTGACATCATTATGCTGTACGAATGTATTCCATACTTGAGTCATCCTGGTTATATATGATCTCAGATGGAGTGATGTTCTGGAGAAGGGTACAGCCAGAGTGAAGTTGCTGCTTTCTGCCTGTCTTGTGGTATAGAAACTTGCTTCGTGCTGTCTTCGAAGTGGATCCAAGTGTGGGACTTTTACAATATTGGCCTTGTACATAACAGTAAGGCCACCCACATCCCTCCTGTGTTGAAGGCTCTGCTGAAATGACAGATCTATCCAGGATTGGTCCAGGCAAGAGATGAGACGTCTTGCTGTTCTCTACTCTAACTTTTGATTAAGCGTTTTTTGTTGCCTGAAGCCTGAGCGAGTAATTATTCTGAGTAATTTTTGCTGAATAACATGTTTAAGGTGATTAGCAGTTGTTGATCTCTATGCAGATACCATAGGTGAAGTATGTATAGATTAGAGGGTAGTATAAAGTGAACAGGGATTTCTTTTTTTTGTTTTTATGTTTATGGTAACTTGAATACCAGTGGGTTTGTTTATGGTTGCTGTTTTTTTGTGATTTGGAAAAGGATGTACTGTTATTGGGAATACTGGCATCAGTTTCTTCTTAACATTTATCAAAATCAGACTTAAGTTCTTCAGCTCTTGTTACATCATCTTGACTGTATTCGTCAGCCTTATTGCTGCTAGCAAGCCACTTGCACTCTCTGAATTCTTGAGCTGCTAAATTCTGTCCTGAGTTTTCAGTTCATTTTCAATATTGTCAAGGTTTACTTGTACAAGATTGATCTGCTGTATTGGCATTCAAAAAGTTATTTTTATATCAGGGATTTAGAAATGTGCTGAGTATTGAGTTGTAATCACTGGTGTAACACTGTAACTTAGTTAACACTAACACTTGGAGAGCTGATAGTGTGCTACTCAAGCCAGAGAATCTTGGGTCACTCAAAGCTTTGTTGATGAAATGTTTCAAATATTGTACCCAAGGCAGTATTTCTGAGACCATGCAATTTTTTTCACTAAGACATTGTTGAAACTTGCACAAAACCACAAAGATAATTTGGCAATAAAATTCTAAATTTCAAATGAGCGAGGGTGTGTTATCTAAGCAATACATACATAACAATGACTTTATTGTTCACAGATGTTATCTGGCAGTAAATAAATGATATTTCAGTGGAAATATACATTTTGAATGAGTTTGAGCTTTGGTAGTTCATTTTGTTCATGAAGAGCCTTTAGTTTACTGCAGACTAGAGGAGACTGAGTGGAATGGCTCACTATTTGCCTACAGTTAACAATGTCTTATTACTCTCTGCTCCAAAATACATTAATGGATAACCAGCTGAAGTGTACGTAGAAATCATGGCAAACTGTTGTATCCTGTCCCTTCAGGTCCTTTGACAACATTGGCACCGTTATCCTGTGCTATCGAATGAATTATGCAAGTTTGCAAGTACTGTAACTCTCACTATACTACTGTAAAGTTAGCCAATACTCGCTGAGACTAATACCTTGGTGCAACCATACTTGTTTTAGCTTTGATTTGAATTCATTAACCTTTTCACCGTCTCACATAGATACAGTATATGTTATTGGTAAGAATTTTTTTTTTTTTCAACATTGAGAGTGAGTTCAGGATCACAGGTCTCGACAGTGAAAGGGTTGAAGTCATATAGCATTACCAAATAATACTCAGTCCTCTTGTACTCACTGCAACTTATCTAATGACCATATGAACTGTTATTGCCTTATTAATCTTAAGTTAATTTTAAGTTTGCCTGAAATGCTCTGCATACAAAGGGGCTTTTGGCATATACATGTACACCCAATTATTATATTCCTTTGTACAACCATGTATCATGTCAAAATAAACATTATTGTTATTATTATTATTATTATTATTATTATTATTATTATTTTTATTATTATTATTATTATTATTATTATTATTATTATTATTATTATTATTATTGAGATGAAAAAAACTCGTAGCAAAATATGAAAGCGGTGCCCGCATGTCTGATCTTGCTACCTGTGTAAAACATGCATTGTTTTATTTTCTCTGAAAATAATTTCAATCCATTCATTATTAACGGTGCCACATCAAAAAATAAGTCAGTATCTACGAAAACCATAGGACTCATAGAAAAAATTATTTGGGAAAAATCACATTATTTTTGAGTGTGTTTACCATGATGTAAACACTGCCTCCTCTTTTCTATATAATATGCCTTTTATTATTATTTTGGTGTCTTTATTGTGCTTCTAGGTTATCTGTCATGTTTATGATAGATAACCTAGAGTTATGATATCAAGTTGGAATAAATGTGATAGATAACCTTTATTATGCTTGCTTTCCATTTTGAATTTTTAGTCACACAAAAAACAGAAGATTTACTGCTGCATTATTGTAAAATGGTGTAAATAATATCAGCACATTTGTGAAAGCATATTAGACTCACCAGTTGACATGTATTGGACACGTGGCGTGATTTGTTTACTCTTGAACATCAGCAAAAATCGAACTTTTCTGCTACTTTGAACACAGTTTCCAGTTACTTTGTCTGTAAACCATTCAAAATCATCTCTATTTCTATAATATATCTTTCATTCTATCAAATGAGACCAAGAAAATGAAAATTTTTTAGTTTTTTATTATCACACTGGCCGATTCCCACCAAGGCAGGGTGGCCCGAAAAAGAAAAACTTTCACCATCATTCACTCCATCACTGTCTTGCCAGAAGGATGTTTTACACTACAGTTTTTAAACTGCAACATTAACACCCCTCCTTCAGAGTGCAGGCACTGTACTTCCCATCTCCAGGACTCAAGTCCGGCTTGCCGGTTTCCCTGAACCCCTTCATAAATGTTACTTTGCTCACACTCCAACAGCACGTCAAGTATTAAAAACCATTTGTCTCCATTCACTCCTATCAAACACGCTCACGCATGCCTGCTGGAATTCCAAGCCCCTCGCACACAAGACCTCCTTTACCCCCTCCCTCCAACCTTTCCTAGGCCGACCCCTACCCTGCCTTCCTTCCACTACAGACTGATACACTCTTGAAGTTATTCTGTTTCGCTCCATTCTCTCCCCATGTCCGAACCACCTCAACAACCCTTCCTCAGCCCTCTGGACAACAGTTTTGGTAATCCCGCACCTCCTCCTAACTTCCAAACTACGAATTCTCTGCATTATATTCACACCACACATTGCTCTCAGACATGACATCTCCACTGCCTCCAGCCTTCTCCTCGCTGCAACATTCATCACCCATGCTTCACACCCATATAAGAGCATTGGTAAAACTATACTCTCATACATTCCCCTCTTTGCCTCCAAGGACAAAGTTCTTTGTCTCCACAGACTCCTAAGTGCACCACTCACCCTTTTCCCCTCATCAATTCTATGATTCACCTCATCTTTCATAGACCCATCCGCTGACACGTCCACTCCCAAATATCTGAATACATTCACCTCCTCCATACTCTCTCCCTCCAATCTGATATCCAAACTTTCATCACCTAATCTTTTTGTTATCCTCATAACCTTACTCTTTCCTGTATTCACTTTCAATTTTCTTCTTTTGCACACCCTACCAAATTCATCCACCAATCTCTGCAACTTCTCTTCAGAATCTCCCAAGAGCACAGTGTCATCAGCAAAGAGCAACTGTGACAACTCCCACTTTGTGTGATTCTTTATCTTTTAACTCCACGCCTCTTGCCAAGACCCTCTCATTTACTTCTCTTACAACCCCATCTATAAATATATTAAACAACCACGGTGACATCACACATCCTTGTCTAAGGTCTACTTTTACTGGGAAATAATTTCCCTCTTCCCTACATACTCTAACTTGAGCCTCACTATCCTCGTAAAAACTCTTCACTGCTTTCAGTAACCTACCTCCTACACCATACACCTGCAACATCTGCCACATTGCCCCCCTATCCACCCTGTCATATGCCTTTTCCAAATCCATAAATGCCACAAAGACCTCTTTAGCCTTATCTAAATACTGTTCACTTATATGTTTCACTGCAAACACCTGGTCCACACACCCCCTACCTTTCCTAAAGCCTCCTTGTTCATCTGCTATCCTATTCTCCGTCTTACTCTTAATTCTTTCAATAATAACTCTACCATACACTTTGCCAGGTATACTCAACAGACTTATCCCCCTATAATATTTGCACTCTCTTTTATCCCCTTTGCCTTTATACAAAGGAACTATGCATGCTCTCTGCCAATCCCTAGGTACCTTACCCTCTTCCATACATTTATTAAATAATTGCACCAACCACTCCAAAACTATATCCCCACCTGCTTTTAACATTTCTATCTTTATCCCATCAATCCCGGCTGCCTTACCCCCTTTCATTTTAACTACTGCCTCACGAACTTCCCCCACACTCACAACTGGCTCTTCCTCACTCCTACAAGATGTTGTTCCTCCTTACCCTATACACGAAATCACAGCTTCTCTATCTTCATCAACATTTAACAATTCCTCAAAATATTCCCTCCATCTTCCCAATACCTCTAACTCTCCATTTAATAACTCTCCTCTCCTATTTTTAACTGACAAATCCATTTGTTCTCTAGACTTTCTTAACTTGTTAATCTCACTCCAAAACTTTTTCTTATTTTCAACAAAATTTGTTGATAACATCTCACCCACTCTCTCATTTGCTCTCTTTTTACATTGCTTCACCACTCTCTTAACCTCTCTCTTTTTCTCCATATACTCTTCCCTCCTTGCATCACTTCTACTTTGTAAAAACTTCTCATATGCTAACTTTTTCTCCCTTACTACTCTCTTCACATCATCATTCCACCAATCGCTCCTCTTCCCTCCCGCACCCACTTTCCTGTAACCACAAACTTCTGCTGAACACTCTAACACTACATTTTTAAACCTACCCCATACCTCTTCGATCCCATTGCCTATGCTCTCATTAGCCCATCTATCCTCCAATAGCTGTTTATATCTTACCCTAAATGCCTCCTCTTTTAGTTTATAAACCTTCACCTCTCTCTTCCCTGATGCTTCTATTCTCCTTGTATCCCATCTACCTTTTACTCTCAGTGTAGCTACAACTAGAAAGTGATCTGATATATCTGTGGCCCCTCTATAAACATGTACATCCTGAAGTCTACTCAACAGTCTTTTATCTACCAATACATAATCCAACAAACTACTGTCATTTTGCCCTACATCATATCTTGTATACTTATTTATCCTCTTTTTCTTAAAATATGTATTACCTATAACTAAACCCCTTTCTATACAAAGTTCAATCAAAGGGCTCCCATTATCATTTACACCTGGCACCCCAAACTTACCTACCACACCCTCTCTAAAAGTTTCTCCTACTTTAGCATTCAGGTCCCCTACCACAATTACTCTCTCACTTGGTTCAAAGGCTCCTATACATTCACTTAACATCTCCCAAAATCTCTCTCTCTCCTCTGCATTCCTCTCTTCTCCAGGTGCATACACGCTTATTATGACCCACTTCTCGCATCCAACCTTTACTTTAATCCACATAATTCTTGAATTTACACATTCATATTCTCTTTTCTCCTTCCATAACTGATCATTCAACATTACTCCTATCCCTTCCTTTGCTCTAACTCTCTCAGATACTCCAGATTTAATCCCATTTATTTCCCCCCACCGAAACTCCCCTACCCCCTTCAGCTTTGTTTCGCTTAGGGCCAGGACATCCAACTTCTTTTCATTCATAACATCAGCAATCATCTGTTTCTTGTCATCCGCATTACATCCACGCACATTTAAGCATCCCAGTTTTATAAAGTTTTTCTTCTTCTCTTTTTTAGTAAATGTCTACAGGAGAAGGGGTTACTAGCCCATTGCTCCTGGCATTTTAGTCGCCTCATACGACACGCATGGCTTACGGAGGAAAGATTCTTTTCCACTTCCCCATGGACAATAGAAGAAATAAAGAGGAACAAGAACTATTTAGAAAAAGGAGAAAAAACCTAGATGTATGTATATATATATGCATGTGCGTGTCTGTGAAGTGTGACCAAAGTGTAAGTAGGAGTAGCAAGATATCCCTGTTATCTAGCGTGTTTATGAGACAGAAAAAGAAACCAGCAATCCTACCATCATGCAAAACAGTTACAGGTTTCTGTTTCACAGTCATCTGGCAGAACGGTAGCTGTACTTCCCTGGGTGGTTGCTGTCTACCAACCATAAATACCATATGAAAATGCACCGCAAAGTCGGTGTAAGTGTATTTTTAGGGGTCTGAAACGAATTAATCAAATTTACATTATTCCTTTTGGGAAAAATTTGTTTGGTACTTGAACAGATTGGCACTCGAACAGCTTTCTGGAATGAATTAAGTTCAAGTACTGATGTTCCACTGTGTGTGTGTGTGTATATATATATATACAGTGGACCCCCGCTTAACGATCACCTCCCAATGCGACCAATTATGTAATTGTATTTATGTAAGTGCGTTTGTACGTGTATGTTTAGGGGTCTGAAATGGACTAATCTACTTCACAATATTCCTTATGGGAACAAATTCGGTCAGTACTGGCACCTGAACATACTTCTGGAATGAAAAAATATCGTTAACCGGGGGTCCACTGTATATATATATATATATATATATATATATATATATATATATATATAATTTATATATATATATATATATATATATATATACACATATATATATATATATACACAGTGGAACCTCAAATATCGAACTTTCTTTGGTCCAGAAGGCTGTTTAAGTGCCTTTACCGAATTAATTTATTCCCATCAGGAATAATGTAAATTAGATTAGTCCATTTCAGACCCTCAAAAATACACTTATAAAAGCACTTACAAAAATACACTTACATAATTGGTTGTGTTGGGAGCAGTTCGATTTTTGAGGTTCCACATATATACATATATACAGTGGACCCCCACCTTACAATGGCATCACGTTACGTTAAATCCACCATACGATACATTTTAATGCAAAAATTTCGCCTCACCTCACGCTATTCGTCCCAGGCGTCCCAAGTGTGGCCTGAGCGTGCCTCAGCTGCCCTGTGGGTGCCAATGTTTACAAGCCAGCCAGTGCGGTTGCATCCACGCACACAATCAGTACATTTCATATTATCACAGCGTTTTTAGTGATTGAACCTGCAAAATTAGTCACCATGGGCCCCAAGAAAGCTTCTAGTGTCAGCCATGCGGTAAAAAAGGTGAAAATTACTATGGAAATGAAGAAAGAGATAATTGCTAAGTACGAAAGTGGAGTGCGTGTCTCGGAGCTAGCCAGGTTGTATACCAAACCCCAATCAACCATCGCTACTATTGTAGCCAACAAAACAGCAATCAAGGAAGCTGTTCTTGCAAAAGGTGCAAGTTTGTTTTCGAAACAGAGATCGCAAGTAGTACTCGAAGATGTTGAGAGACTGTTATTGGTGTGGATAAATGAAAAACAGATAGCAGGAGATACCATCTCTCAAGCGATCATATGTAACAAGGGTGGGAAATACATACTATCGTACCACGGTCAGCTGCTGCTGCACCACCATCAGCTGCTGCTGCACCACGGTCAGCTGCTGCTGCACCACGGTCAGCTGCTGCTGCACCATGGTCAGCTGCTGCTGCTGCACCACAGTCAGCTGCTGCTGTACCACAGTCAGCTGCTGCTGCACCACGGTCAGCTGCTGCTGAACCACAGTCAGCTGCTGCTGCACCATGGTCAGCTGCTGCTGTGCCACAGTCAGCTGCTGCTGCACCACAGTCAGCTGCTGCTGCACCACAGTCAGCTGCTGCTGCACCACAGTCAGCTGCTGCTGCACCACTGTCAGCTGCTGCTGCACCACCATCAGCTGTTTCTGACCAACATGACTCGTCCCGAACCTGTCCATCCAGCCTGAGCGCCTCAGCTTCCCTGCCATCATTGTTTGCAAGCCAGGGTGGCTGGTTGCATGCATACATTCGATACATTTTGTGTTATTCCATTGTTTATAGTGCTTGTAACTGCTAAATAAGCCACCATGGGCCCAAAGAAAGCTTCTAGTGCCAACCCTGTGGTAAAAGGGGTGAGAAATATGTACTATTGTACCACGGTCAGCTGCTGCTGCACCACAGTCAGCTGTTGCTGCACCACGGACAGCTGTTGCTGCACCACGGTCAGCTGGTCCTAGTGGCATTAAAAGAAGGGAAGTAGCCCCGGAAAAGGACGTGTTACCTAAAGTCCTAATGGAAGGGGATTCCTCCCATCCCATCAGTCATCACCAGATCTTCAATAAAGGTAAGTGTCAGTTTGTGTGTATTAAAATTAATATTTCATGTGGTAAAATTTTTTTTTTTTCATACTTTGTGGTGTCTTGCACGGATTAATTTGATTTCCATTATTTCTTATGGGGAAAATTAATTCACCTTACGATAATTTCGGCATACGATGAGCTCTCAGGAATGGATTAATATCATAAGGTGGGGGTCCGCTGTGTATATATATATATATATATATATATATGGTGAGAGAGTGCAAAAGGAGAGCAGATGAAAGGGTGGGAGAGGCACTGTCAAGAAATTTTAATGAAAATAAGAAAAAATTTTGGAGTGAGTTAAACAAGTTAAGAAAGCCTAGGGAAAGTATGGATTTGTCCATTAAAAACAGAGTAGGGGAGTTAGTAGATGGGGAGAGGGAGGTATTAGGTAGATGGCGAGAATATTTTGAGGAACTTTTAAATGTTGAGGAAGAAAGGGAGGCGGTAATTTCATGCACTGGCCAGGGAGGTATACCATCTTTTAGGAGTGAAGAAGAGCAGAATGTAAGTGTGGTGGAGGTACGTGAGGCATTACGTAGAATGAAAGGGGGTAAAGCAGCTGGAACTGATGGGATCATGACAGAAATGTTAAAAGCAGGGGGGGATATAGTGTTGGAGTGGTTGGTACTTTTGTTTAATAAATGTATGGAAGAGGGGAAGGTACCTAAGGATTGGCAGAGAGCATGTATAGTCCCTTTATATAAAGGGAAAGGGGACAAAAGAGATTGTAAAAATTATAGAGGAATAAGTTTACTGAGTATACCAGGAAAAGTATACGGTAGAGTTATAATTGAAAGAATTAGAGGTAAGACAGAATGTAGAATTGCGGATGAGCAAGGGGGCTTCAGAGTGGGTAGGGGATGTGTAGATCAAGTGTTTACATTGAAGCATATATGTGAACAGTATTTGGATAAAGGTAGGGAAGTTTTTATTGCATTTATGGATTTAGAAAAGGCATATGATAGAGTGGATAGAGGAGCAATGTGGCAGATGTTGCAAGTTTATGGAATAGGTGGTAAGTTACTAAATGCTGTAAAGAGCTTTTATGAGGATAGTGAGGCTCAGGTTAGGGTGTGTAGAAGAGAGGGAGAATACTTCCCGGTAAAAGTAGGTCTTAGACAGGGATGTGTAATGTCACCATGGTTGTTTAATATATTTATAGATGGGGTTGTAAAAGAAGTAAATGCTAGGGTGTTCGGGAAAGGGGTGGGATTAAATTATGGGGAATCAAATTCAAAATGGGAATTGACACAGTTACTTTTTGCAGATGATACTGTGCTTATGGGATTTCTAAAGAAAAATTGCAAAGGTTAGTGGATGAGTTTGAGAATGTGTGTAAAGGTAGAAAGTTGAAAGTGAACATAGAAAAGAGTAAGGTGATGAGGGTATCAAATGATTTAGATAAAGAAAAATTGGATATCAAATTGGGGAGGAGGAGTATGGAAGAAGTGAGTGTTTTCAGATACTTGGGAGTTGAGGTGTCGGCGGATGGATTTATGAAGGATGAGGTTAATTATAGAATTGATGAGGGAAAAAAGGTGAGTGGTGCGTTGAGGTATATGTGGAGTCAAAAAACGTTATCTATGGAGGCAAAGAAGGGAATGTATGAAAGTATAGTAGTACCAACACTCTTATATGGATGTGAAGCTTGGGTGGTAAATGCAGCAGCGAGGAGACGGTTGGAGGCAGTGGAGATGTCCTGTCTAAGGGCAATGTGTGGTGTAAATATTATGCAGAAAATTCGAAGTGTGGAAATTAGGAGAAGGTGTGGAGTTAATAAAAGCATTAGTCAGAGGGCAGAAGAGGGGTTGTTGAGGTGGTTTGGTCATTTAGAGAGAATGGATCAAAGTAGAATGACATGGAAAGCATATAAATCTATAGGGGAAGGAAAGAGGGGTAGGGGTCGTTCTCAAAAGGGTTGGAAAGAGGGGGTAAAGGAGGTTTCGTGGGCGAGGGGCTTGGACTTCCAGCAAGCGTGCATGAGCGTGTTAGATAGGAGTGAATGGAGACGAATGATACTTGGGACCTGACGATCTGTTGGAGTGTGAGCAGGGTAATATTTAGTGAAGGGATTCAGGGAAACCGGTTATTTTCATATAGTCGGACTTGAGTCCTGGAAATGGGAAGTACAATGCCTGCACTTTAAAGGAGGGGTTTGGGATATTGGCAGTTTGGAGGGATATGTTGTGTATCTTTATATGTATATGCTTCTAAACTGTTGTATTCTGAGCTCCTCTGCAAAAGCAGTGATAATGTGTGCGTGTGGTGAAAGTGTTGAATGATGATGAAAGTATTTTCTTTTTGGGGATTTTCTTTCTTTTTTTGGGTCACCCTGCCTCGGTGGGAGACGACCGACTTGTTGAAAAAAAAAATTATATATATATATATATATATATATATATATATATATATATATATATATATATATATATATATATATATATATATATATATATATATATATATATATATATATATATATATATATATATATATATATACATATAATGGGGTCCACCTCTGGTGTAAATTGTGGGACCCATAGCCTCGGAGAAGTGGATAAAAAGGCTTCAAGGAAAAATATTTGGATTTCTTCCTGAAGCCGTTTGAATATTCCACTTCCCCTACCACCCCATCTTTTCATTTTTTTTTTTTTTTTTTTTTTTTTTTTTTTTTTTTTTTTTTTTTTTTTTTTTTTTTTTTTTTACTAATAGGAATATTTTATTACATAATATGGTACAGAAGATCCAAGAGATACACTATTGATATAAAGGTGGCACATACGGTACATGTTGTTACGTGTGTATCACCGATTACAAAGCGAAAATCTCATCCAGCTCCTCAGAGCTGGGGCGTGTGCCCAAAATACAGCAGGCATTACCCCTTTGAACAGCCGCACTGAGCCGCTGGAACAGAAAACTAGCTGCCCTGGGATCCCTAGTTACCCTGATGAGTCTTTTTCCCAGCTCCTTAAGGAATTTAGATGCACTCTTTCCCCATGAGCCAAGGGTCTCTGAGCCTATGGGAACAAACATATATATATATATATATATATATATATATATATATATATATATATATATATATATATATATATATATGTATTATATATATATATATACAGTGGACCCCCGCATAACGATTACCTCCGAATGTGACCAATTATGTAAGTGTATTTATGTAAGTGCGTTTGTATGTGTATGTTTGGGGGTCTGAAATGGACTAATCTACTTCACAATATTTCTTATGGGAACAAATTCGGTCAGTACTGGCACCTGAACATACTTCTGGAGTGAAAAAATATCATTAACCGGGGGTCCACTGTATATATATGTATATGTATATACAGTATATATATAATTATTTTATTAACCGTTTCAGGGTCCATCCCGTAGATCTACTCCAAAATTCTAGCGGCGTCAAATTTAGTGCGAGAAGGCTGGTAGGCTTGCATCTGAGAGAATGAGTCTGGGTGGTCAGTGTGCACACTATAGAAAAAAATTTGGACGCCCGCATGGCATTGTGGGAACGCTGGCAAAGTAGCTTTGTTCATTGTGCCTGGCGGCAAGGAAGCTTTCACTCCCCACTCACTCTCTGGATGAATTCTGATTCTCCTCTTCACAACTTAAAGTTCTAAGACTGATGGAAGTGGAGCTGAAGAGGAATTCTATGGTTTTGAACCTTATGGTACCATTGTGCCATATGGTACAATGGTATCATATGGTACAATGGTGCCATGTCATACAATGGTATCATATGGTACAATGGTACCATATGGTACAATGTACCATATAGTACATTGTACCATATGGTACATTATACCATATGGTACAGGGACCCTAATGGAAATAAGTCTGTCTGACTTTTTTGGGTTGTCCTAGGTTCTCCAAACATATGCTGCTAAGTATGATATTCTATGTAACTTTATTTGTGTATACCTAAATAAACTTACTTATGATGCCACATGCACTTGAGTAAGTTTATTCAGGTGTACAGAAATAGAGTAAGTTTATTCAGGTGTACAGAAATACAATTACATAGATTATCATACATAGCAGCATACATATAAAATCCTAGGATAACCCAAAAAAGTCAGGGTGACTTATTTCCATAGGGATCCCTGTATCTTTACCATATGGTGTCCTGTACTGTATGGTACCCTGTACCATATGGTACCCTGTACCATATGGTACCCTTCACCATATGTTATCCTGTACTGCATGGTACCCTATACCATATAGTACAATGTACCATATGGTACTCTGTAACATATGATACTGTGTACCATATGGTCAGAAGGTGTTGGTGGCATGAGACACCAGCCAAGACTGAGTGAGTGGCGACACAAGCTAGCTACTGACTCAGCAGTTTCCGAGACAAAGCTCTTTGTCATCCACCTCAAGGAACATGTCGAGTTCCTATACATTTGTAAATATGTAATAGAACAATACTAATATACAACATTTTTGCATATTTTTGTTGTAAACAACTATTGTAAACAAAATAATGATGAAAATATTAGTGTGTTTATTGTGTTGAATACAACAGTACCATATAGTACAATGAACCATATGGTATCATTGTACTGTATGGTACAATGTATCATATGGTACCATTGCACCATATGGTACCATTGTATCATATGGTACCATTGTACCAAATGGTGCCATTGTACCATATTCTACCATATGGTACCATTATATCATATAGTACCATTGTATCATGTGCCATTGTACCATATTGTACCATATGGTACCATTGTATTCAACACAGTAACCTCACTAATATTTTCATCATTTCATTTACAATAAACTTGTAAACAAGTTTTGTAAGCAATGTAATGATAAACAAATTAGTGCAGTTATTGTGTTGAATACAATGAGTGTACACTTATACAATAAACATTATATTGATCTCAGAGGCCACAAATGTTATTAGAAAAAGAAAAAATTAGAAAAGAAAAAGGTATAAAAAACATAAAATAAAAAATGTGATTTTGCAGAAGTCACTGATGTTGCCGCCACCCTGTCATTTTTGGGTTAACTTCCTGCCGCTGTATCTCGGTAAATTCTGATCAGAAAATTTTTTGTTTTTTGTTTTATTACCTTCACAAAAATATTATCTTTAATTCTGTAAGATTTTTTTTTTTTTTTTTTTTTTTTTTTTTTTTTTTTTTTTTTCAAATTCTTGGACACTGGGGCACCACTTCAGATTTTGGCCTTGGACCCTGAAAGGGTTAACACATCGGCTGATTCTCACCAAGGCAGGGTGGCCCGAAAAAGAAAAACTTTCATCATTATTCACTCCATCACTGTCTTGCTAGAGGGGTGCTTTACACTACAGCAGCATTAGCACCCCTCCTTCATATATATATATATATATATATATATACAGGAAGGCCCCACTTATACGGCTGGTTAGGTTCCAGGCTACCGCCGTAAAGCGGAAACCGCCGTAAAGTGGAACACCCTTTTTTTCCACTTACAAATGCATACAAACACTAGATAACAAGTTTACACTAACATATATTAAGTTAGCAATAGAACCAGGCATCAAAAAACAATAAAAAAGTACAATACACACATAGTGCACTCATTACTTACCTTAAAATATTTATAGTCTTAATCTAGGGTGAGACAAGTAGTATTTATTGTAAGAAATCAAGTGTGGTATGTATGGTAGTCAGCCAGGCTACCTTACCAGGCCACCCCACCCACACATACAATTCTATGATATTTAAGCATCCCAGAGCGATAAAATGCATATACAGTTCACTCATTACTTACTTTAAAACATAGGGTGAGATAAGTAGTATTTATTGTAAAAAATCAAGTGTGGTATGTATGGTAGTCAGCCGGGCTACCATACCAGGCCAACCCACCTACACATAATATTCTATTACATTTAAGCATCCCAGAGCGATAAAATGTATATACAGTTCACTCATTACTTACCTTAAAATATTTGTAGTCTTAATATAGGGTCAGGAGTAAGTAAATGAGATAAAACGAATAAATGAGAGAGAGAAAGAATGAGTGCATGAGAGAGTACAGGCGCAGAGTTATGTAAACAAACCAGGCGAAGGTAAGTTTTGTAAACGAAATGTACGCGTCTGGTTTGTGTACGAGTTACATTGTGTACAGGTTGTCTCTACATTGATACGGTAGAATAAATAAAGAAGAACACTCCCATTCTCATGTAACATCATTTTGAGAAGAAATGATGCTCTGAGTGAAGGCAATGGAAATAAGTCACTCTGACTTTTTTGGGTTATCCTAGGTTCTCTACACATATGTTGTTATGTATGATAATCTATGTAACTGTATTTGTGTATACCTGAATAAACTTACTTACATATATACGAAAGGAATAATTATCTACAGTTACCCCCAGTAACACATTTTCTCTTATGTTAGATTAGAGAAAATGTTATTCTTGGCATCACTTGTACAAGTTATCTTGCTACCACATCTCATATTTATGTTTATTTATTCTATTGTAGGGTGTATTTATCATCTTTTTGTTATGTATTGTATTTATTATATATTGAAAAAAATATCATGAATGGATTAATGAAAATGTGTATATTAACGTAATATACAACATTTAATGAGACTCGGTGATTATTATTATTATTATTATTATTATTATTAGCATTTCTAATATGGCGTCACTTGTGCAAGTCGTCTGCTACCACATCTCATATTTGTTTATTTATTCTATTGTGGGGTGTATTTATCATCTTTTTATGTTATGTATCGTGTTTATTATATAATTTTGAAAAAATATCATAGATGGATTAATGAAAATGTGTATTTAACATAATATACGACATTTAAATGAGACTCGATGATTATTATTATCATTACTAATATGACGTCTGGAGACATAAGACACTCTTACTGATTTTAATGTGTACCTGCACGCCAGCGCAGTATGTAAGTTTATTTAAGTACAGGTATACATAAGTATAATTATCAGAATATATATAAAATATGAAATAACTTTTAAAAACATTTGAAATTGCTTACTGAGCTCACGAAGAATGTAAACAAACAAGGTGGGGCGCGGTGACCGTATTAGAAAGTCAGGTGGGGGGAGCCGTATAGCGAGTTTTGGTCATAATTTGAAATGACCGTATTAGCGGAACGCCGTAAAGTGAAACGCCGTAAAGCGGGGCCCTGCTGTATATATATATATATATATATATATATATATATATATATATATATATATATATATATATATATATATATATATATATTATTTATTTATTTATTTTGCAAGTGCATTTTGACTAACTGAAGAAAGATTAACCAGGTGAAATAAGCATGAAATATTCACAGGAAGTGTGATTGTAGTTTAGTAAAACCATTTAGAATTTTTAATATTTAGAATGGCTTGTATTCTACTGCATTTACCTGTTAATCAACAATTACTCAAGTATTGTCCTGTACAGTAATATTTTGTGCCTGATATATTTTCTTATTCTTTGTCTTGTACATATTGTATTTGATATTTCTTATGTATGTATTCTAAATTTTCTGGATAATTTTTTAACATCCAGAAATTTTAAATTTTTAATTAGCCAGGTTAAGCTGAGTAATGAAAATGTTTCTTTTCATGCAGTGTATATGATTAATTTCACGTTTATCATACTTTTTTCTCTCAAGCTTTTCAATGACCCATCTTGTCATTGGAAGCTTTTACCTCTATGTATATCTTACAGTATCCTGCATAGATCCTTTAGTCCCTGTTTATGCCATTGCAGTAAACTATCCTCAGCAATATTTATCCTGTCCTAGAGATATTCCAACTAGTGTGTCAGGTGTCTTCTTTATGTATCAGTAATCTTTTTTTTTTTTTTTTTTTTAGTCAGTCATATCATCTGAAGTGTCATGCAGTTAGCTTTAATCAGTTCCAAACTCAGGTCTTTCTTATTTATATAATTTCAGTCAAAATTTTACATTGTGCTCAATACAATCTCCCATCTGGTCTTCAGAATCTCTTACTTCAAATTGTTACAGCCTAATTCATTCCAAATCCAAGCTACTCTTTCTCATCCACCCCCTATATTTTAATGCACTTCATTCTGAATGAGTGATTATCGCTAATCTAAAAATTAACAAAATTCTACACACATTTATTAATGCTGTTTAATTATTTTAAGGTAGAACACAGCAAAGCTCAAATTATCAATTCAAATTATGGTATTTTTTTAATTTTGAATGATGTATATATAAATCTGTTGATCATATATCCCACATCACTTTTGTTATACAAGTGACTGTAATCTAAATACGGTACAGTATGGATGGACCTATCTCTCTTCATTTCAGCTCATTCATTATTACTATTGAATCAGGTTGATAAATGATTATAATAACCAGTCTAAATAATAATGATTGTATATCTGATGATTTCTCTGGTGAAGTTTTGTATATTCATTCTGTTTTACTTAATTTAATCTCATCAGTTTTAAGATCAATGCCTTCAACAGGTGGGCCACTCTCGCAACTTTACTTTATCGCCCGAAACAACTTCATGTGACTCAGGTGACGTGGAGAGTGACTACTCTGGTGTTGACCCTGAAGGGTCCATCCATTCCTCCTCACGTGGCATCTGCCCGGCTATGCCAGTCCTGGAGGATGGTCTGTCTTCAGGTTAGTGTCAAACCATTTATTCTCTATCATGAAATTCCTTTATTACCAGCACGTTTTGCTTAAAAAGGAGAGCGATAATACAGGTTGGCCATCACTAATCCGGCAATCAATTATCCGGTTCCATCAGTAATCTGGCACTAATTTCGGCTAGTATAATTTCATATTTCATCATTATACTGACTCAAATCATTATACCGACTCAAATTTCATCATTATACCGACTCAGAAATTGTGCAGATGGTTGTAAATCCACAGCAGGAAACCAATGGAGGAGAAAGCAGTGATGAAAATGAGGAAGATGTAGCAGTCTCTCTAGTGATAGGTTAATTAAGTGTGTTCTAACCTAACCACTCTGTAATCCAGCAAACTCACTAATCCAGCGCACTACAGGTCCCAATGATTCCGGATTAGCGATGCCCAACCTGTACAAGATTTGTTCATATTTTCAACCTAGAGAGCTTGCCACTCAGGATAACTCAAGAAATTCAGTGTGTTATCAAGGACTGTTTTATTTCCATTGGGGTTCTTTTAATCTTGCCCCCCCCGGGATGCAACCCATGCTAGTCTACTAATACCTAGGTACCTACTTGCTAGGTGAACAGGAGCAGCAATCCCCACCCATGCTGGGGATTGAACCACAGACACTCAGCTTGTGAGGCTAGTGCATTGCCAGTCGAGCCACTGGACACCTTAGGTTTACATTTTTGTTACAAATTTCTTGTACAGTATTTTTTAGAGTTGAAAATTACTAACAAAGATTGTGTAGAATTAAGCTGTAATTGTACTATGTAAATTTTATGAAGGTCAGTTTAGAGTACTAAATTAGATTGGGGCAGAATTTAATGTTTGCATGTCATGTTAATCCTTAAACTATGCATGAGTAGTGCCATGATAACTTGCTGTGGGCAAATTAAAAAAAAAAAAGGCTTGTAGAGCCTCAAAAACTTATAATTCATTTTTTCTACACTGTCTTCAATCAAAGTAAAGAGACCTGAAAAAGAAACACAGACCATTATTCATTCAGTGGGTGTCTTGCCAGAAGTGCATAGACAACTCAATTTAAGTTACTTTCAGAATTGCAAAATCCCCACCACTCCTCCAGAGTGCAGACTCAGTGCTTACCACTTGCAGGAATTAAGTTTGAACATCCAGTTTTCTTGAATGTTAAATGGCTCACTCTCCAAATAGTACAGTATGTCAAATCCTTAAAACTCCTTATCTCCACCCATATATCTGGTGTTTTTTTCCCATGATGTACATGGTAGGTTTATAAGGACAGAAAAATGTATGGTCCAGCTTATTCTTCATATGATGAAGAATGTGAAGAGGATGCAGAAACAGCATCAGCAGGCAAACAATCCTTTCCAGCAGCCCAGGAACTATTCCTCAGCATTGTTGTTGGTCATGAATGCTAAGTTGGGTGAAACGGTTATAGAGGATGTGGTAGGTAAGTTTGGGGTGTATAAATGATTGATCTTTGTATAGAAAGGGGGTTTGGTAATAGGTAATACATATTTTAAGGAAAAAAGGATAAATAAATATAAGATATGGTATAGGGCATAATGACAGTAGTTTGTTAAACTATGAGTTGATTGATAAAAGACTGATGGATAGACTTCAGGATGTGCATATTTATGACAGAGCAGTGGCATTTTAGCTGCTTCTCTTCATACACAGTGTTGGATTGGAAGGAAGTAAAAAAGTGAAAAACTTGTTATACAGCTCACTCAGATATACCACTAAGGAAGGTTATGCCACTGGGTATGGAAGAAAACCAGTTGTGGATGATTAATCATGTCTTAGTGCTTCCATTGTGTAATAGATCAGAGGTGATGGCAGCAGTATATACAGTGCTAGTCATAGCATTATGCCAGGTGAGTGCCCCGGCATAATGCTGTGACGAAAATCAAAGCCTTACCATACAGGGGGGGGGGGGGGGTTTGTCAGTGCATTATGCCAGGTAGCAGCCGTTAGCATGTCACAGCCTGCCGCCACACTCCACAGTGCTCACATGGCTGCTGTGATGAGAGGAAGTATTGCACTTTTGTCTCTCATCTGTTCCATCGTTTGTCTGGTGTTCCCTTTGGTTTTGGGGATATACATGTTTGATTATAGGTAAAAGGAAGTCTTTAACACCTGAAACTATAGCTCAAATCATAGGGCTTCACAAAGCTGGGCACCAGACGAAGGAAATAGTGGAGAATGTTGGTGTGTGTGAGTGTTCAGTAAGGAACTGGGTGCAGCGTTTCAAGGCTGGTGGCGGTGTAGAGTTACTGTCTGCCAAACCTCAGGCTGGCCCCTCAAAGAAGACAACTGTTTGTACCTGTGTTAAAGAAGCAGTTAAAGAGTACACCTAAGATAACTGCTAGAGAATTGAAAGAAAACCCACATCTTCTCACAGAGGTGTCTGTAAGAACTGTTAACAGACGTGTGTCAGAACAGGGCTACAGTAGTCACCACCAGGTTAAGAAACCGATCCTCTCCAAGCCACAGAAGAAACGTAGGCTGGATTATGCAAAGAAATATCTTCACTGGAATCCTCAACAGTGGTCTGAAGTACTTTGGAGTGATGAAGCAACCTTCACCGTCACCTGTAACCGAGGGGGACATATGTGCCAGCCCATAGGTAGTGACCCGCTAGACCCACGCTACACCTGTGGGACCATCAAACACCCAGACTTGCTCATTTTTTAGGGGTGTTTCAGTGCTTTGAGTGAACTCATTGTGCTTCCCAAAAACCAGTATAAGAACCAGTATAATTACCTGGAGTTATTGTGTGACAATTTACCTGAGGCATTTGATGTGTGGGGCTATGGTTTTTATGCAGGACAGTGCACTATGTCATACTGCCAAATCTGTAGTTTACTGGCTTAAGGACTGAAGTGAGGTTCTTTAATGACTGGCCAGGGAATTCCCCAGACCTAAACTCCATTGAGAACCTCTAGTCAGTAATGAAACGAATTTTACTAGGCAAGGATATCAGTTCCATCCTGCAGCTGGAGGCTGCTCTGCATGAGGCATGGAATAATATACCTCCCCAAACCCTCAAAGAGTTTGTGTGAGAGCCTTCCTACATGGCTGAGGGATGTGATAAAATGTAAAGGACACAGCACCAAGTATTAAAACCTCAGTAAGTGTGCAAATATATGTATCATAATCTTTCATGGTATGTGTTTGTGTTTTGGTACTTGTGTGGGGAGGGGGCGGAATAATGCTGTGACTAGTACTGTACTAGCCCAAGGATGGACATTTAATAGTGAAAAAGACATTGATAAAAAATAAATAAAAAATTATTGGTTGAGTATGTAATAGATATGTTTTACCATGTTAGCACATGTGCCATTTGTCAGTGACAGGACAACCAAGCCACTCTTTATTTCCATTACCAGCATCTGGTGAATCTGTCTCTAGGCTGGGCATAGACTGTTGATTCTTTACTTTGGATGCATTTGGAAAATAAATAATCGTATACTAATGTGTCAGTTGTTAGATGCCAGACACAGGTATGGTAGGATTGTAGGCAGTGGAGTCAGAGTACACTGTGGATTCCATCTCAAATTCATTTTCAGATGCATGATAAAACTGACGAATTGGCAAAAGCATATGCATTCAAGGAGGGAACAGATTACAATCTTGGGCTGTCAACTAGTAGTGTGAGGACAATAATGCAAAAGGAACCTAAGTTCATCGACTTGAAACTGAGGGAGACTGATGCTGGTCAATCCAGCACATGTCTGTGGTGCATTCAACAAAATCAGCAGACTCTCGGGTGTCACTACTGCTTGGCTTTTGCTGGGCTACAAATATCTCTAAGGTTACATTACCAGCTGATGTAACCACAACTAAATGTAAACTTTGCCAGATGGACTGTTGTTACACACTGCATCATTATGTACTGGAATGCAATAAGATTAATAAATTCAGAAAAGACTTACAAACATTCAAGAAATGTCAAGGTATTTTATCCACAGTGGCATATTACCAGCCATTCTGAAAAATACCCTGACTTTGCCAATTATAGATAACTCTATCCACTTAAACTTATTTAAATTCAACTATACCTTGCTAAAATTAAAGGCAGTGTAAATAACTAGAAACCACATAAGCTACACTAATATTTTGTGACTGAATTCATATCTGCATAAGCAGACATGAATTCAATTACTACCATCTTATTACATACCTGCACAAATATCTCATGACTAACTAGTTCATATCCACCACTATAACTTGCTTACCAATCAAACTTAGGGGCTCAGTTCCTGTATTCATTAGGTGCTTATGTAGTATTTTTGACTACCAACCATAGGATGGGAATGGAGGTACAGTACTTAATAAAACTATTAAACTAACTAATTACATATATGGAGATACCATGGGTTTAGTGCTTTCTAATAGAAACATAGGAGACTTAAGAATACAGTAATAATGTCAGACACTCTGTCTTTTAGGAAATGCATTAAGGCAAATGCAGCAAATTTCAGGTAAATAGCAGGGTGGTAAAGAAGAACTTTTAAAACAAGTGAAATAAAACCACAGATAGTGTTCAAATAACTTGAACTCTCGCATCTATAATATTGTTGTGTGTTTAGGCACAGTAAGAGAATGCCTTCAACATTTTGGCTAAGACTCTGTAACCTGCTACCAGAAATATTGTAAAGCATAAATTTTTAGAGAGGAAATGACTACTACCATTGCCAAGTGCCAGATCAACCTGGCTGTGATGGCAGTGAAGGCCAGTGGGCTGCTATCAGCAATAGCTTAGGTGAACAGGCAGACAGCAAAAAAGCTTGATCTCAGACTGGGCTGTAACAGTAGAACTCTCAAAACTATTTTGACTTTTTGTAGAAAAAATGTACAGAAAAATGGTAAGGTGATATCAACAAGATGTGGAAAAAGACACTTATGTAGAGTTCAGGGTGTTTATTAGAGGAAGCATTTTACCACTAGTGGATTCTTTATTAGGACTGAACAAGCCACTAGTGGCAAAACATTTCTACTAATAAATGTCCTGGTATGTTTGCAAATAAGTAATAATTCAATAAAAGAATTAATAACTTATGTATTTTTAAGTACAGTAACCTGTGCTCTTTTACAGCGTGTAGCATCATGTTTTATAATGAATTGATTTTATAGGCGATGAAAGTGGAATGGAAGTCCCAGAGGAAGAAGAGAAAGAAGAAGAAGAAGAGGAGGAGGAGGAGGAGGAGGAAGACGAGGAAGAAGAAGAAGAAGAGGGTAAAGAATCTATGTATGAACAAGAACAAGAGCAACTACAGCAAGATCTCTTACAACAACAACAACGTCCTGTTGTGCGGTCCCTGGACGAGCAGTTGTGCAGGGGTGAGCTGCCACCCCTCAACCCCCTTCCAACGCTCAACTCTCATAACTCCCCCCTCCCCAATGCTGCCAGTTCCCCTCATACTAAACTCCACTCACGGACTTCCCCTCATACTAATGTACAGTCTCCTTCGTCTTCAACACTAAAACTGATGAAGAAGCAAATTACGGAGATTGAGAGGGAGATAGCCCTGAGGAGGCCAGAGGGAGGGGCCAGGAGGGGAGGGCACGATGGAGAGGGCCCTCAGTCCCCCCTCGACCTCCACCTTCTAGACCCTCTTAGTGAGTAAACATTCTCTCTCATGTTTTTGATTAGACTTTCTAGCTTGTATGAAAAATCTTTTTTTTTTTTTTTCTCAATTGACTTTTGAACATATGCCTAAATTTAAGGAATGGCATAGTGTCACAAGTTTTGTTTTTGCTCTCTTAGGATTTTTTGAGACTTTTATCTCGGCTTTTAATTAGAAACTTACCTTTCTGAACTTTCACTCACCTTTACCTCAGTATATCCTGATTATCTTCAAATTCCTTACATGCCAGTTTCCTTTCCTATCCATATCATCTCCTTTCATGACCCTTACCATTGTCTGCTCCCATTGTTAGTAGTTTTATTGTTAAATGAAATATATTTGAAATATATTTGATATATAAACACAGATGGCAAATCAGTTATGTATCTGTCATTTTAGGAAACTGACCCCTCTGAAGTTTTGCTATATAAAGCTAGTCAAATTTTATTTCTTAGAATTGCAGGATGTTGATTTCACTCTGGGGTTACATCCTTTTTTTTTCTATACATTCAAAGAAAAGCCACTTGTTATGTGAAGAATTTTGGGATAACTGAATCTAGTACATAGATACAAATGAAATGTTTCATGAATATTTTGTCTTTACTAGTTCTTCTTTCAGATATTTCATTGTATTATTTCTCTTGTAAATAATACTTACCTTTGATGAAGGAAAAGGTTTTCTCTGCTAGGTGGGACCTAGTGACTTTCCAGAATATACTTTACCTCACACATACACAGCCTTATAATTCTATGAGTCCAGAACTTC
Source organism: Cherax quadricarinatus (assembly GCF_038502225.1). Lineage (NCBI taxonomy): Eukaryota > Metazoa > Arthropoda > Malacostraca > Decapoda > Parastacidae > Cherax > Cherax quadricarinatus. Next base: position 2,503,262 of record NC_091339.1, read on the forward strand.
CACTGTACGGCCAGTGTTTACTCTGTCTTGTCACTCAAAATTAGTGCGAAACTAATGTAAGAACTCCCACTAGGCAGCCTCCAGGGCTTATTAGCCCAGCCACTACAGTGGAACCCCAGATTTCAGCCGTAATCCGTTCCAGAAGGTCGGCCTAAATCTGAAAACTGAAGTAATATTTCCCATAAGAATTAATGTAAATACAAGTAATCTGTTCCAGACACCCAAAAATATTAACAAAAAATACATTTTTTAATGATTAACTATAGTTTTGCATACAGAAAACAATGAGAAATAAATATAAAGCACAAATTTTAATGATAAATGAACATTACATATCTTTATTGAAGACTCTTGTTGGCGTGTTGAAGAAGGGGAGAGAGAGTTGGGGTTATTGTTTGGAAGGGGAATCCCCCTCCATAAGGACTTCAGGTATCAAGTCCCTATCTGGGGTTACTTTACCTCTCAAGCTGGTCCTAGCACTAGGACCAGCTTGAGAGTTTCTGTACCCCTGTCGCAAAAAAACTGTCTAGAGAGGTCTGTTTCTGGCATATCTTTAAGATTTGCCTGAAGTGGGACAAGGTTTTGTCACTGAACTTGTTGCAGATATGGCTTGTTTGAGCTTGGTCAGGGTGATATTTTTTCACAAAACTTCGCAACTCGCTCCACTTTGCACACGTCCTTAATCACTGAAGAAGGCACATTCTCCCCTCTCTCTTCCTCCTCTTCTAAAGCAATTTCCTCAATTGTGGTCTGTTGCTGTTGCAGATGAAGGTCTTGCAGCTCTTCAGTGGTTAGCTCTTCTCTGTGGTCCTCCACCAACTCTTTAACATCCTCACCACTCACCTCCAGCCCCTAAGACACAATAGATTCCACAACAGGCAGAGGGTCGACAGGGTCAGGGTCAGGGTCAGGGTCAGCCTCAAACCCTTCAAAATTCTTGTCGATGACACATTCGGCCACAATTTTCTCCAAGCAGGGTTCAAAGTCCTGGAAGTCACTTCCTGCCAAGCCTTACCTATAAGGCTTATACAGTGGAAGTAATTCCTCCAGAACTCTCTTGGGGTCAGTTCATGTCCGAGGTCACTTAAAAGCACCTTTGAAGCATTGCTTTCATATAGAGTTTTTTGAAGTTAGAAATGATCCATTTCATGGATCCAGTCAATGAAAATTTGCCTTATGACCCATGCCTTATTATTAGCTTTCCACAACACACACAATTTACTCTTGATGACATTGTTTTTCTTGAACACTGGGATTTTCAGAGTGATACTCCAGTAAAGGCTTCATATGCTTTTGCCCTGGCAGTGCCTTTTCCTCCTGCGTGGTGTAGGTCCTCTTAGGCATTATCTTCTAAAAGAGGCCTGTTTCGTCACAATTGAACACTTGTTGGGGGATGAATCCTTCAGCCTCTATGTACTTCTTGAATTCGTGCACGAATTCTTCAGCCGCACGTTTGTCTGAACTTGCAGCCTTACCGTGCCTTACAACACTGTATGCCACTACACTTCTTAAATCTGTCAAACCATCCTTTGCTGGCCTTAAATTCACTAACAGAAGCGCTTGTTCCAGGCATTTTATTCACGAGATCCTCATGCAATTGCCTTGCCTTTTCACAAATGACCGACTCCACAACACTATCTCCTGCTAACTGTTTATCGTTGATCCACACGAACAATAACTTCTCCACATCTTTGATTATTGGTGATCTTTGTTTCGTTACTATATTTACCCCTTTCACAACATTAGCTTCCTTGATTTCTACTTTCTTTGACAGGATGGAAGTGACTGTTGATTTGGATTTGCCATAAATCCTGGCAAGCTGGAGCACATGTACACCACTTTCGTACTTTGCTACAATTTCTTCATTGAATTCTATCATCCTTCTCACTATCTTTACCAAAGGGCTGGCACTAGGAACTTTCTTTGGGCCCATGGTGGCTTATTTTGAAGTTGCACTCAATAAATAACCACAAAAAACAATGGATTATAATGAAATGTTTGGATGAATGCGCAGTGCTGCTCACTCACCGAAAGACATAGCCAGACTGATTCATGCATGCGGGGAAGTGGCGGGCGGACACATTGAATACGGCCGATTTCCGAGTTGCTGGCCGAAATCCAATTTGGCTGATATCCCCACCAGCTGATATCCGGGGGTCCACTGCATCTCCGTGCAAGCCCTGGAGGGTAATTTATTTCTCATAAGGAGAACTCACCACAAGGAGAGGTGAGATATGAGGAGGTTGTTGGACAATGTGGTATAGAAAACCTACATCCTTTGTCAATGGTAAGTATTTTCAGGTCATTGTTGGGGTCCACTGACCTGACAGAATTATCCCAACTGGACACAGATCCAGAGATGACATACCTAGTACATGTATTACCTATATTTTTTTTTCAAGAAATCAGCTGTATCCCACTGAGGCAGTGTGACCCAAAAAGAAAAGCAAAAGTTCTTTTATTTTTAAATTTAGTAATTTATACAGGAGAAGGGGTTACTAGCCCCTTGCTTCCTATTACCCATATAGGTAGATATAATTAGTTGTAAGGGTAGGAGGAGGTGCATATATTTGTGAGTTTCCTGGAACTGCTAATAGATGTAACACACATTACTAGGATAAGAGTCTATATATGACCAACATGCATTCATAAACTTTAGCCTCTAAGTATGAGTTCTGTGACTAAAAGATGTTGTTCATCATGTATATGATTAATGTGCTATGGAGCACTGAAAAAAATAGTGCAGTAAGAAAGGATTGCTTGTCATGAGTAATTTAAATATTGTATATCAATGAAGCCAAAATAAAAGTGCCATTTAGGAACATTCTTTAGGAGAGACTTCCTCCACAAGTTAGGTTTCACAGAACATCCACCTACAGCTAGTGTGTTGCATTGGGCCTTGCATTCCTAGAAAGGAATAAAAATGGTCTTGTTTAAGAGTAGGGGAAGATGGAGCAAAATGGGTAAGATAAAAAAAAAAAAGCTTCATGGAACTAGATATTAATCCTTTCAGAGTCTGTCCTGTAGATCTACGGCTTTGAAGCAAGGGTCCAAGCTGTAGATCTACGCCATGAGCTCAGCTCACTCAGATAACCTGTGAGTGGTAAATTTGGGCCTAGATATGAGAGAGTACATCTATGTGATAAGTGCGCACCACATAAAACAAATCCTGCAGCACGCAGTGCATAATGAGAGAAAAAAACTGCGACCATAATTTTGGATTAAAACAGTGACTTTGCTGTGTTTTTTCATATGTGTTTTTACAGTTGTATCCGCTATTTCTTGATCTCATTTTATAGAATGAAAGATATATTACAGAAATAGAGATGATTCTGATTGGTTTTAGTACTGAAAATGGCTTAAAACTGAGCTCAAAGTAGCAGAATTGTTCAAGTTTTGCCAATGTTCAAGAGTAAACAAATGATGTCACGCATCTAATATGCATCAGCTGGTGGGTCTGATATACTTTCCTGAATGTGCTGTTATTATTTATACAATTATTACAACATTGCATATTATTATTATTATTATTATTATTATTATTATTATAATCAAAAAGAAGTGCTAAGCCACAAGGTCTATACAGCGCTGCAGGGTAGGGAAGGAAGCGAGGGTATCGGGCGGCAGAAGGGGGGAGGGATGATTAGTAGGTTACAGAAAACTGCGGGGCAGGGGATAGTGCGGAGGTAGGGGGTAGCAAGAGATTGAGGTAGAAAGGGCTGAAGGTATCATCAGAGTTAGTGGAGTAAGTCAGTTGTCAAAAAGTCAATGAAAGAGTCCGGATGAAAGGTGGGTCCATCAGCGTGAAGGGAAGGTAAAGAGAGAGTAGTAGAGTAGAGGCGACGTTGTAGGTAAATTCTGCATGCTCATTCATAAAGTGGGCAGTCTAACAGAATGTGGCTGACCGATAATAGAACCTGACAATTCTCACAGAGAGGAGCAGGGCGCCTCTCCATGAGATATCCTTGAGTAAGACGAGTATGGCCAATGCAAAGGCGGGAGAGAGTAGTCTCCCAGCTTCGACACTGGTGACAAGAAGACGGCCAGTAACCTACACTCGGTTTAATAGAACAAAGTTTGTTATTGAGCAGAGCAGACCAACGTTGTTGCCAACGGGTGCGAAGGTAGGTAGCTATTACAGCAAAATAGTCTGGAAATGGAACACCTCTATATGAAATTGGAAGGTCATGTACTGCTGACCGTGCAGCAGTGTCTGCCTGTTCATTGCCCTGTATATCAACATGACCAGGGACCCAACAAAAAACAATATCTTTATGCTTGGTAGAAATACAGCATAGCCAAAGTTGGATATGGAGAACAAGGGGGTGAGGTGTATCAAATTTCCGTATAACCTGTAGAGCACTGAGGGAGTCTGAGACAACCACAAATGATGACACAGGCATAGATGCGATACGAATAAGTGCTGCAAGAATGGCATACAATTCAGCAGTAAAAATGCTAGCCGAAGATAGTAAATGCCCTCGCATGATGCTGTCCGGAAACACTGCTGCGAATCCAACGCCGTCAGAAGATTTAGAGCCATCTGTGTAAACGGCAATGGCATGAGAGAGTGGAAGTGGTCAAGATAAAGAGAGCGGGAAGCCACTGTAGGCAGTTGGGCTTTTGAGCAAGGGAGTGAGAAAGAACAGACCCGAACAGCTGGAACTTCCCAGGGGGGTAGGGAAAAGTGAGATGCTACACGAACATATAAAGGCGGTAACTGAAGGGAAGACAAGAGTGAATGTAGGCGAAGAGAGAAGGGACAGAGCAAACAGGGGCGGCGAACAAATAAAGAATGTCTACTTATATCAGTGACCATTCTATAAATGGAAGGATTGCGGAGACCGTGAGAGCGCACATAGTAGCAAAAGCAATGGGCATCACGGCAATCAGACAAGGATGGAACATTCGCTTCTGCATAGAGGCTCTCAACAGGGGAAGAGCAAAAAGCACCAAGGCATAAACGTAATCCTTGGTGATGGATGGGGTTAAGGCTAGAGAGAGTAACAGGAGAGGCTGCTGAATAGATCTGGTCACCATAATCGAGTTTCGATAAAATGAGGGATGTATGTAGGCGAAGGAGAGTTTGACGATCAGCTCCCCATGAAAGATGAGCAAGGGTTTTAAGAAGGTTCAGCTGGCTGTGACAAGTTGCCTTTAAAGAGGCAATGTGGGGTTTCCAGGATAAGCTACGGTCAAAGAGAAGGCCTAGAAACCTGACTGTATCACGTTCAAGGATACGGGAGCCATAGAGGTACAAAGGATGATCGGAGATGACGGAGTGTCTAGTGAAAGTAATTTGGCGAGTTTTGGCACTTGAAAATTTAAACCCATGCGTGGTGGCCCAATTGGAAACACGGTCGACCGCATGTTGGAGAGAAACTGTAATGAGGTGACAGTCAGCGCCTGCACAAGCAATAGCGAAGTCATCTACATAGAGTGATGACCAAATATTGGACTGATGAACAGAGGCCAAATCGTTTATAGCAAGGAGAAAAAGTGTTTTGCTCAGAACACATCCCTGAGGGACACCTTCAGCTTGGACGAAGTCCGGGGAAAGCACATTATTGACTCGAACACGGAAATGTCTGTCAGTTAAAAAGTTCTTAAGGAAGGATGGTAGATTGCCTCGGAGGCCTAAGGAGTGGGCTTAGGCCAAAATATTATACCTCCAAGTTGTGTCATATGCCTTCTCAAGGTCAAAAAATATGGCAATAACTGAGTGGTTATTCACAAAGGCATTACGAACATACGTATCGAAACATGGTAATGGGTCTATGGTAGAACGGCGCTTACGAAAGCCATATTGACGAGTGGAGAGACTGTTGTGTGTCTAAATACCACATTAAACTAATATTTACCAGACGTTCCATCATTTTGCAAACTGCACTGGTAAGAGCGATGGGACGGTAGTGGGAGGCTTCATGTCCCGTAGTACCCGGTTTGCGGAAAGGGAGAACAATGGCAGATTTCCACAGCTGTAGAAGAACTCCTTGTGACCAAATAAGATTGAAAAGGCGTAAGAGGACTGTAAGGGCTGACTGATGTAAATGTTGTAACATACAAATATGAATGTCGTCGGGCCCAGCTGTCGATGATCGGCAAGCTGAGAGTGTTGCCTCCAGTTCCTGAAGTGTAAAAGGCACATTATACTGTTCTCTGCTGAGAGAAGAAAAGTCCAAGGGTGCTAACTCTCTGGCAGACTTTGAGGAAAGAAACGAGGGGCAGAGATGGAGCCCGAGAGAAATATGGACCAGATGATTGCCAAGTTCAATGGCAACATCTAGAGGGTTTGCTATATCAACACCGGCAATCTGCAGAACAGGGGCCTGGTCAGGAGAATATTTACCACTCAGTTTCCGTACTTTTTTCTAGACTGCACTCATAGAGGAAGCAGAGGTGATGGTGGAGACATAATCTCGCCAGCAAGTGCATTTAGCGTCACGGATGACATGGCGAGCGATCGCACGCTTCTGCTTAAAATCAAGAAGTCTCTCAGTGGTTCTGTTATATCGGTACCTGCCCCACACAGTGCTTTTCAAACGTACTGCACGAGCACAAGCAGGAGACCACCAAGGCACGCATTTCTGAGAATGCCTGTTAGAGGTTTGGAGTATAGAATGAGAAGCTGTGGTTAAAACTGAGGATGAGAAGAGGTGTAAAAGCTCATCAATGGAGGACGAAGATGGAACCTCACTAAAAACAGTTAGTTGTGAGTAAAGGTCCCAATTTGCCTGATCAAATTGCCAGCGTGGGTTACGAAGAGGTGGTGAATATGAAGGGGAAGTAAGATTGATTGGAAAATGATCGCTGTCATGTAAATCCGGGAGAACAGACCAGGTGAAGTCTAGTGTGGCGGAGGAAGAGCAGACTGAGAGATCGATGCAAGAGAGTGTATGAGTACGAGGATCAAAATGGGTGTGAGTACCTGTATTTAAAACATGGAGGGGGTGGGAAGCAAGAAAAGCTTCTAGCTGAATGCCACGGGAATCACAGAGAGACCCCCCCCCCCCAGAGGAAATGATGGGCATTAAATCGCCAAGTAACAGAAGTGGTGGCGGTAATGACGAAACAAGAAAGGCACTATCCGGAATAGATAATGCTCGAGAAGGAGAGAGATACAAAGAACATAGTGTATACCACCTATGCAGGTGGATACGGGCTGCTGTGTAATGCAGCGAAGTACGAACAAATAGCTGATGGTATGGAATATCAGTGTGTAGAAGAAGGGCACTTTTAAACCATACCCCCGGCCGGGATTGAACCCGCGGTCATAGAGTCTCAAAACTCCAGCCCGTCGCGCTAACCACTAGACCAGCTAGCCACAATAAGATTCATCCAACTAGGTATATTTCTACACCATAGGAAAGTTAGCACAGGCACCTCTGTGACCACAAATGCAAGTTTTTACAGACGAATCTCCAGCTAGCGTGGCCGTGACGAACTCTAGCTCAAGTCCCTTCACTGCCGTCAACATGACTTAAGAAATCGTAATGACACGATTGCAAATAAACCATACCCCCGGCCGGGATTGAACCCGCGGTCATAGAGTCTCAAAACTCCAGCCCGTCGCGCTAACCACTAGACCAGCTAGCCACAATAAGATTCATCCAACTAGGTATATTTCTACACCATAGGAAAGTTAGCACAGGCACCTCTGTGACCACAAATGCAAGTTTTTACAGACGAATCTCCAGCTAGCGTGGCCGTGACGAACTCTAGCTCAAGTCCCTTCACTGCCGTCAACATGACTTAAGAAATCGTAATGACACGATTGCAAATAAACCATACCCCCGGCCGGGATTGAACCCGCGGTCATAGAGTCTCAAAACTCCAGCCCGTCGCGCTAACCACTAGACCAGCTAGCCACAATAAGATTCATCCAACTAGGTATATTTCTACACCATAGGAAAGTTAGCACAGGCACCTCTGTGACCACAAATGCAAGTTTTTACAGACGAATCTCCAGCTAGCGTGGCCGTGACGAACTCTAGCTCAAGTCCCTTCACTGCCGTCAACATGACTTAAGAAATCGTAATGACACGATTGCAAATAAACCATACCCCCGGCCGGGATTGAACCCGCGGTCATAGAGTCTCAAAACTCCAGCCCGTCGCGCTAACCACTAGACCAGCTAGCCACAATAAGATTCATCCAACTAGGTATATTTCTACACCATAGGAAAGTTAGCACAGGCACCTCTGTGACCACAAATGCAAGTTTTTACAGACGAATCTCCAGCTAGCGTGGCCGTGACGAACTCTAGCTCAAGTCCCTTCACTGCCGTCAGCATTTGTGGTCACAGAGGTGCCTGTGCTAACTTTCCTATGGTGTAGAAATATACCTAGTTGGATGAATCTTATTGTGGCTAGCTGGTCTAGTGGTTAGCGCGACGGGCTGGAGTTTTGAGACTCTATGACCGCGGGTTCAATCCCGGCCGGGGGTATGGTTTATTTGCAATCGTGTCATTACGATTTCTTAAGTCAAGGGCACTTTTGTTAAAGGTCCCATCAGGAAAAGGATCTGAAGAATACAATAAATTATAGCCTGAGATGGGATAGATAACAGCAGAGTGTAATTTTGGTTCTTGTAAGCAAACACCAACAGGGAAAAATTTGGGAAAGCAGCATCTGAAGCTCACCCCGATTACCCCTGAGGCCGCGTATATTCCACTGTAAATAGGCCATGATTGGCAACGATAAAGATACTAGAAATCTGCAGGTAAGGGTACTTACTAGAGGGGTTAGAAAAGTCCATATGAGGTGGCAGCGGAAAATGTTCAAGCAGCGAAGGAAGAGTGCTCTCTGAAGAAAGGGGTTGCGCAGATGGAGAAGAGGAAAGAGAAGGAACAGAGGGTGGATCAGTGTCCATTGATGGTTTGGTCTCTGCAATATATTCAGAGATTGCTGCAAGTGTTTCGGAGTTCAGAGACGTATGGGAGACAATATTGGACATGGAAGGAGGAGGAGTTTGAGTAAAGATCGGAACTGTAATGGACTGTACCAAGGTAGGGGGGGGGGCAAAAGGGTGGAGGGAACTGGAGAAGTGTGGGAGGGGACAGAAGAGGCAGAAACCTGGGAGGTAGCAGAAGAGGAAGAAACTTGGGAGGGGACAGGGGAAGAAAGCCACAGTATGAGGAGGAGGATGAACCTCCACGCTTGCAACAGAGCCAGTGAAAGGGGAAGACCCAGGTACAAAGACCGGGAAGGTAAAATGTGGAGGTGGATGAAGGGAAGGAGGGGTTAAAGGAGATTTTTTGGACTTCTAAGAAGTAGAGGGACGATTGGGAGGAGGTGTCGTACGAGGTCTTGTCGATACCGGGGTTTGTGAGGGAGAACACGAAGTGAGAACAGACTGAGGTGTTGAAGTAGGGACGTCTGAGCCCAGGACAGCAAAAGAATTAGATACAGGAGTGACTATGGGACTGGCAACCGCAGAGGAGGCTGCAGATGGGACCCCAGAAGTGGGGGGGATGTTTTGAAACACGAGAATAAGAAACACAGGGTAGTCTACCTTGGAGGTGGAGATGAGAAACTGCCACAGCATAAGGGAGACCTTCTGCCTCTTATAGCAACGAATTTCCCGCTCATTTAAGTAGACCTGGCAATGGCGAGAGTACGAAGAGTGAGCCTCATGACAATTAAGGCAAGAGGGAGGTCGACTGCAAGATGTATTACAATGGTCATCGGCACCACAGACTGGGCATTCGGCTATAGATCTGCAATATTTTGCTGGGTGGCCAAATCGCCAGCAATTTCTACACTGTTGCAGTGTAGGGATCACCTTCCGAACTTGTAACTGATGTCCTGCTACATAAACAAAGGATGGGAGTTCACAGCTGTCAAAAGTTAAACGAGCCACATTGCAAGGGTATCGTCTTTGCCTGTGGGCAGGAAGAACATAAGTGTCTACCTTGAGAATTGGGAGATCTTGGAGCTTCATCTGTTCGAGAATGTCATTGCCACATGTCTGGAAATTCTGTTGGACTATGGTATGGGGCAGAATAACAGTACCACTACAAGAATTGACGGAATGATGTTTTTCGATAGTGATAGGAATAGTATCGATATGTGAAAGAAGAGAAAGATCATGAGCTTGGGTAGAATTCTGGACTGTGATGATGCACGTACCACTCTTAAGAGCATGAAAGGAAATATCTCTACCAACATGGCATAGGAGCGCTTTGCGAATACTATGGTCGGAAAGATAGGCAGTAGAAGAAGTCGGTCTTAAAGTAAAGAATTTAGTCCATTTTGTGGTCCGAAACTTAGTGTGGGGAGGGAATGCATGACGTGTTGGTCTTTTCCGAGTAGAGTGGGAAGGTAACGAAGTAACATCATCAGGAGATTGTCGTTGGTGTTTAGAAGTGGGACCAAAGGTGGTCCGACGTGGGACGGGCTGGCGATTCGAAAATCTCCACACAGTAGAGGGAGAGGCCAGAAGCATAGTCGAAGGAGAGCGGAGGTCAGAGAAATTGAAGGAGTCAGCTGAAACCCCACACCTGAAGCGGGTGATGAAACAGCACCAGCAAGAGGTACAGGGGCCTTAGGAGTGCCCAAAGAGTGGCCAAAAGATGAGGCGAGGTCAGAACGGGGTGCGGTAACAATAAGGGGCCTGGGGTTAGCAGGGTCATGGATTGGGGACTCCATGGTTAGGTTACTTCTTTCCTTTTGTTTTTAAGAAAAAAAAAAAGAAAGAAGAAAAGAAAATAAAAATAAAAAAAAGAATAGAAAAAGGGGGGACCGGTGGGGGATAGTTCCTAGAAGGAATGAAAGGGCCAGAAATCTCCCTCCGCACCCAAGAGGGCCTCAGCACTGCAAGTAGCGCAGATGCAGCATGGAACCTGGAGTTTACCTGGAGTTAACCTGTGCCATACCCCACCCTTCATGCCAGTAAACCAGCAATCCGGGATAGCAACCTCGCATCTGCCGAGCTACTTCGATGGACAAAAGAGAGGGCGGCCGGATATCCTCCACAAAGCAAGCCTCCTTCAGCCACCACCCCCAGAATCCGAAAGGTGGCTTCCAGAGATACACCTGTCGCCCAAAAGACACCCAAAGCCACCCTCCGGGATACCGGAGAGGGATCAGGACATCCCCAGGTGATCCAGATTCCACGGCAAACTACGCCACCGCCAAGAACCTCAAAGGAATGGGATGGACCCCGGTACCCTTTCCCCTACCTAGGAACTAGAGCGCCTGTGGGAAAAATCCCAAAGGCCAAAAAGAGGAAGGCCAAAAGGGAGGGGTGGGGAGGAGGAGGAGGAAAGGAAAAAGGGGAGGATGGGATAGGGAAGGGGGGATTGGGGGGTAATTAGGTTCGGTCTGAGGAAGGAGACCGACAGGTCTAATTCCTCAGACCAAGAGCCTCTTCACCACGCCAAGGAGCTCCCCTTGAAGAGGCACTCTCCTATAACCACAAACTTCTGCCCCACATTCTAATACTGCATTTTTAAAACTATTCCAGCCCTCTTCAACCCCCCACTACTCATACTTGCACTAGCCCACCTTTCTGCCAGTAGTTGCTTATATCTCACCCGAACTTCCTCCTCCCTTGGTTTATACACTTTCACCTCTCTCTTACTTGTTCTTACCATTTTCTTCTTTTACCATCTACCTCTTACTCTAACTGTAGCTACAACTAAATAATGATCCGATATATCAGTTGCCCCTCTATAAACCTGTACATCCTGGAGGTTACCTGGAGGTTATTCCGGGGATCAACGCCCCCGCGGCCCGGTCCATGACCAAGCCTCCCGATGGATCAGGGCCTGATCAACTAGGCTGTTACTGCTGGCCGCACGCAGTCCAACGTACGAGCCACAGCCCGGCTGATCCAGCACTGACTTTAGATATCTGTCCAGCTCTTTCTTGAAGGCAGCCAGGGGTTTATTGGCAATTCCCCTAATGCTTGATGGGAGGCTGTTGAACAGTCTTGGGCCCCGGACACTTATGGTGTTTTTCCTTAGTGTACCAATGGCGCCCCTACTTTTTATTGGGGGCATTTTGTATCGCCTGCCCAGTCTTTTACTTTCGTAGGGAGTGATTTCTGTGTGCAGATTTGGGACCATTCCTTCCAAGATTTTCCAAGTGTAGATTATGATATATCTCTCCCTCCTGCGTTCCAACGAGTATAAGTCAAGTGCTTCCAAGTGTTCCCAGTAGTTAAGGTACTTGACAGAACTTACACGTGCAGTAAAGGATCTCTGTACACTCTCTAGATCTGCGATTTCACCTGCTTTGAATGGAGATGTTAATGTACAGCAGTATTCCAGCCTAGAGAGAACAAGTGATTTGAAAAGGATCATCATTGGCTTTGCATCTCTCGTTTTGAACGTTCTCATTATCCATCCTATCATTTTCTTTGCACGTGCGATCGTGGCACTGTTGTGATCCTTGAAAGTGAGATCCTCAGACATTACTACTCCCAGGTCCCTTACATTATTTTTCCACTCTATTGTATGGCCAGAGTCTGTAGTATATTCTGTTCTAGTTATTATCTCCTCCAGTTTTCCATAACAGAGTAGTTGGAATTTGTCCTCATTGAACATCATATTGTTTACCGTTGCCCACTGGAAAACTTTGTTTATATCTTCTTGGAGGTTAACCACGTCCTCAGCAGATGACAGCCTCATGCAGATCCTAGTATCATCCGCAAAGGATGATACGGTGCTGTGATGTATATCTCTGTCTATGTCTGATATGAGGATAAGGAATAAGATGGGGGCGAGTACTGTGCCTTGTGGAACAGATCTCTTCACTATGGCAGCCTCCGATTTAACTCTGTTGACCACTACTCTTTGTGTTCGATTTGTTAGGAAGTTGAAGTTCCATCTCCCCACTTTCCCAGTTATTCCTTTAGCACGTATTTTATGGGCTATTACACCATGATCACATTTGTCAAATGCTTTTACAAAATCTGTGTATATTACATCTGCATTCTGATTTTCTTCCAGTGCATCCAAGGCCATATCGTAGTGATCCAGTAGTTGTGAGAGGCAGTAGCGACCTGCCCTGAACCCATGTTGCCCTGGATTGTGCAGATTTTGGGAATCCAGGTGATTTGCAATCCAGCTTCTTAGCACTCTTTCAAAGATTTTTATGATGTGGGACGTCAGAGCTATTGGTCTATAGTTCTTAGCTAATGCTTTGCTGCCACCTTTATGGAGTGGGGCTATATCCACTGTTTTAAGTGACTGGAATTTCACCCATGTCCAAGCTCCTCCTCCATAGTGTACTTAGGGCACGCGAGAGGGGTTTCTTGCAGTTCTTAATGAAAACAGAGTTCCACGAGTCTGGACCCAGGGCTGAGTGCATGGGCATGTTGTCAATGGCTTTTTCGAAATCTATCGGAGTTAGGGTAATGTCGGAAAGCTGGCATACATTTTATAGAGTTTTGAGGCTCATTCATGAAGAAATCATTTGGGTCGTTGATTCTCAGACCGATTAGTGGTTCACTAAACCGAGTCGTACTGGGATTTCAATATTTCACTCATTCCCTTGTTGTCATCTGTGTAAGTCCCATCCTGTCTGAGTAAGGGCCCGATACTAGATGTGGTATGTGCCTTGTTTTTGGCATATGAAAAGAAATATTTCGAATTTCTTTCAATTTCACTAATAGCTTTAAGCTCCTCCTGTCTCTCCTGGTTCCTGTAAGAGTCATTTAACTTAAGTTCAATAGTTTCCACTTCCCTGGTCAGCGCCTCCTTTCGTGTATCATATTCTAGCACTTCTGAGGAGCTCAGTGACTCTTCGTTGTCTTCTGTAAAGGGAGCGTCTTTCTCTCTCCAGTTTACTCCTGCTCTTCTTCTTAGGGGAATATGCCTAGAACATGCTTCAGCTGCCAGGAAGTTGATCCTTTCAAGGCACTGGTTTGGATCCATATCATTTATAACATCTTCCCAATATGTTTCGTTTAGGACATGGTTTACCTGGTCCCAGTTGATGTTCTTGTTGTTGAAGTTGTATTTTGTGAAGACACCTTCACAGGTACATGCATTCTGCTGATCATGACCCCTATGCATGTACGTCTGGACTTCGATTAGGTTGTGATCGGAATTTGTTGTTTTTTATGTTCTTATGTCTCTTATCAGGTCCTCATTATTTGTGAAGATAAGGTCAAGTGTGTTTTCTAGTCTTGTTGGCTCCACTATCTGCTGGCTTAAGGTGTGTTTTTCGCAGAGACTTAGTAGCTCATGTGTGTGTGAGACCTTTCATTTGCGCTACCTCCGGGGATTGTTTCAGCTATAACATTATTTGCTACATTCTTCCATTTTGTATGCTTTAGGTTGAAATCACCAAGCAGTAAGATGTTTGGGGATGGAGCTGGAAGGTTTTCCAAACAGTAATCAATTTTCATTAGCTGTTCCTTGAACTGTTGTGAGGTTGCATCTGGTGGCTTATATACAACCACATTGACCAGGTTTTGGTTCTCAATATTTATTGATAGAACTTCAACTACGTCATTTGTGGTGTTCAGCAACTCCGTGCAGATGAGGGACTCATTGACATACAGGCCAACCCCCCTCTTGTTGCCTGTTCTTTCTGTCGCATCTAAAAAGGTTGTAACCACTTATCCATATTTCACTGTCAAAGTGATCTTTTGTGTGAGTCTCTGTGAAGACTGCAAACATTGCATTAGACTCCTCTAGAAGTCCACTGATAAAAGGTATTTTGTTGTTGGTGGATGGCTTAAGGCCCTGTATATTAGCAAATATGAACGAGGTTGTATTCTGTGTTTGTTGGGGGGATTTTGTTATTGGCATCAGTAGTTGTAATTCTGGAGGGCCATGGGTGGCCACTGGCTGCGCCTCCAGTCCAACAAGGCTCCAAGGTGGTGGACTATTTTTGTTATTTCCTTCCATTTTCTTTTTCCGTTTCCTGCCACTAAAAAATCACCTGGAGTTGGGTTGTCGTAGCTGCTATTGTTTGTCTTGTGGGGTCTGTGCCTCCTGGTCCCTTTTAGATGGTATGCAGGGCAGTCGATGTTGTAACACTGCTTCTGGAGGACCGAGGAGTGACACATCTTTGGGTGAAAGAAAGTACAGGAAGAAGAAAGACACACTCCTTTAGACAGGAGGTCGCTACATTTTTTGGGATGCTCAAAGTTGCAT
This sequence comes from Cherax quadricarinatus, assembly GCF_038502225.1. Lineage (NCBI taxonomy): Eukaryota > Metazoa > Arthropoda > Malacostraca > Decapoda > Parastacidae > Cherax > Cherax quadricarinatus. The sequence goes on from NC_091339.1 coordinate 2,518,374, forward strand.
GTCCCATTTTTTATCCTGATATTCCATGCTTACAGATGCCCCAAGCATAATATTTGCACAAATTCACCTTTGGTTGAGAATTGTTGGGAGGTGTGTTGTCAATTTCTGCAGGTTCTGGGACTGCACTATATTCCTCAGTATCCAAGCCAGGGCCACCCTGTCCTGGATTAAATCTACTTTCCCCAGCAGAGGAAGGAGGAGGAGACTCCTCTCCAACATCTGTACTGTGGGCCACGGTCTTGTGCAATGATGGTTGTATATTTACGGTTTTAGTGGTGGTTATGGTAGGGTCCCTAGTAGAGTCTGGGCTGGCAGTAAGGCTGGGGGCTGGGTCAGCACTGGGGCTGGGGGCTGAGCCTGGGCCAGCACCAGCACTGTAGGTATTACTGCTATGACTGGGGGAACCTGGGCCAGCACCAGCACTGTGGGTATTAGTGCTATGACTCGGGGATGGGTCTGGCTTAGCACTATGTGGGTGACTAGATAGTTCCGAGTCATCTGTTGTGGTATGGGCATTCTGCATTTTTTTATACACTATCTCTTGCTCCCATGTTTTATATATTTTTGGTAGACTATCCAAGAGGTCATCCTTGTTTTCTTGATTATTTTTATCATTTATTACTCTCCTTAGTACCTTTCTGATACCTGCTCAAAGTTCTACATCTTTATTGCACAACCAGAAGCACCTTGCTAGTTCGAGGTCATTTTTTGAGGCTGTATTTAGTCTAGTACAAGAGATATGGTGTTTGGAAGAGCATAGATTGCATGTGATTCTGGATTTCCTTACAAGGATTTTTTTACATGTCCCACAGATATGCTGTGCTGACATCCTGTCTGTATCCTACTACACTCTGTATGCCACGGAAGAAAACTGATTTCCACTTTACCTTTCTCTTGCTGGTGCCAGTAATATGCAAGATGTATTTATACGAACCAAGTTTGCAGTGTGTGGGTGGTGGTGTAGGGTGGGTGGTGGGTGTAGGGTGGGTGTAAGCCGGGCAGGACTTACCCACACTGCCACTCCACTATTATTTTTATTATTATTATTATTATTATTATTATTATTATTATTATTATTATTATTATTACTATTATTTAAATTCCTTTTATGTAGTGCTGTACACTGTTTATCTCAAGGATATACTACCCATCAACTTTTTATCCACTAATACATATTCTAACAAACTGCTTTCATTATGTGCTATATCATACCTTGTATATTTATTTATCCTCTTTTTCATAAATTATGCATTACTTATTACCAAGCCTCTTTCTACACATAGCTCAATTAAAGGCTTCCCATTTTCATTTACCCCTGGCACCCCTGATTTACCTCGTACTCCCTCCACAACATTTTTACCCACTTTAGCATTGAAATCCCCAACCACAAAACTCCCCATGCATTCACTCAACAATTCCCAAAATCTCTCTCTCTCCTCTACACTTCTTTTCTCCAGGTGTATATACACTTACTATAATCCACTTTTCACATCCAACCTTTATTTTACTCCACATAATCCTTGAATTAATACATTTATGCTCCCTCTTTTCCTGCCATAGCTTATCCTTCAACATTATTGCTACTCCTTCTTTAGCTCTATTTGAAACCCCTTACCTAATCCCATTTATTTCTCTCCACTGAAACTCTCCCACCCCCTTCAGTGGCCCGGTGGCCTGGTGGCTAAAGCTCCCGCTTCACACACGGAGGGCCCGGGTTCGATTCCCGGCGGGTGGAAACATTTCGACACGTTTCCTTACACCTGTTGTCCTGTTCACCTAGCAGCAAATAGGTACCTGGGTGTTAGTCGACTGGTGTGGGTCGCATCCTGGGGGACAAGATTAAGGACCCCAATGGAAATAAGTTAGACAGTCCTCGATGACGCACTGACTTTCTTGGGTTATCCTGGGTGGCTAACCCTCCGGGGTTAAAAATCCGAACGAAATCTTATCTTATCTTCAGCTTTGTTTCACTTAAAGCCAGAACATCCAGCTTCTTCTCATTCATAACATCCACAATCATCTCTTTCTTATCATTCGCACAACATTCACGAACATTCAAACATCCCACTTTGACAATTTTCTTCTTATTCTTTTTAGTAATCATTACAGGGAGAAGGGTTACTAGCCCAATGTTCCCAGCATTTTAGTTGACTTTTACAACACGCATGGCTTACGGAGGAGATTCTTATTCCACTTCCCCATGGATATAAAAGGAAAAGTAATAAGAACAAGAACTATTAGGATAAAATCAAAGAAAATTTAGAGGAGCGTGTATAAATAAACGTGTACATGTACAGTGGACCCCCGCATACCGTTGGCATCACATAACGTACAATCCGCATACCGCTCGCTTTTATCGCAAAAATTTTGCCTCGCACACCGCTCAAAAACCTGCTCACCACTCTTCGTCCGAGACGCGTCCAATGTGCGCCCTTAACCAGCCTCACATGTGCCGCCGGTGGCATTGTTTACCAGCCAGCCTCCGCGGTAACATCCAAGCATACAATCGGAACATTTCGTATTATTACAGTGTTTTTGGTGATTTTATCTGGAAAATAAGTGACCATGGGCCCCAAGAAAGCTTCTAGTGCCAACCCTACAGCAATAAGGGTGAGAATTACTATAGAGATGAAGAAAACGATCATTGATAAGTATGAAAGTGGAGTGCGTGTCTCCGAGCTGGCCAGGTTGTATAATAAACCCCAATCAACCATCGCTACTATTGGTGGTACAGCTGCTGCTGCTGCTGTACCACCGTCAGCTGCTGCTGCTGCTGTAGTACCGTCTGCTGCTGCTGTAGTACCGTCTGCTGCTGCTGTAGCATCGTCTGCTGCAGCACTGTCAGCTGCTGCTGCTGTTGTACCACCGTCAGCTGCTGCTGCTGCTGTTGTAGTACCGTCTGCTGCTGCTGTAGCATCGTCTGCTGCTGCTGTAGCACTGTCAGCTGCTGCTGTAGCACTGTCAGCTGCTGCTGCTGCTGTACCACCGTCAGCTGCTGCTGCTGCTGTAGCATTGACTGCTGCTGCTGTAGCATCGTCTGCTGCTACTGTAGCATCGTCTGCTGCTGCTGTAGCACCGTTGTTGGTGTGGGTTATTGAGAATACCAAGAAACAATTAACCCCAGAGGATTTGCCACCCAGGATAACCCAAAAAAGTCAGTGTCATCGAAGACTGTCTAACTTATTTCCATTGGGGTCCTTAATCTTGTCTCCCAGGATGCAACCCACACCAGTCGACTAACACCCAGGTGAACAGGGAAAAATGCCTGGAACTAGTGCTCATATTGGTGAATTTAAAGCCAGCAAAGGTTGGTTTGAGAGATTTAAGAATCATAGTGGCATACACAGTGTAATAAGGCCTGTTCTGGAAGAAAATGCCAAACAGGACCTACAGTACTCAGGAGGAAAAGGCACTCCCAGGACACAGTGTCTCATCAGTCATTGCTGCATCTTCAATAAAGGTAAGTGTCATTTATTCTTCATTTAGTAGAGTAGTACATGCACAATATATATTGTGCATGTACTACTCTACTATTGTGCATGTATCCTTCTCTCTGTGTGTAGGAAAATGTATATTTCATGTGGTAAAATTTTTTTTTTCATACTTTTGGGTGTCTTGCACGGATTAATTTGATTTCCATTATTTCTTATGGGGAAAATTCATTCGCATACCGATCATTTCGCATAACAATGAGCCCTCTTGCACGGATTAAAGTCGCTATGCGGGGGTCCACTGTATATGTAGTGTGACCTAGGTATAAGTAGAAGTAGCAAGACATACCTGTAATCTTGCATATTTATGAGACAGACAAAAGACACCAGCAATCCTACCATCATGTAAAACAGTTGCACTCACTTGGCAGGATGGTAGTACCTCCCTGGGTGGTTGCTCTCTACCAACCTACTACTTACCTGTCCCTGTTATCAACAGTAAATAGATACCTCGGAGTTGTTTCTTGTAGGTTGGGAAGGACCTTAAAAAAGTTATTCCAGTAATAAATAAGCCACACTGCTTAGCTTTCTTGTATTATTAACCTCCGGGGTTAATAACCCAAATAAAATTCTCTCTTTTTTTTTTTTACACAGTGTTTGACAAGGTTAGGTTAAGGATCCCTAGCTTTATTGACAAACTATTTTTAAGGATTCCTAACTTTATTGACATACTAAGAGCTGTTACCTACATCAACTCATTTGAAAGCATTTTTATTGTTATGAAACATACAAGTAGGGAAGAGGATGAAGTTGGAGCCATCTGTGGACCAGCATTTCATACGATCAACTAACTTTGTCTGGTTGACATCATAATGCTGTACGAATGTGTTCCAGACTCGAGTCATCCTGGGGATAAATGAACTCTGATGAAGTGATGTTCTAGCGAAGGGTACAGCCAGAGTGAAGTTGCTGCTTTCTGCCCATCTTGTGATATAGAAGCTTGCTTCTCACTATCCTTGAAGTGGGGCCAAGTGTGATACTTTGACAATGTTGGCCTTGTACATAACAGTAAGGCTACCCACATCCCTCCTGCTGAAATGACAGATCTTTCCAGGATGGGTTGAGGCAAGAGATGAGACATCTTGCTTTGTTCTTTATTCTGTCAAGCAGTCACAGATGAGGGGGGGGGGGTGCAGGCAAACCAAGAAAGTGGAGCATACTCAAGGTGTGAGCGTACTTTTGCCTCATACAGAATCTTGCAGCCCCTACTGTCAAGCAGATGTGAGATAGGTCGAAGTGCTGTAAGCTTCCTGGCTGCCTTATTTGCAAGATTTACAATGTGGTTCTTCATGGTAAATTTGGAGTCAAATTTCACCCCAAGGATATCAACTTCTTCCCCAGGTACCAACATTCTTCTATTCATACTGACTACTGCTCCATCATTACCATCATGGTGCCTAGAGACCATTATCATTTGTGTTTTCTCAGGTGCAAATGTTACTTGCCATCGGTTTCCCCAAGCTGATATAGCTCTTAGCTGGTGATTGGTGTAGCTTAGAGCAGCTGGCATTTCTTCTCTTGGACAAGTAAATGTCAGAGTACAGTTGTCTGCATATGCATGGGATTCTGGGATGAGATGAAGAAGGTCATTGAAGAAGACATTCTGTAACAGTGGTCCCAGCACATTTCTTAATGGAACACTTGCCCCAGTAGGATGTCTTGCTGATTCTGTTCCACTGAGAATTACCCTTAGAGATCTACCATGAAGATAATCACTGAGGAGACGTAGTGTAGAGCCTGCAATTCCCAGTCCTTGCAGTTTTGCCAAGAGTCCCTGGTGCCACAATCGGTCGAAAGTACCAGCAATGTCCAGTGCTACCACACAGCTGACTTTGGATTCATCCAGTGACTGGTGCCATTTAATGGAGAGGTTTAACAACAGATCAGCAGCAGAGTAACCTTTCCTGAAGGCATATTGATGGTCATAAAGTAGTGAGTGATAGCCAAAAAAACTGTCATTTGTTTTTTCAACAAGCCGGCCATCTCCAACCAAAGCAGGGTGACCCAAAAAGAAAGAAAATCCCCAAAAAGGAAATACTTTAACTTGACTCATGAAATTGTAATGACACGATTAGCTGGTCCAGTGGCTAACGCGACGGTCTGGAGTTTTGAGACTCTGATCGCGGGTTCTATCCCCATCCGAGGTATGGTTTGGAAATACTTTCATCGTCATTAACACTTTCACCTCACTCATACATAATCACTGTTTTGCAGAGGCGCCCAGATACAACAGTTTAGAAGCATATATAAAGATATATAACATATTCCTACAAACTGCCAGTATCCCAAACCTCTCCTTGAAAGTGCAGGCATTGTACTTCCCATTTCCAGTACTCAAGTCTGTCTGTATAAAAATAACTGGTTTCCCTGAATCCCTTCACTAAATATTACCCTACTCACACTCCAACAGCTCATGTCCCCAAAACCATTCGTCTCCATTCATTCTATCTAACATGCTCACGCACACTTGCTGGAAGTCCAAGCCCCTCACCCACAAAACCTCCTTTACCCCCTCCCTCCAACTTTTTTGAGGACGACCCCTACCCCGCCTTCCTTACCCTACAGATTTATATGCTCTCCATGTCATTCTACTTTGAGTCATTCTCTCTAAATGACCAAACCACCTCAAAAACCCATTTTCAGCACTTTAATACTTTTATTAACTCCACACCTTCTCCGAATTTTCTGCATAATATTTACACCACACATTGCCCTTAGACAGGACATCTCCACTGCCTCCAACCGCCTCCTCACTGAAGCATGTACAACCCAAGCTTCACACCCATATAAGACTGTTGGCACCACTATACTTTCATGCATTCACTTCTTTGCCTTCATAGGTATCGTTTTTTTTTTTTTTTTTTTTTTTTTTTTTTTTTTTTTTTTTTTTTTTTTGTCTCCACATATACCTCAACAATAGGTAGTAGGTTGGTAGACAGCAACCGCCCAGGGAGATACTACCGTCCTGCCAAGTGAGTGTAAAACGAAAGCCTGTAATTGTTTTACATGATTGTAGGATTGCTGGTGTCCTTTTTTCTGTCTCATGAACATGCAAGATTTCAGGTATGTCTTGCTACTTCTACTTACACTTAGGTCACACTACACATACATGTACAAGCACATATATACACACACCCCTCTGGGTTTTCTTCTATTTTCTTTCTAGTTCTTATTCTTGTTTATTTCCTCTTATCTCCATGGGGAAGTGGAACAGAATTCTTCCTCCGTAAGCCATGCGTGTTGTAAGAGGCGACTAAAATGCCGGGAGCAAGGGGCTAGTAACCTCTTCTCCTGTATATATTACTAAATGTAAAAGGAGAAACTTTCGTTTTTCCTTTTGGGCCACCCCGCCTCGGTGGGATACGGCCGGTGTGTTGAAAGAAGAAAAGATATACCTCAACACACCCCTCACCTTTTTTCCTTCATCAACCCATCCACTGACACATGAACTCCCAAATATCTAGAAATATTCACTTCTTCCATACTCCCTCTCTCCAGTGTGATATCTAATTTTTCTTTATCTTAATCATTTGATACCCTCATCACCTTACTCTTATTTATGTTCACTTTCAACCTTTACACACTCTCCCAAACTTGCCCACTAACCTTCGCAACTTTTCTTTAGAATCTTCCGTAAGCACAGTATCGTCAGCAGATAGTAACTGTGTCAACTCCCATTTTGTATTTGATTCCCCATAATTTAATCCCACCCCTCTCTCGAACACCCTAGCATTTACTTCTTTTACAACCCAATCTATAAATATGGTAGAACGTCATTTAGCATGAGTTTATTTGTCACGATTCGGGTATAGCACGACTGAAGAATTGCGGCACAATTTTATGTAACATCATAAAATTAATTTATCACAGTTCAGTTTGCAGGAAGGAAAACAAAATCCCTTTTCCTCAAGCGGTCGCCTTGTTGTGGATCAGCGGGGGAGATCTCCCGCCATCCCCTGCCACCCCCTGACACCACCCCACCATCCCGGCATTCGTATTTGATGTGTGTCCAGTCCAGTCTTTCTCTGCTACAAGCTAGCTGTGTTTGTGAATTGTGTTTTGATCTTTTAATTACTGTATCTTGTATCTGCCAAGCAATCATGACACTCAGTAAGCATACCAGTGTTGCTGAAAGTGGCAAGAAAAGGTATAAGCATTTAAGTCTTAGAATTAATGAAGGAAACAAAGATATTAGACAAGAGATAACTAATGACGTGTTACTTTGTACATGTACAAAGAGGTAAACATGTGTGACTGACTTACTGACTTGACCGAATGACTTACTGACTTTACTAAATGACTTACTGACTTGACAAAATGACTTGACTGAATGACTGTATGATTTACTGACCTGACTGAACAACTTGATGGACTTACTGACTTGACTGACTGATTGACTTAAAGTTAGACACTCCAGTACCAGAACCTCTACCATTCACCTCAGCCCAGTAGGGCCACAACATAACTCTCCACTCTCTTCACAATCATCTACAAACACCAACACCCACAATTTACGGTAAGAAATACTATTATTTCTGTTACATTTGTAGTCTTAAGAAGTAAAAACAATACATCACAACAATGAACTACAATTCCATATTCACTTTTATTTTTGTAAGATGTGGAGGCCTATAAAAATTTTTTTTGGATTTTTTAGGGCTCCCAGGAATGTAACCCTATTTTTCCCCTAAGTTTCAGTTCATCTTGTATGGTTTTACTTAACATGCCATTTTCAGGAACGTAACTATCGTGTTACATGACGGTCTACTATATATTAAACAACCATGGTGACATTACACATCCCTGTCTAAGAGCTATTTTACTGGGAAGTAGTCTCCCTCTCTTCTACACACCCTAACCTGAGCCTCACCATCCTCATAATAACTCTTTACAGCATTTAGTAACTCACTTCCTTTTCCATATAGTATGTACTTGCAACATCTGCCACATTGCTCCCCTATCCACTCTATCATATGCTGTTTCTAAATCCATAAATGCAATGAAAACTTCCCAACCTTTATCTAAATACTGTTCACAAATATGCTTCAATGTAAACACTTGATCTACACATCCCCTACCCACTCTAAAGCCTCCTTGCTCATCCGCAATCCTACTCTCTGTCTTACCTCTAATTCTTTCAGTAATAACCCGACCGTACACTTTTCCTGGTATACTCTGTAAAAATTATAGGGGAATAAATTTACTATCTCTTTTGTCCCCTTTCCCTTTATATAAAGGAACTATACACATGCTCTCTGCCAGTCCCTAGGTACCCTCCCCTCTTTCATACATTTATTAAACAAAAATACCAACCACTCCAACACTGAACATTAAAATGGTATAAAATACCGACAGGTTGTTAGGTAAGACACGTATGCAACAGTTAGGTATCTTTATTATGAAACGTTTCGCCTACACAGTAGGCTTCTTCAGTCAAGTACAGAAAAGTTGATAGAAGCAGAAGATACTTGAAGACGATGTAATCAGTCCATCACCCTTAAAGTTTTGAGGTGGTCAGTCCCTCAGTCTGGAGAAGAGCATTGTTCCATAGTATGAAACAATATGGAGAAGAAGTGACAGGATGGAGCTTTTTATAGCGCCAAGAGGTGAGACGTAGGCCACTAGGAGAGGTAAGAACTCAGATGTTGAGAGGTCAGGTCCCTCTCAAATCCAGCCCCTCTCACTAGTGGAAGTTGTCGAAGTTGATTGCAGGTCTGTACCAAGATACCCTTGTGTTGCAGTGTCTGACAGATTGAACATTAAAATGGTATAAAATACCGACAGGTTGTTAGGTAAGACACATATGCAACAGTTAGGTATCTTTATTATGAAACGTTTCGCCTACACAGTAGGCTTCTTCAGTCAAGTACAGAAAAATACTATGGAACAATGCTCTTCTCCAGACTGAGGGACTGACCACCTCAAAACTTTAAGGGTGATGGACTGATTACATCGTCTTCAAGTATCTTCTGCTTCTATCAACTTTTCTGTACTTGACTGAAGTAGCCTACTGTGTAGGCGAAACGTTTCATAATAAAGATACCTAACTGTTGCATATGTGTCTTACCTAACACTCCAACACTATATTTCCCCCCTGCTTTTAACATTTCTGTCATGATCCTGTCAGTTCCAGCTGCTTTACCCCCTCTCATTCTACGTAATGCCTCCCCTCTTTCATACATTTATTAAACAAAAATACCAACCACTCCAACACTATATTTCCCCCCTGCTTTTAACATTTCTGTCATGATCCTGTCAGTTCCAGCTGCTTTACCCCCTCTCATTCTACGTAATGCCTCGTGCACCTCCCCCACACTCACATCCTGCTCTTCTTCACCCCTAAAAGATGTTATACTTCCCTGGCCAGTGCATGAAATTACCGCCTCCCTTTCTTCATCGACATGTAAAAGTTCCTCAAAATATTCCCGCCATCTACCCAGTACCCAAATACTCTGCCATTTGTCTTGAGATTATTGTCTGAAGGATCTTGTCAGTGATTGACAGGAGTGACACTGTAGTTGCCGATTTCTGCTATGCTCTTCGTTTTGTGAACAGGGGCTACATTTGCCTCCTTCCATAGAGATGGCCATTTACCCTGTACTAGGCAGTGGTGAAAGATGCGAGTTTGAGGTGCTGCTAGCTGGTCTGCACATCTTCTCAGCAATCTTGGGCTCAACTTGTCTGGGCCCACAGCCTTTCCCTGGTCAGGCGATTTAAGAACGAAATGCACCTCCTGCCTTATTGTCACCTGGAGTTTTACCTGGAGAGAGTTCCGAGGGTCAACGCCCCCGCGGCCCGGTCTGTGACCAGGCCTCCACCATTGACAGTTTTGACACAGTTCTTGCAACTAGGCAAGGAGGGTCTCTTGCTGAATGAGGAACTTGCATTTTGGTAGCAAAGTGTCTGGCAAAGAGGTCTGCTTTCTCTTGACTACTAGTAGAGATGGTCCCATCCTGTTGATTTAGAGGTGGAATGAGTTCATCAGGCATATGTGTATGTATGTATGTATGTATGTATGTATGTATGTATGTATATATATATATATATATATATATATATATATATATATATATATATAATATATATATATATATATATATATGTATATTTATATATATATATATGTATATTTATATTTATATATATTTATATATTTATATATTTATATATATATATATATATATGTAGGTAGTAGGTTGGTAGACAGCAACCACCCAGGGAGGTACTACCGTCCTGCCAAGTGAGTGTAAAACGAAGCCTGTGATTGTTTTACATGATGGTAGGATTGCTGATGTCTTTTGTCTGTCTCATAAATATGCAAGATTACAGGCATGTCTTGCTACTTCTACTTACACTTAGGTCACACTACACATACATGTACACATTTATTTATACACACTCATCTGAGTTTTCTTTGATTTTATCTTAATAGTTCTTGGTCTTATTAATTTTCCTTTTATATCCATGGGGAAGTGGAATAAGAATCTTTCCTCCGTAAGCCATGCGTGTTGTAAAAGTCAACTAAAATGCCGGGAACAATGGGCTAGTAACCCCTTTTCCTGTAAAGATTACTAAAAAGAATAAGAAGAAGAAAATTGTCAAAGTGGGAAGTCTGAATGTGCGTGGATGTTGTGCAGATGATAAGAAAGAGATGATTGTGGATGTTATGAATGAGAAGAAGCTGGATGTCCTGGCTTTAAGTGAAACAAAGCTGAAGGGGGTGGGAGAGTTTCAGTGGAGAGGAATAAATGGGATTAGGTCAGGGGTTTCAAATAGAGTTAGAGCTAAAGAAGGAGTAGCAATAATGTTGAAGGATAAGCTATGGCAGGAAAAGAGGGACTATAAATGTATTAATTCAAGGATTATGTGGAGTAAAATAAAGATTGGATGTGAAAAGTGGGTTATAATAAGCGTGTATGCACCTGGAGAAGAGAGAAGTGTAGAGGAGAGAGAGAGATTTTGGGAAATGTTGAGTGAATGCGTGGGGAGTTTTGAATCAAGTGTGAGAGTAATGGTGGTTGGGGATTTTAATGCTAAAGTGGGTAAAAATGTTATGGAGGGAGTAGTAGGTAAATTTGGGGTGCCAGGGGTAAATGTAAATGGGGAGCCTTTAATTGAGCTATGTGTAGAAAGAAATTTGGTAATAAGTAATACATATTTTATGAAAAAGAGGATAAATAAATATACAAGGTATGATGTAGCACGTAATGAAAGTAGTTTATTAGATTATGTATTGGTGGATAAAAGGTTGATGGGTAGGCTCCAGGATGTACATGTTTATAGAGGGGCAACTGATATATCGGATCATTATTTAGTTGTAGCTACAGTTAGAGTAAGAGGTAGATGGGAAAAGAGGAAGGTGGCAACAACAAGTAAGAGGGAAGTGAAAGTGTATAAACTAAGGGAGGAGGAAGTTCGGGTGAGATATAAGCGACTATTGGCAGAAAGGTGGGCTAGTGCAAAGATGAGTAGTGGGGGGGTTGAAGAGGGTTGGAATAGTTTTAAAAATGCAGTATTAGAATGTGGGGCAGAAGTTTGTGGTTATAGGAGGGTGGGGGCAGGAGGAAAGAGGAGTGATTGGTGGAATGATGAAGTAAAGGGTGTGATAAAAGAGAAAAAGGTAGCTTATGAGAGGTTTTTACAAAGCAGAAGTGTTATAAGAAGAGCAGAGTATATGGAGAGTAAAAGAAAGGTAAAGAGAGTGGTGAGAGAGTGCAAAAGGAGAGCAGATGATAGAGTGGGAGAGGCACTGTCAAGAAATTTTAATGAAAATAAGAAAAAATTTTGGAGTGAGTTAAACAAGTTAAGAAAGCCTAGGGAAAATATGGATTTGTCAGTTAAAAACAGAGTAGGGGAGTTAGTAGATGGGGAGATGGAGGTATTGGGTAGATGGCGAGAATATTTTGAGGAACTTTTAAATGTTAAGGAAGAAACAGAGGCAGTAATTTCATGCACTGGTCAGGGAGGTATACCATCTTTTAGGAGTGAAGAAGAGCAGAATGTAAGTGTGGGGGAGGTACGTGAGGCATTACGTAAAATGAAAGGGGGTAAAGCAGCTGGAACTGATGGGATCATGACAGAAATGTTAAAAGCAGGGGGGGATATAGTGTTGGAGTGGTTGGTACTTTTGTTTAATAAATGTATGAAAGAGGGGAAGGTACCTAGGGATTGGCAGAGAGCATGTATAGTCCCTTTATATAAAGGGAAAGGGGACAAAAGAGACTGTAAAAATTATAGAGGAATAAGCTTACTGAGTATACCAGGAAAAGTGTACGGTAGGGTTATAATTGAAAGAATTAGAGGTAAGACAGAATGTAGGATTGCGGATGAGCAAGGAGGTTTTAGAGTGGGTAGGGGATGTGTAGATCAGGTGTTTACATTGAAGCATATATGTGAACAGTATTTAGATAAAGATAGGGAAGTTTTTATTGCATTTATGGATTTAGAAAAGGCATATGATAGAGTGGATAGAGGAGCAATGTGGCAGATGTTGCAAGTATATGGAATAGGTGGTAAGTTATTAAATGCTGTAAAGAGTTTTTATGAGGATAGTGAGGCTCAGGTTAGGGTGTGTAGAAGAGAGGGAGACTACTTCCCGGTAAAAGTAGGTCTTAGACAGGGATGTGTAATGTCACCATGGTTGTTTAATATATTTATAGATGGGGTTGTAAAGGAAGTAAATGCTAGGGTGTTTGGGAGAGGGGTGGGATTAAATTATGGGGAATCAAATTCAAAATGGGAATTGACACAGTTACTTTTTGCTGATGATACTGTGCTTATGGGAGATTCTAAAGAAAAATTGCAAAGGTTAGTGGATGAGTTTGGGAATGTGTGTAAAGGTAGAAAGTTGAAAGTGAACATAGAAAAGAGTAAGGTGATGAGGGTGTCAAATGATTTAGATAAAGAAAAATTGGATATCAAATTGGGGAGGAGGAGTATGGAAGAAGTGAATGTTTTCAGATACTTGGGAGTTGACGTGTCGGCGGATGGATTTATGAAGGATGAGGTTAATCATAGAATTGATGAGGGAAAAAAGGTGAGTGGTGCGTTGAGGTATATGTGGAGTCAAAAAACGTTATCTATGGAGGCAAAGAAGGGAATGTATGAAAGTATAGTAGTACCAACACTCTTATATGGGTGTGAAGCTTGGGTGGTAAATGCAGCAGCGAGGAGACGGTTGGAGGCAGCGGAGATGTCCTGTTTAAGGGCAATGTGTGGTGTAAATATTATGCAGAAAATTCGGAGTGTGGAAATTAGGAGAAGGTGTGGAGTTAATAAAAGTATTAGTCAGAGGGCAGAAGAGGGGTTGTTGAGGTGGTTTGGTCATTTAGAGAGAATGGATCACAGTAGAATGACATGGAAAGCATATAAATCTATAGGGGAAGGAAGGCGGGGTAGGGGTCGTCCTCGAAAGGGTTGGAGAGAGGGGGTAAAGGAGGTTTTGTGGGTAAGGGGCTTGGACTTCCAGCAAGCGTGCGTGAGCGTGTTAGATAGGAGTGAATGGAGACGAATGGTACTTGGGACCTGACGATCTGTTGGAGTGTGAGCAGGGTAATATTTAGTGAAGGGATTCAGGGAAACCGGTTATTTTCATATAGTCGGACTTGAGTCCTGGAAATGGGAAGTACAATGCCTGCACTTTAAAGGAGGGGTTTGGGATATTGGCAGTTTGGAGGGATATGTTGTGTATCTTTATATGTTTATGCTTCTAGACTGTTGTATTCTGAGCACCTCTGCAAAAACAGTGATAATGTGCGAGTGTGGTGAAAGTGTTGAATGATGATGAAAGTATTTTCTTTTTGGGGATTTTCTTTCTTTTTTGGGTCACCCTGCCTCGGTGGGAGACGGCCGACTTGTTGAAAAAAAAAAAAAAAAATATATACATACATACATACAGTGGACCCCCGCATAACGATCACCTCCGAATGCGACCAATTATGTAAGTGTATTTATGTAAGTGCGTTTGTACGTGTATGTTTGGGGGTCTGAAATGGACTAATCTACTTCACAATATTCCTTATGGGAACAAATTCGGTCAGTACTGGCACCTGAACATACTTCTGGAGTGAAAAAATATCGTTAACCGGGGGTCCACTGTACATACACATACACATACATGCAAAACAACCACTGTGAAAGAATAGTGAAATTCCAAGCACTTTCGTGACTACTCACAATGTCAAGGAGCTATCTATCTCTCTATCTCTCTCTGTCTCTCTGTCTCTCTCTCTGTCTCTCTCTCTGTCTCTCTCTCTGTCTCTCTCTGTCTCTCTCTCTGTCTCTCTCTCTGTCTCTCTCTCTCTCTCTCTCTCTCTCTCTCTCTCTCTCTCTCTCTGTCTCTCTCTCTCTCTCTGTCTCTCTCTCTCTGTCTCTCTCTCTCTCTCTGTCTCTCTCTCTGTCTGTCTCTCTCTCTCTCTCTCTCTGTCTGTCTGTCTGTCTCTCTCTCTCTCTCTCTCTCTCTCTCTCTCTCTCTCTCTCTCTCTGTTTTTTACACAGGGTTTGACAAGGTTAAGGATCCCTAGCTTTATTTACAGGTTAAGGATTCCTAACTTTATTGGCAAGCTAAGAGCTGTTACCTACATCAGCTCATTTGAAAGCATTTTTATTATGTCATGTGGGTTTTCGAAAACGTGGATAGGGTAAGAATACTCACGTAGGCTGGTAGTACGTATAATATAACGGAAAGTGTGGTAAAGCGCCAACAGCTGACCTGCCTCTCTCTGCTCTCTATCTTGACTGACTCATGAGTGCCTCTGGGTGAGGGGGTGTTTGAAATCCTGCTATGGTCAGCAGCAATATGAATACAGTCAGTGATTCACGCAGAGACGGTTGGTAGTGAGTCATCTACTGGTACACTGGTTACTGGTAACTGGTTACTAGGAACTGGTACTACTACTGAGAGCTCGGCGACGCTAACGTATGTCGTCCTGACATACAACTAATACAAACTAGAGATGGCAGGTATACGGCTTGCGCTGATTCTATACAATGTCAAAGTACACAACAATTGAACATTATAGCATACATAAGTAGAACATTGGAATGGAAGCTTACGTAACTGAAACAGTAATGCAATACAAGGTATAATATAGCACAACTCATCGAATGAAACTCAACGTTGAGATTACATTAGAAGTGATAAAAAAAAATTTGATCGATCGATCTGTATTCATGTGATCTACGGATTCTGAGGAAGGAATATATACAAAGAAAGAAGTGTTTAACAGAAAGGCAGATTCGGTGCACTCAAATCTAGACTGTTAATTCTCAGAATTCGGAGAGAACGTGAACACAAAAAAAAATTCTTGAATACTGATAAGTTGATACTGTAATTATTCATCTATACAGGTTATTTACATTTAACCCCAACTCTGCTAGGGTGAGATTGACATATGCAGAATGGGTGTCATCTCTGGGAGGATCAAACTCTGTAGCACTGGCTAACTCATGCTGTATTTGAGGCAAATCTGAATTGGTAGTTACAAATGATACTTGAGGATTTCTCAATACCTGTCGTGTACGTAGGGAATAACGACATTCAGGTTGATCGTCTGACTGAGTATCAGAGGTAGAGAGTACAGGATCAGGAGGATTGTCAGAGTCTGTCACATTAGTCTGGGTTGGAACATCATTATCATCACATACTAACTTCATATGATCTAAATGCGATTCTTTATACTGACCAGTACTAATTTCTCTAACCTTATACTTATTACCAGTGATATGTTCAACTACTCGATAAGGACCAACAAACTTTTGATCAAGCTTAGGCATTGCAGACGTTTTGTTAAAGTTAGTCAGCATAACTCTCGAACCTACTTTGATTTTGGATGGCTTTGCTCGAGTGTTTGCGACTCTTGTAAATTCTGCTGTTGATTTATGAAGTGTTTCACGGATTCTTCTAAGAACAGCACTAAATGGAGGGTCTGCAGTTACTATACTAACATGTCGCGATAAGGCATCTGCGACTACATTTGACTTGCCAGGTAAGTGTTCAAAGGTGGGATTGAACTCTTGGATAGTCAAGGTATCAGTGGAGCGTGGTCTGTCAAGACATGAACAGAGTACTGATAAATAATGTCTCAGAAGTGCTTTAAAGACCATACTATTGCTAAAGCTTCTTGCTCAGTTACTGTATAATTACATTCAGCCGTCGTAAGGACTCGGCTAGCAAATGCAACTGCGTTGTACTTGCCATCAGTCTTCTGAGCTAGTATGGCACCTATGCCAATAGAACTAGCATCAGTTGTCAGATAGAAGGGCTTAGAAAAATCTGGAAATTTCAAAATTGGAGCAGATGTTAGCTTTTCTTTTAAAGTTTGGAATGCTCTTTCTTGACGGAAGGTCCAAACAAAAGGAGCATCTTTCTTAAGCAACTCAGTTAGAGGAGCAGCTATGGAAGAAAAATTGGCAATGAAAGATCTATAAAAACCTGCTAAGCCCACAAAGGATCTTATGGCATCAGCAGTTTTGGGAGTTGGAAAATTTAGTACTGCAGTTACTTTACTTTGGTCAGTCATAACCCCTCTAGGAGTGACTACGTGACCAAGAAACTTAATTTCTGATCTGAAAAATTGACATTTAGACAGTTTGATCTTTAAATTGGCTTCTTCAAGCTTACCAAGTACTACATCACGTCTTTTCAAGTGTGTATCCACGTCTTTAGACATGACGATTGCGTCATCTAAGTACACCATAAGTGCATTACCTATGAGACCTCTAAAGATATTAGTCATGAGCCTTGAGAACGTGATAGGGGAGGATCGTAATCCAAACGCCATATGGAGGAAGTGATAATGACCTGTAGGAGTGGAGAATGCAGTTAGTTCTTGGCTGTCCTCGTGAAGAGGGACTTGCCAAAACCCTTGTAACAAATCCAGGGTTGAAAAGACTTTGTTATCTCCAATGTTACGTAAAAGAACACCCAGTACAGGAAGTGGGAAGCGATCTGGAATAGTTTTCGCATTTAACTTCCTAAAGTCAATCACTGGGCACCAAGTACCATCCTTCTTAGGTACTAGGATCAAGGGTGCATTCCAAGGGGAATTGCTAGGTGCAATAACTCCATCATCAAGCATTTGATTGATCAATTCTTCTGCGACAGCAACTTGTGAATGAGGCATTCTGTACGCAGGTATGTAGATAGGTCTAGTACCAGGTTCAAGTGGAATACGATGGGACAATAAGTTCGTTATACCCATCTTCTCACCTGGTAAGGCAATGGCTTTATGACGTTTGTTCAACAGAGTCAACAAACGCTTGACTTCATCTGGGAAGTCAGTGGGAGCTATGTCTTTCTCCTCAACTGGTGGAACAGATTGATCCAGTGAAGTGGATGAGGTCTCCCCGGTAGAAATAGCACTGACCCACTGGTCAGGTGACAATTCATCCTCTACCTGAACAGGGTAAGGATAGTGAACAAGGTCAACAAGATTGGTATTTGCTCTGAGACGAACACTGTGACCAGAAGTGTTAGCTAGGAAGAAATGGATCTTACTATCTCTTACAACATGTAAGGATGGTTCAACAAATAGACCTTTTACTTTGCAGGAATCACTGTCAACTAGGACGTTATCACCATCTGGAACACTAGGAACAACAACAGACACTCTAGTGAGGGCACTAGCTGCGACAGAAACGTCTTTCTGCAGACGGCATGTGACATCAACAAGAGATGGCATTACTAGTTGCAAGTAATCGTTTTCCGACAAGGCGTCCCCTGTGGAGAAACTACTACTTGAACTAGCAGACATTGCAGGGATAGGCTCAGCACTCAAGGTAGTCAGAGCGTCCTCGGACACTTGAGGTAACTGGACACTATCTTGCAAGTCTGAAGTTGCAGGAACACAGACAGGAGTGACAGGATCATCAGTGCCTGACCGCTTGGGTACGCTACTGGAAAATGCACTGGCCTGTAAGGACTTAATTCGAATGTCGTACTCTGCAGCCGTATGGCAGATCTCGGATCCAAGCTGGTAACCCCAAAATGGTACGATCAAGTCATCAATTTGGGCATGCCATCGATAAGGGTCGAGCACAATGCGTAAGTCTCGCATGGAAGCAAATCCCAGTAGAAGGTCACCAGGGAAGGTAATCTGGTCGACAACAAGGAAGGAAGCAGTGAAGTCTCTACCTTGGATAGAAAAAGTTAGGGAAGTCCGACCTCGGACACGCAGGTAAGAACCAGCTACTCCACTAAGGGAGGACACATGAGTCGGTTCTACGAGAAGGACATGTCGTAACTGCTTATCCCTAAACAAACTAGACCTGATAATATTGACTTGAGCACCAGAGTCCATGAACAAATGAACGGGCACATTATGAACAGATGCTTGCACTATAGGGCCTATGGTTGCATTGGAAGTTATGTGCAAACAAAAAGGTGGATTGTCATCAGCAAAGATTTGTTCCACTTCATCCCCAAAATCATCTACGTCAGAGACATGTGAAGCAACATCATCAGCAGGACTGTCATTCTCGAGACTACTTAAGGCTTCAAAGGAATTGTGAACGGGGATGGTGTACTCATTATCACCTACTGTCACCATGGGACGGTTTGACTGGGGTGCTCGAATTCCCCCGAATTGGAAGAATGAGCCTGGTTCTGGTTATTTTGAGAACCACGATGTCTGTTTCCTCTACGGGTTCTGCGGTTGGAACGGCCACGGAAAGACCTAGAGTACTGAAGGTTGTAGAGAGCATTGCACTCAGATGTGTCATGTCCATGTATTCTATGATAAGTACAGTAGGGAAGATCTGACTGGTACTCATCATCAGCACGGCGCCACTTAGGGTAACTATCAGGACAATTAATTGCAATATGGCCGCGGAAACCACAGTTGTAACAAGTCCGCTGACTATGGTTACTGAATGTACTATGAATACTACGAGGTTTATAATGACTCTGTACACTGGTCCTTGGTGATCGCTGAGATGGTTGACGACCATGATTTGTCGCTGTGGCACAAACAAGAGGTGGTGCAGACTGAGGCATAGGTGAGAAATTACTTTTGATACATGGGAAAGTACCCTGGGGGCACAAGGAACGTACATGATTTAGGGCTGTAAGTGGTTCCATCGTCACAGTAGGAGGATAAGCACACATGGAAGCAGGCGGCATTAGTTCTTTGATTGCTCCAAAAGCTGCTATTTTAGCAAACGATGCTGTGGATGGTTTATCCTCGTCAGGGACAAAAGCTGAGGACTGGACAGCATTGATAAATGATGATAAAAGTTTGTCTAATCTAACAGCAAATGCACTCAACGATTCATTCATGGGTGTAGCATTCACTAGTTCCCTAAGAACGACATATGGATCAGCTGTTTTTACTGGTACAAGGAAAGAACGAATCAGTTCCTCATATTGTGACCACTTAGTAAGATTCCTGAAGTCTCGCATATCAAGGAGATCAACAACGTGAACAGCAGCAGGGGATCGATGAAGAGCTTCTTTCGCAAGTCTGATAAGACTTTCCTCTGAAGGAGGACCTTCAACTAGAGCATTAGCACGAGAACGAATGGCAGTAAACCATGCTTCAAGACTATGTACATGGCCATTGAATAAAGGTAACGCATCAAGGGAATCACGAGTAAAACTATAGTATCTCAGTGTCTGGGTCGGTCTGTCAGTCCCTAAGGAACTGTGAGGACTGATGACAGGAGCAGCAGTAGCCTGAGAGGTCTGAGTGTCGCCATTCACTAAAGTATCACTTGACGGTATGTCAGACATAATGGCAAAGAAGTTGCATGAGAACAAATAAGGCAAAAATAATGAACAATAAAAATGATATAAAATGCTAAAATTGAAATAAAAGAGATACAACTAATTCTGCAGAAGTAATAAAAAAATGTCTAAGATACACTGCAAGAGGAAGGACAACTCAATGTAAAGGACTGCTGGACAAGATAAAAAAATACATTGAAATTTACAAGTAAAAATATTACTGGAGACTGAATTAAATGCAAAATGAGCTGTCTGTACTCTTGCTAATAAAGAAATCAACTAATAAAACTGTAAATTAATGTAAAAAGTATAAAATAAAATCACTAAATTGTATGCAACGAGAGATAACTGGGAAATTTAAATATTTTCTAAGAATGCATAAACAAAATTAAAATATAATGCAAAGACAACATGAGGAAAAAATAATAAAATGAAAAACAAGACTCAAACAATAATGAACTGAGAATAATAATGCATAAAAATATCAATAAAGGAAAATAATTCACTGCACAACAAGTGCAACAAAATAAGGTGCAGAAATAATCAATGCAGTAATAAAAGTTACACTGGGAAAATGTAGGTTAAATAATAAAATAAAAATATGAAGAAAAACTGACTGAACACTTTAACTCTTAATTGTAAATTAGACAAAACAATTTACTCAAACAGAGTAAAGAAAACACTTTACGTTAAAAAGAAATTGAAATTACACTAAGAGTGAATTTGTTCAAAGATATATGAAAAATATGAATAAAATAAAACAAGAAACAAAACTGGAAGTGTAACACTTACAAGTGGCGGGGCACACACAAAATATTCACTTATTCATTTTTTTTTTAGTATATTCTTACAACAAAATCTTGCTGTGACTGATACGACAAAAATTGCTGGCAAAAATAATGGTAGACAAGTCTGCGAAAAGATCAGGGAATGAGACACTGCTGGCACGAAAAAAAAAAGACACACATAGAAATAAATGGATAATTTGGTATACTGGGGTGGATATCACTGCATGAACTACAATGACAAATACTGGAGAATACAATGCTGAAAGAATACAAGATAAAAAAAAATGAATTACTTCACACGGAGTGACTGGTACACTACAGAATAATACTTACTACAGACAGAGAGTAGCATAAAAAAAAAAACAGATAAAAATTGTAAAAATGAAACACAAGAGATGAGCGATAACACTGAAAAATATTGTAAAAATAATGAGTCAAAGAAACACTGAGTCTACACTGAAAACACAAGGCTTAGAGTACACAAGAAATTCACTGTAAATGTCTCACACACGCAAATGTCTTTAGCAAGAAAATGTCTCTAAACAGAAAATTATCACTGAAGTCTGGAGTGGTAGATGGTGATGGTGACGAGTGATGAGGTGAAGCTTGTCCTATGCGGGAGATGACGCCTACACTCACACTGTCATCGGAAGAAATGCGCTTTCTCGGTGAACTCACATAACTGGCTTTATCGTTGGCGCTCAGCTACAATCTCTTGACCAATTATGTGAGCCAAAACAGTACTAGGACCCGGTACAAGGGTGCAAACAGCCACAGGTAGATGAGGTGAATAGTGTGTGGCGGGTGGGTGAAGGGAGCGTGACTCACTGGCGCTCACTCTTACCACTCACGAAGGTGGCTTGTAAGCCACTCTATGCCACAGGGATGGTGAAGACCACTCTTAGCATCCAACTGGCATCCAACTGGGAGCACAAAGCGATATATGAAACAATACTTCAGAGGAACTTGCGTGGCTTACTTCTCTCTCTCAGCTGGGTTAGGAAGCTGGGTTGGCTGACTGGCTTAACCCACGAGAATGGCTGACTGGAAGACGTGTAACGATGCACACAGCATGAAGGAGCAGGTGGATGACAGGAGACAGGCTGGATGATAGGCTGACTGGCGTTCACTTCAACAGTCTGGCTTACTGACTGGCTTAATTGCAAAATCCGGGTTAACCCCTCGGAGATTGAAGCAATTAGCACACGAACTAAGCCAGGAAGCTTGAAAAACAGCTGCAACAGGCTTGCAGGCTGGAGTACACAGGGTGGTGTGCTGAGGGTAAGCTGCTAGCTGGAGGTGGCGGATGGTTCACCTTTGACCTGCTGGCAACCCACAAACAGTCTTCTAACGTCTGAAATACCCTTAAATCCACGCATCCCACCGGTGCCACCATTTGTCATGTGGGTTTTCGAAAACGTGGATAGGGTAAGAATACTCACGTAGGCTGGTAGTACGTATAATATAACGGAAAGTGTGGGAAAGCGCCAACAGCCGACCTGCCTCTCTCTGCTCTCTATCTTGACTGACTCATGAGTGCCTATGGGTGAGGGGGTGTTTGAAATCCTGCTATGGTCAGCAGCAATATGAATACAGTCAGTGATTCACGCAGAGACGGTTGGTAGTGAGTCATCTACTGGTACACTGGTTACTGGTAACTGGTTACTAGGAACTGGTACTACTACTGAGAGTTATGAGACATACAAGTAGGGAACAGGATGAAGTTGGAGCCATCTGTGGGCCAGCATTTTCATTTGATCAACTGACTTTATCTCGTTGACATCATTATGCTGTACGAATGTGTTCCATACTCGAGTCATCCTGGGTATATAGGATCTCAGATGGAGTGAAGTTCTGGAGAAGGGTACAGCCAGAGTGAAGTTGCTGCTTTCTGCCAGTCTTGTGGCATAAAAGCTTGTTTCACTCTGCCCACGAAGTGGATCCAAGTGTGGTACTTTGACAATATTGGCCTTGTACATAACAGTAAGGCCACCCACATCCCTCCTATGTTGAAGGCTCTGCTGAAATGACAGATCTATCCAGGATGGATCCAGGTGAGAGATGAGACGTCTTGCTCTGTTCTCTACTCTGTCAAGCATTTGCAGATGAGAGAGGGGGCAGGCAAACCAAGAAAGTGGAACATACTCAAGGTGCGAGCATACTTGTGCCTCGTACAGAATCTTGCAACCCCTACTGTCAAGTAGATGCGAGATACGGCGAAGTGCTGTAAGCTTCCTGGCTGCCTTGTTTGCAAGATTTACAACATGGTTCTTCATGGTTAGTTTGGAGTCAAATTTCACCCCAGGGATATCAACTTCTTCTCCAGGTGCCAACACCCTCCCATTCATCCTTACTACTGCACCAGCATTACCATCATGGTGCCTAGAGACGATCATCATTTGCGTTTTCTCAGGTGCAAATGTTACTTGCCATCTATTTCCCCAAGCTGATATAGCTCTCAGCTGGTGATTGATGTAGCTTAGAGCAGCTGGCATCTCTTCAGTGTGCAGTCGTCTGCATATGCATGTGATTCTGGGATGAGATGAAGAAGGTCGTTGAAGTAGACATTCCATAACAATGGTCCCAGCACGCTTCCTTGTGGAACACTTGCCCCAATAGGATGTCTTGCTGATTCTGTTCCATTGAGAACTACACTTAGAGATCTACCATGAAGGTAATTTCTCTCTCTCTCTCTCTCTCTCTCTCTCTCTCTCTCTCTCTCTCTCAAATTCTGCATTTTGAACACCTGAAAAATGAATTTTTACTTAATCCTTAAATATTATTATTATCAAAAAGAAGCGCTAAACCACAAGGGCTATACAGCACTGCAGGGCAGGAAGGAAGCGAGGGTATCAGGTGGCAACAGGGAGATAGATGAGTAATAGGTTACAGAGAACAGTGGGGCAGTGGATGGTGAGAGGGTAGAGGGCACCAAGAGATAGAGGTAGAAAGGGCTGAGGGGATTGCGAAAGATATCATCATCAGAGTTTGTTGAGTAAATCAGTCGTTGTCAAGAAGTCAATGAGAGAGTCAGGATTAAAGGAGGGTCTATCAGCAAGAAGGGAAGGTAAAGAGAGAGTAGTAGAGCGGAGACGATGTTGGAGGTAAATTCTGCGTGCTCGTTGATAGAGAGGGCAGTCTAACAGAATGTGGCTAATCGATACTGGAACTTGACACTGCTCACAGAGAGGAACAGGGTGCCTCTCCATGCCATACCCATGAGTAAGACGAGTGTGGCCAATGCGAAGGCGGGAGAGAGTAGTCTCCCAACCTTGGCACTGATGACAAGAAGATGGCCGGTAACCTATGCTCGGTTTAATAGAATGAAGTTTGTTACCAAGTAGAGTTGACCAACGTTGTTGCGAACGGGTGTGAAGGTGGGTAGCTATTAGAGCAAAATAGTCCAGAAATGGAACACCTCTGTATGAAATTGGTAGGTCATGTACTGCTGACCGCGCAGCAGTGTCTGCCTGTTCATTGCCCTGTACGTCAGCATGACTAGGGACCCAACAAAAAACAATATCTTTATGCTTGGTAGAGATACGGCATAGCCAAAGTTGGATACGGAGAACTAGGGGGTGAGGTGTATCAAATTTCCGTATAGCCTGTGGAGCACTGAGGGAGTCTGAGACAACCACAAATGATGACACAGGCATAGATGCAAAACGAATAAGGGTTGCAAGAATGGCATACAATTCAGCAGTAAAAATGCTAGCCGAAGATAGTAAATTCCCTCGCACGACGCTGTCCGGAAACACTCCTGCGAATCCTACGCCGTCAGAAGACTTAGAGCCATCTGTGTACATTGCGATGGCATGAGAATGAGAGTGGAAGTGGTCAAGAAAAAGAGAGCGGGAAGCCACCATAGGCAGTTGGGCTTTCGAGCAAGGGAGTGAGAAAGAACAGACCCGAACAGCTAGAACTTCCCAGGGGGGTAGGGAAAAGTGAGATGCTACATGAACATATAAAGGTAGTAACTGAAGGGAAGACAAGAGCTTATGTAAGTGAAGAGAGAAGGGACAGAGCAAACAGGGGCGGCGAACAAATAAAGAATGTCTACTAATATCGGTGACCATTCTATATGTGGAAGGATTGCGGAGATTGTGAGAGCGTACATAGTAGCGAAGGCAATGGGCATCACGGCGATCAGACAAGGATGGAACATTCGCTTCTGCATAGAGGCTCTCAACAAGGGAAGAGCAAAAAGCACCAAGGCATAAACGTAATCCTTGGTGATGGATGGGGTTAAGGCTAGAGAGAGTAGCAGGAGAGGCTGCTGAATAAATCTGGTCACCATAATCGAGTTTCGATAAGATGAGGGCTGAATGTAGGCAAAGGAGAGTTCGACGATCAGCTCCCCATGAAAGTTGAGCAATTGTTTTTAACCCTTTCAAGCTCCACAGGCCTTCTCAGAGACTTGTTCTCAGGGTCCCCTAAATTTCCAAAAAAAAAAAAAAAAAAAAAATTTCTTACGAAAAGATAGAGAATCTTTTCCCAATCATGATGACACCAAAAGTATGAAATTTGATGGAAAACTTACAGAATTATGCTCTCGCGAAGTTAGCAGTCTCGACAATGTTTACACATTGGCGATTTTGCCCAATTTGAGCCCTATTTTCAGCCAATTCCAGTATACTAGTCGACAAAAATCATACCTATTTCGCTAGAACTTTATTTTTTCTATCAAATGATTACAAAAAACCACCCATTTACTGATTTCAATTACCCAATACAGTGGTCAGAATTTAGCAATTTTGCCAATTTCACACAAATTTCAAAAGATGCCAATTTCCAAATAGGGTTCAGAATAAACAAGAAAGACATTCCTGGCACTAAAATAACATTTCCTCTGTTCATTAGTCACATCCCCATGCCCCTCTTACATTCTTTTGCTTTCCATTTTGAATTTTTATTCTCAAAAAATAGAAGACTTATTGTTATGCAGACTACTGCATTAGTGTAGAAATGGTATAAATAATATCGGCGCACTTGTGAAAGAATATTAGACTCACCAGTTGATGTGTATTGGACGCTTAGCATGATTTGTTTTCTTTTGAACTTCGGTAAAAATCAAACATTTCTGCTACTTGGAGCTTAATTTCAAGGTACTTTTCATTGTAAAACCAGCCAAAATCATCTCAATTTCTGTAATATGTCTTCCATTCTGTCAATTGAGACCAGGGAAACTAGAATACAAAAATAAATACCATATGAAAATACAGTGCAAAGTCGCTGTTTTAATCCAAAAACACGGTCAAAGTTTTTTTTTCTCATTATGCACTGTGTGCTGCAGGATTTTTTTTATACTGTGCACACTGACCACATTGACCCATTCTTTCATATGTAGGCCTACCAGCTTTCTCTCACTAGATTTGAAGGCGCTAGAATTTATGAGTACTAGCACGTCAAGGACCCTGGCACATAAGCCGTACTAGTACAGCCGAAACCCTGAAAGGGTTAAGAAGGTTCAGCCGGCTGTGACAAGTTGCCTTCAGAGAGGTAATGTGAGGCTTCCAGGATAACCTACAGTCAAAGAGAAGGCCTAGAAACCTGACTGTATCACCTTCAGGGATACAGGAGCCAAAGAGGTACAAAGAATGATTGGAGATGACAGAGCATCTAGTGGAAGTAATTTGGTGAGTTTTGGTTCTGGAAAATTTAAACCCATGCGTGGTGGCCCAATTGGAAACACGGTCGACTGCATGCTGGAGAGAAACTGTAATGAGGTGACAGTCAGCACCTGCACAAGCAATAGCGAAGTCATCAACATAGAGTGATGACCAAATATTGGATGGAAGAACAGAGGCCAAATCATTTATAGCAAGGAGAAAAAGTGTTGTGCTCAGAACACATCCCTGAGGGACACCTTCAGCTTGCACGAAGTCAGGGGAGAGCACATTATTGACTCGAACACGGAAATGTCTGTCAGTTAAAAAGTTCTTAAGCCTTTGAGGGTTTCGGCCGTACTAGTACGGCTTACGACCCAGGGGTTTTGACGTACTAGTATGCCTAAATTCTAGCGCCCTCAAATCTAGTGGGAGAAAGCTGGTAGGCACACATATGAAAGAATGGGTCTATGTGGTCAGTGTGCGCAGTATAAAAAAATCCTGCAGCACACAGTGCATAATGAGAAAAAAAAAACTGACCGTGTTTGTGGAATGAAACAGTGACTTTGCACTGTATTTTCGTATGGTATTTATTGTCGTGTTCTAGTTTTCTTGGTCTCATTTTGTAGAATGGAAGACATATTACAGAAATTGAGATAATTTTGACTGGTTTTACAATGAAAAGTACTTTGAAATTGAGCTCAAAGTAGCAGAAATGTTTGATTTTTACCCAAGTTCAAAAGTAAACAAATCATGTCAAGCGTCCAATACATGTCAACTTGCGAGTCTAATATTCTTTCGCAAGTGCACCAATATTATTTATACCATTTTTTACATTATTGCAGTAGTCTGCATGACAGTAAATCTTCTATTTTTTATTTTTTTTTTTATTATCACACCGGCCGATTCCCACCAAGGCAGGGTGGCCCGAAAAAGAAAAACTTTCACCATCATTCACTCCATCACTGTCTTGCCAGAAGGGTGCTTTACACTACAGTTTTTAAACTGCAACATTAACACCCCTCCTTCAGAGTGCAGGCACTGTACTTCCCATCTCCAGGACTCAAGTCCGGCCTGCCGGTTTCCCTGAATCCCTTCATAAATGTTACTTTGCTCACACTCCAACAGCACGTCAAGTATTAAAAACCATTTGTCTCCATTCACTCCTATCAAACACGCTCACGCATGCCTGCTGGAAGTCCAAGCCCCTCGCACACAAAACCTCCTTTACCCCCTCCCTCCAACCCTTCCTAGGCCGACCCCTACCCCGCCTTCCTTCCACTACAGACTGATACACTCTTGAAGTCATTCTGTTTCGCTCCATTCTCTCTACATGTCCAAACCACCTCAACAACCCTTCCTCAGCCCTCTGGACAACAGTTTTGGTAATCCCGCACCTCCTCCTAAATTCCAAACTACGAATTCTCTGCATTATATTCACACCACACATTGCCCTCAGACATGACATCTCCACTGCCTCCAGCCTTCTCCTCGCTGCAACATTCATCACCCACGCTTCACACCCATATAAGAGCGTTGGTAAAACTATACTCTCATACATTCCCCTCTTTGCCTCCAAGGACAAAGTTCTTTGTCTCCACAGACTCCTAAGTGCACCACTCACTCTTTTTCTCTCATCAATTCTATGATTCACCTCATCTTTCATAGACCCATCCGCTGACACGTCCACTCCCAAATATCTGAATACGTTCACCTCCTCCATACTCTCTCCCTCCAATCTGATATTCAATCTTTCATCACCTAATCTTTTTGTTATCCTCATAACCTTACTCTTTCCTGTATTCACCTTTAATTTTCTTCTTTTGCACACCCTACCAAATTCATCCACCAATCTCTGCAACTTCTCTTCAGAATCTCCCAAGAGCACAGTGTCATCAGCAAAGAGCAGCTGTGACAACTCCCACTTTGTGTGTGATTCTTTATCTTTTAACTCCACGCCTCTTGCCAAGACCCTCGCATTTACTTCTCTTACAACCCCATCTATAAATATATTAAACAACCACGGTGACATCACACATCCTTGTCTAAGGCCTACTTTTACTGGGAAAAAATTTCCCTCTTTCCTACATACTCTAACTTGAGCCTCACTATCCTCGTAAAAACTCTTCACTGCTTTCAGTAACCTACCTCCTACACCATACACTTGCAACATCTGCCACATTGCCCCCCTATCCACCCTGTCATATGCCTTTTCCAAATCCATAAATGCCACAAAGACCTCTTTAGCCTTATCTAAATACTGTTCACTTATATGTTTCACTGTAAACACCTGGTCCACACACCCCCTACCTTTCCTAAAGCCTCCTTGTTCATCTGCTATCCTATTCTCCGTCTTACTCTTAATTCTTTCAATTATAACTCTACCATACACTTTACCAGGTACACTCAACAGACTTATCCCCCTATAATTTTTGCACTCTCTTTTATCCCCTTTGCTTTTATACAAAGGAACTATGCATGCTCTCTGCCAATCCCTAGGTACCTGACCCTCTTCCATACATTTATTAAATAATTGCACCAACCACTCCAAAACTATATCCCCACCTGCTTTTAACATTTCTATCTTTATCCCATCAATCCCGGCTGCCTTACCCCCTTTCATTTTACCTACTGCCTCACGAACTTCCCCCACACTCACAACTGGCTCTTCCTCACTCCTACAAGATGTTATTCCTCCTTGCCCTATACACGAAATCACAGCTTCCCTATCTTCATCAACATTTAACAATTCCTCAAAATATTCCTTCCATCTTCCCAATACCTCTAACTCTCCATTTAATAACTCTCCTCTCCTATTTTTAACTGACAAATCCATTTGTTCTCTAGGCTTTCTTAACTTGTTAATCTCACTCCAAAACTTTTTCTTATTTTCAACAAAATTTGTTGATAACATCTCACCCACTCTCTCATTTGCTCTCTTTTTACATTGCTTCACCACTCTCTTAACTTCTCTCTTTTTCTCCATATACTCTTCCCTCCTTGCATCACTTCTACTTTGTAAAAACTTCTCATATGCTAACTTTTTCTCCCTTACTACTCTCTTTACATCATCATTCCACCAATCGCTCCTCTTCCCTCCTGCACCCACTTTCCTGTAACCACAAACTTCTGCTGAACACTCTAACACTACATTTTTAAACCTACCCCATACCTCTTCGACCCCATTGCCTATGCTCTCATTAGCCCATCTATCCTCCAATAGCTGTTTATATCTTACCCTAACTGCCTCCTCTTTTAGTTTATAAACCTTCACCTCTCTCTTCCCTGATGCTTCTATTCTCCTTGTATCCCATCTACCTTTTACTCTCAGTGTAGCTACAACTAGAAAGTGATCTGATATATCTGTGGCCCCTCTATAAACATGTACATCTTGAAGTCTACTCAACAGTCTTTTATCTACCAATACATAATCCAACAAACTACTGTCATTTCGCCCTACATCATATCGTGTATACTTATTTATCCTCTTTTTCTTAAAATATGTATTACCTATAACTAAACCCCTTTCTATACAAAGTTCAATCAAAGGGCTCCCATTATCATTTACACCTGGCACCCCAAACTTACCTACCACACCCTCTCTAAAAGTTTCTCCTACTTTAGCATTCAAGTCCCCTACCACAATTACTCTCTCACTTGGTTCAAAGGCTCCTATACATTCACTTAACATCTCCCAAAATCTCTCTCTCTCCTCTGCATTCCTCTCTTCTCCAGGTGCATACACGCTTATTATGACCTACTTCTCGCATCCAACCTTTACTTTAATCCACATAATTCTTGAATTTACACATTCATATTCTCTTTTCTCCTTCCATAACTGATCATTTAACATTACTGCTACCCCTTCCTTTGCTCTAACTCTCTCAGATACTCCAGATTTAATCCCATTTATTTCCCCCCACTGAAACTCTCCTACCCCCTTCAGCTTTGTTTCGCTTAGGGCCAGGACATCCAACTTCTTTTCATTCATAACATCAGCAATCATCTGTTTCTTGTCATCCGCACTACATCCACGCACATTTAAGCAACCCAGTTTTATAAAGTTTTTCTTCTTCTCTTTTTTAGTAATTGTATACAGGAGAAGGGGTTACTAGCCCATTGCTCCCGGCATTTTAGTCGCCTCATACGTAGTATGAGGCGAAAGCAAAAGAATGTAAGAGGGGCCTTGGGACATGACTAATGAACAGAGGAAATGTCATTTTAGTGCCAGGAATGTCTTGTTTATTCTGGACCCTATTCGGAAATTGGTATCTTTTGAAATTTGTGTGAAATTGGCAAAATTGCTAAATTCTGACCACTGTACTGGATAGTTGAAATTGGTAAATGGGTGGTTTCTTACACTCATTTGATAGAAAAAATGTTTTTTGTCGACTAGTACAATGGAATTGGCCAAAAATAGGGCTCAAAGTGGGCAAAATCGCCGCTGCGTAAACATCGCCGAGACTGCTAACTTTGCAAGAGTATAATTCCGCAAGTTTTCCATCAAATTTATACTTTTGGTGTCATTATGATCGGGAAAAGATTCTCTGTCTTTTCATAAGAATTTTTTTTTTTTTTTTTGGAATTTGGCCGACCCTGAGAACGAGTCTCGGAGAGGGCCTGTCGACCCTCAAAGGGTTAAGGAAGGATGCTAGATTGCCTCGAAGGCCTAAGGAGTGGGCTTGGGCCAAAATATTGTACCTCCAAGTTGTCATATGCCTTCTCAAGGTCAAAAAATATGGCAATAACTGAGTGGTTATTTGCAAAGGCATTTTGAACATACGTATCCAAGCATAGTAAGGGGTCTATGGTAGATCGGCCCTTACAAAAGCCATATTGACTAGCGGAGAGACTGTTTTGTGTCTCTAAATACCACATTAAACGTCGATTTACCGGACGTTCCATCACTTTGCAAACTGCACTAGTAAGAGCAATGGGACAATAGTGGGAGGCATCACGTCCCGTAGTACCCGGCTTGCGGAAAATGAGAAGAATGGCAGATTTCCACAGCTGGGGAAGAACTCCTTGTGACCAAATAAGATTGAAGAGGTGCAAGAGGACTACAAGGGCTGACTAATGTAAATGCTGTAACATCCGAATATGAATGTTGTCAGGCCCAGTTGCCGATGATCGGCAAGCTGAGAGTGTTGCCTTCAGTTCCCGAAGTGTAAAAGGCACAATATACTGTTCTTCTCTGAGAGAAGAAAAGTCCAAGAGTACTAACTCTCTGGCAGACTTTGAGGAAAGAAACGAGGGGCATAGATGGAGCCCCCGGATGAGTTCCAATTTGAATAGCAATGTCAAGAGGGTTTGCTATATCAACACCGGCGACCCGTAGAACAGGAGCTTGGTCAGGAGAGTATTTACCACTCAATTTCCTCACTTTTTTCCAGACTGCACTCATAGAGGAAGCAGAGGCGATGGTGGAGACATAATCTCGCCAGCAAGTGCGTTTAGTGTCACAGATGACACGGCGAGCGATCGCACATTTCTGCTTAACCCCTTGACTGTCGCAACCCCCAATCCTGAGGTGTCTCCTGGTGTTGCAAAATTATTTTTTCTTATGAAACGATAGAGAATCGTTTCCCGATTGTAATGACACAAAAAAATGAAATTTGATAGAAAACTGACGGAATTATGCTCTCGCGAAGTTAGCGACCTCAACGATATTTACAAATCGGCGATTTCGCCCACTTTGAGCCCTATTTTCGGCTAATTCCGTTTTTCCCATCGACCAAACTCAGCTATTTCTTTAGAACTCCATTTTTTCTATCGATTGAGTACAAGAAACTGCCCATTTACCGATTTCAACTACCCAATAATGTGGTCAGAAATTTGCAATTTGGCCAATTTCACGAAAATTAAAAAATATGACAATTTCAAAATAAGGTCCAGAATGAACAGTGTAGACATTCCTGGCTCTAAAATAACATTTTCTTTGTTCATCAGTCATGTCTCCAGGCCCCTCTGATATTACTCTTGCTTTCTATTTTGAATTTTTAATCAAACAAAAAATAGAAGACTTACTATTATGCAGACTACTGCAATACTGTAATAATTGTATAAATAACATCAACCCATTCATGACTGCATATTAGAATGATAGTTGGACATTTATTGGACAATGACATCATTTGTTTACTTTTGAACGTTGGCAAAAATCAAACATTTCCCCTGCTTTGAGCTCCATTTCCAGGTTCTTTTTATAGTAAAATCAATCAAAATCACCTCTATTTCTATAATATATTTTCCATTCTATCAGCTGTATAGTCCTTGTGGCTTAGCGCTTCTTTTTGATTATAATAATAATAATTCCATTCTATCAAATGAGACCAAGAAAACGAGAATGCAACCATAAATACTATATGAAAATAGACCACAAAGTCGGCATTTTAATTAAAAAAAATGGTCGGAGTTTTTTTTTCTCATACAGTACTGTAAGCTATCTGCTAGTGTGTCCATTGTTACCCTGAGGGGACATAGTACATACATCTTGAGATCCAACATCTGCAAGAGATAGCATGGGTAGTGGGCTGCAGGCACTGCTGGTGCCACATGTGGCAGCAGCTGGTGAGAGAGGGAAGCAGGCAGCACCAGCACCAACCCTAGATAAGAGCCATACTCCAGACTCCTAAGAACCCAAGTTGTATCCACCTCTTCCACTCAACCACCACTCTCACAGTCACCACAGCCAGCTGTGGATATCCAGTAACCACCACCAGACCACATTTGGAATTGGCAGGAGGCTGCACATTTTGTGCCCAAAATCCATTCGTTAGATGACACACAGTGGAATGCAGCCCAACTGTATCCTTGGGAATGATGCCACTGAAACTGAATTCTTTGAACTATATTTTGATGAACCTCTGCTGCAAGTTATAGTGAGGAGGAAAACGTGTATTTCTGTAAACAATGGCAAACATATTGGTTTCACCATAGTCACTGCTTCGCTAGTGGAAAGACAACTGTGGCAGAGATGTATCTTCTTAGATGCATGTGGCATAAGCATTATTGTGGTAAACTACAATATTTCATCATACTGATCAGCTGACTGCCTGACATTATAGCACTTGAATTTCAAGGGCCACAACAATGAAAGGGTTAAGGAAAGGAAACTTGTACTCTCTACAGTTGAAGGACATCACATCTGTTGCTGAAGCCACCTGACCTGGAAAAACAGACAAGAGTCAGAACCTTGCAGTAAGCCCAGGTAGCAAATAAGTCAGTTTCTAAAACCCCCTAGCACTCCACCAGAGAACTGAAGGTCAATGGTTGAAGTTCCCACTTAAAAACCAAGAAGCTATGAGGGTGTTGATCCACCGGAGTGATGCGATGCCCAAGTAAATGTGAGGAATAAAGATGGATGTTCCCTTCTGTGCAAAATAACGAGAACATCTTTGTGTGGAGGAAGAGAGCAGCAGATGTCATAGATCCACAGCACCACCGACAAGCAAGGATTATGTGACTTTTCAAAAAGACCACTATAGTCAGATTCTGTAGGGGGTGGTCTCAGTGCACAACTGCTATTGGAATGACCTTGAGTTCCATCCAGTTGACTGGAAATGGGAGCTGATGAGGGCACCAAACTCATGCAATCTGAGAGGACACTGAGTGCTTCTTCAGCCCACATGTCTCCACCAGT
The DNA here is from genome assembly GCF_038502225.1 of Cherax quadricarinatus. NCBI lineage: Eukaryota > Metazoa > Arthropoda > Malacostraca > Decapoda > Parastacidae > Cherax > Cherax quadricarinatus. The sequence goes on from NC_091339.1 coordinate 2,552,624, forward strand.
ACAGGATGCTACCCACAACATCACTGTACCTGTTTATTACTAGACAAATAGGGGCAGCATGTGCAAGACTTGCCTGCATTTCTTGCTGTACCCAAGTTGTTACCCAAAGAAGTGAACACCAAAGGCTGATAGTGACCAGCTACCGCTACAGGACTTCTTGTAGCGCTGCTAGAAGAATCCAAGACATCCATTTAATGCACCACCCAAGAGAGGTACAAAGGGGTGACTGGAAGAATTGAATCCATAGAACACAGACTAATCATGATGGATTCTATCACATACCTGGAAGTCCATGGCTGAGAGATAAATTTCCAAATCCATTGTAAATTGTGACATTGCTTATCCGGGAAAATTGAGAGGCAGAGAAAAGCACTGTCAAACTGCCCACCCAGCAACTGCAGGGTGAGCTATGGAATGAGCAACAGTATCTCATGATTAATAGTTGTTTCACCATCAGGAATGTCCAAAGGGCCATCTGTAGATTTAGAAATAGGAAACAAACCAGTCACTAGAATATCTTCCACATAGATGAACACAAATATGACCTTAGAATGACCTCTTCAAGGGGGGCTCCTTGGCGTGGTGAAGAGGCTCTTGGTCTGAGGAATTAGACCTGTCGGTCTTCTTCCTCAGACCGAACCTAATTACCCCCCAATCTCCCCTCCCCTATCCCATCCTACCCTTTTTCCTTTCCTCCTCCCCCTCCCCACCCCTCCCTTTTGCCCTTCCTCTTTTTGGCCTTTGGGATTTCTCCCACAGGCGCGCTAGTTCCTAGGTAGAGGAAAGGATACCGGGGTCCATCCCATTCCGTTGAGGTTCTTGGCGGTGGCGTAGTTTGCCGTGGAATCTGGATCGCCTGGGGATGTCCCGATCCCTCTCCGGTATCCCGGAGTAGCTTTGGGTGTCTTTCGGGCGACGGGTGTATCTCTGGAAGCCACCTTTCGGATTCCGGGGGTGGTGGCTGAAGGAGGTATGCTTTGTGGCGGATATCCGGCCGCCCTCTCTTTTGTCCACCGAGGTAGCTCGGCAGATGTGAGGTTGCTATCCCGGATTGCTGGTTTACTGGCATGAAGGGTAGGGTATGGCACGGGTTCCATGCTGCATCTGCGCTACTAGCGGTGCTGAGGTCCTCTTGGGCGCGGAGGGAGATTTCCGGCCCTTTCATTCCTCCTGGGAACTATTCCTCCCTGCTCCCCCCTTTTTTTATTCTTTTTTTTATTTTTATTTTATTTTCTTTTCTTTTTTTTTTTTTTCTTAAAAAACAAAAAGCAAAGGAGTAACCTAACCATGGAGAACCCAATCCATGAACCCACTACCCCCGGGCCCCTTCTTGATATCGCACCCCATTCTGACCCTGTCTTGTGTTTAGACCACTCTTCGGACACTCCTGATGCCCCTGTACCTCTTGCTGGTGCTGTTTCCTCACCCGCTTCAGGTACCGGGGCTTCGACTGACTCGATTTGTCTGAACTCCGCTCTCCTTTGACTATGCTTCCGGCTTCTCCCTCTACGGTACGGCAATTTGCGAATCGCCCGCCCATTTCACGCCAGACCAACTCCGGTCCTACTCCTAAACGCCAACGTCAATCTCCTGATGATGCTCCTTCGTTACCTTCCCATTCTACTCGGAAAAGACCGACACGTCAAGCACTCCCTCTCCACGCTCAGTTTCGGACCACACAATGGACTAAATTCTTTACTTTAAGACCGACTTCTTCTTCTGCCTACCTTTCTGACCATAGTATTGGCAAAGCGCTCCTGCGTCATGTTGGTAGAGATATTTCATTTCATGCTCTCAAGAGCGGTACGCTCATGATCTTTCTCTCCTTTCGTCACTGTCCAGAATGCTACCCAAGCTCATGATCTTTCTCTCCTTTCGAATATCGATACTACTCCTATCACTATTGAAAAACATCTTTCTCTCAATTCTTGTAGTGGTACTGTCATTCTGCCCCATACCATAGTCCAACAGAATTTCCAGTCATGTGGCAATGACATTTTTGAACAGCTGGAACTCCAGGATCTCCCAATCCTCAAAGTAGACACTTATGTCCTTCCTGCCCGTGGGCGGAGACGTTACCCTTGCAATGTGGCTCGTTTAACTTTTGACAGCCGAGAACTCCCGTCCTCTGTATATGTCGCGGGACATCGGTTACAAGTTCGAAAGGTGATACCTACACCGCAACAGTGTAGAAATTGCTGGCGTTTTGGTCACCCAGCGAAATATTGCAGATCTATGGCCGAATGCCCAGTCTGTGGTGCCGACGACCATTCTAATACATCTTGCAGTCAACCTCCATCTTGCCTTAATTGTAATGAAGCTCACCCTTCGTACTCCCGCCGTTGCCAGGTCTACTTAAATGAACGTGAAATCCGTTGCCTCAAAGAGGCAGAAGGTCTCCCTTATGCTATGGCAGTTACTCATCTCCGCCTCCAAGGGAGACTACCCCGTGTTTCTTATTCTCGTGTTTCAAAACATCCCCCCACTTCTGGGGTCCCATCTTCTGCAGCCTCCTCTGTTGTTACCCCTCCCATAGCCACTCCGGCATCTAATCCTTTTGCTGTCCTTGGCTCTGACGTCCCGACTACAACTCAGTCTGTTCTCACATCTTCGCGTCCTTCCTCACAAGCCCCAGTATCGACAAGACCTCGTACGACACCTAATACCAATCGCCCCTCTACTTCTCAGAAGTCCAAAAAATCCACATTGCTCAAATCTTCTTTGCCCCTTCCTTCCCTTCTTCCACCTCCACACTTTACCTTTCCAGTCTCTGTACCTAGTTCTTCCCCTCTCTCTGGCTCTATTACAAGTGTGGAGATTCACCCTCCTCCTCGTACTATGCCTTCCACCCCCGTCCCCTCCCAAGTTTCTCCCTCTTCTGCCACCTCCCAGGTTTCTGCCTCTTCTGTCCCCCCCCACACTTCATCTCCAGTCCCTTACACTCTTCCCTCCCCCTCTACTTTGGTACAGTCCATTCCTGTCCCAATCTTTACTCACCCTCCTCCTTCTATCTCCAATATGGTCTCCCATCCATCTTTGAATTCAGAAACACTTGAAGCCATTTCAGAATATATTGCAGAGACTAAACCTTCAATGGACACTGATTCACTTCCTGTTCCTTCTCTTCCCTCTCCTCCATCTTCACAACTCCATTCTTCGCAACGCTCCGTTCCTTCGCTGCTTGAACGTCTTCCAATGCCACCACACATTGACTTTTCTAACCCCTCTAGTCCGTAGGTGCCTTTCCCTACGGATTCCTGGTATTTTCTTCATCGCCAATCATGGCCTATTTACAGTGGAATATCCGCGGCCTCAGGGGTAATCGGGGTGAGCTTCAGATGTTGCTTTCCAGGTTTTCCCCTGTTGGTGCTTGCTTACAAGAACCAAAATTACACTCGGCTGTTTTCCAACCTATCTCAGGCTATAATTTATTGTATTCTTCGGATCCTTTCTCAGATGGGACCTTTAATGAAAGTGCCCTTCTTCTACGCAATGATATTCCGTACTGTCAACTATCTGTCCATACCTCGCTGCATTACACTGCAGCCCGTATCCACTTGAATAAGTGGTTTACAATATGTTCTTATATCTCTCTCCTTCTCGAGCATTTTCTATCACAGACTTTGCCTTTCTTGTTTCATCCTTACCACCACCACTTCTGTTACTTGGTGATTTTAACGCCCACCATTTCCTCTGGGGGGGTCTCATTGTGACTCGCGTGGCATCCAGTTGGAGGCTTTTCTCGCCTCTCATCCCCTCCATGTTTTAAATACGGGTACTCCCACGCATTTTGATCCTCGTACTCATACTCTCTCTTGCATCGATTTATCAGTCTGCTCTTCCTCCACTGCACTAGACTTCACCTGGTCTGTTCTACCGGACTTACATGACAGTGATCATTTTCCAATCATTCTTACTTCTCCTTCCTATTCACCACCTTTCCGTAGCCCTCGCTGGCAATTTGATCGGGCAAATTGGGATCTTTACTCACACCTCACTGCTTTTAGTGAGGTTCCTTCTTCATCCTCCATTGATGAGCTCCTACACCTCTTCTCGACGTCAGTTTCTACCGCAGCTTCTCATTCTATACCCCAAACCTCAGGCAGGCATTCTCAGAAGTGCGTGCCTTGGTGGTCTCCTGCTTGTGCTCGTGCAGTACGTTTGAAACGCGCTGCATGGGGCAGGTACCGGTACAATAGAACCACTGAGAGACTTCTTGATTTTAAGCAGAAGCGTGCGATCGCTCGCCGTGTCATCCGTGAAGCTAAACGCACTTGTTGGCGAGACTATGTTTCCACCATCACCTCTGCTTCTTCTATGAGTGCAGTCTGGAAAAAAGTGAGGAAATTGAGTGGTAAATACTCTCCTGACCCGGCTCCTGTTCTACGGGTCGCTGGTGTTGATGTAGCAAACCCTCTCAACGTTGCCATTGAACTTGGCACACATCTGGTCCGTATTTCCCGGGGGCTCCATCTATGCCCCTCGTTTCTTTCCTCAAAGTCTGCCAGAGAGTTAGTACCCTTGGACTTTTCTTCTCTCAGAGAAGAACAGTATAATGTGCCTTTTACACTTCAAGAACTAGAGGCAACGCTCTCAGCTTGCCGATCATCGGCAGCTGGGCCTGACGACATTCATATTCGTATGTTACAACATTTACATCGGTCAGCCCTTGTAGTCCTCTTACACCTCTTCAATCTTATTTGGGCACAAGGAGTTCTTCCCCAGCTGTGGAAATCTGCCATTGTTCTCCCTTTCCGTAAACCGGGTACTACAGGACATGATGCCTCCCACTATCGTCCCATCGCTCTTACTAGTGCAGTTTGCAAAGTGATGGAACGTCTCGTAAATCGACGTTTAATGTGGTATTTAGAGACACACAACAGTCTCTCCGCAAGTCAATATGGCTTTCGTAAGGGTCGTTCTACCATAGACCCCTTACTACGCTTGGATACGTATGTTCGTAATGCCTTTGCGAATAATCACTCAGTTATTGCCATATTTTTTGACCTTGAGAAGGCATATGACACAACTTGGAGGTATAATATTTTGGCCCAGGCCCACTCCTTAGGCCTCCGAGGCAATCTACCATCCTTCCTTAAGAACTTTTTAACTGACAGACATTTCCGTGTTCGAGTCAATAATGTTCTTTCCCCGGACTTCGTCCAAGCTGAAGGTGTCCCTCAGGGATGTGTTCTAAGCACAACACTTTTTCTCCTTGCTATAAATGATTTGGCCTCTGTTCTTCCACCCAATATTTGGTCATCACTCTATGTTGATGACTTCGCTATTGCTTGTGCAGGCGCTGACTGTCATCTCATTGCAGTTTCTCTCCAGCATGCGGTCGACCGTGTTTCCACTTGGGCCACCACGCATGGGTTTAAATTTTCAAGTACCAAAACTCACCAAATTACTTTCACTAGACGCTCTGTCATCTCCGATCATCCTTTGTATCTCTATGGCTCCCGTATCCCCGAACGTGATACAGTCAGGTTTCTAGGCCTTCTCTTTGACCGTAGGTTATCCTGGAAACCTCACATTACCTCTCTGAAGGCAACTTGTCACAGCCGGCTAAACCTTCTTAAAACCCTTGCTCATCTTTCCTGGGGAGCTGATCGTCGAACTCTGCTTCGCCTACATTCAACCCTCGTTTTATCGAAACTCGATTATGGTGACCAGATTTATTCCGTGGCCTCTCCTGCTACTCTCTCTAGCCTTAACTCTATCCATCACCAAGGATTACGTTTGTGCCTTGGTGCTTTTCGCTCTTCCCCTGTTGAGAGCCTCTATGCAGAAGCGAATGTTCCATCCTTGTCTGATCGCCGTGATGCCCATTGCCTTCGCTACTATGTACGCTCTCACGATCTCCACAATCCTTCCATTTATAGAATGGTCACCGATATTAGTAGACATTCTTTATTCGTTCGCCGCCCCTGTTTGCTCCGTCCCTTTTCTCTTCGCCTACATTCACTCTTGTCTTCCCTTCAGTTACCACCTTTATATGTTCATGTAGCATCTCACTTTTCCCTACCCCCCTGGGAAGTTCCAGCTGTTCGGGTCTGTTCTTTCTCACTCCCTTGCTCGAAAGCTCAACTGCCTACGGTGGCTTCCCGCTCTCTTTTCCTTGATCACTTCCACTCCCATTCTCATGCCACCGCTGTGTACACAGATGGCTCTAAGTCTTCAGACGGCGTCGGATTCGCAGCAGTGTTTCCGGACAGCGTCGTGCGGGGGCATTTACTATCTTCGGCTAGCATTTTTACTGCTGAATTGTATGCCATTCTTGCAGCACTTATTCGTATCGCATCTATGCCTGTGTCATCATTTGTAGTAGTCTCAGACTCCCTTAGTGCTCTACAGGCTATACGAAAATTTGATACATCTCACCCCCTAGTTCTCCGTATCCAACTTTGGCTATGCCGTATCTCTACCAAACATAAAGATATTGTTTTTTGTTGGGTCCCTGGTCATGTCGACGTACAGGGCAATGAACAGGCAGACACTGCTGCGCGGTCAGCAGTACATGACCTACCAATTTCCTATAGAGGTGTTCCATTTCTGGACTATTTTGCTGCAATAGCTACCCACCTTCGCACCCGTTGGCAACAACGTTGGTCAACTCTGCTCGGTAACAAACTTCATTCTATTAAACCGAGCATAGGTTACTGGCCGTCTTCTTGTCATCAGTGCCGAGGTTGGGAGACCACTCTCTCCCGCCTTCGCATTGGCCACACTCGTCTTACTCATGGGTATCTCATGGAGAGGCACCCTGTTCCTCTCTGTGAGCAGTGTCAAGTTCCAGTATCGATTAGCCACATTCTGTTAGACTGCCCTCTCTATCAACGAGCACGCAGAATTTACCTCCAACGTCGTCTTCGTTCTACTACTCTCTCTTTACCTTCCCTTCTTGCTGATGGACCCTCCTTTAATCCTGACTCTCTCATTGACTTCTTGACAACGACTGATTTACTCCACAAACTCTGATGATACTTTTCGCACTCCCCTCAGCCCTTTCTAGTTCAGTCTCTTGCTGCCCTTTACCCTTTCACCATCCACTACCCCGCTGTTATCCGTAACCTATTACTCATCCATCTCCCTTTTGCCACCTGATGCCCTCGCTTCCTTCCTGCCCTGCAGCGCTGTATAGTCCTTGTGGCTTAGCGCTTCTTTTTGATTATAATAATAATAATAATCAGCTCCCTGGACATCAATCACTTGTTGAACAGTAGAGCTGTTGGCCACAGTATCAGCCACAGAAAATATGAGGGGGCCAAGATATGGCCCTGGAAGAATCCTGAGATCCATAAAACCCACTTGGTCCCATGGGCTTTGATCCAAGGGAACCCTCCAGGGGTCAAGAGAGACGAGTGCCATACCCATCACAAAGGAGAAAGCCATTTCAAACCCACAATACTGAAAGAGGTGCCCCTCCCTATGTCATACTGCTCACACCGTGGAATCCATCCCATGTTAATTAAGCATTCTTAGGGGGTCCACTTCCCCAGGCTAGTATACTCTGCCCAGCAAAGATTAGGCAATACACAGCTATCACATAGCCTATGGGCCAGACACAGCAAATAGCCACAGATCTTGAAAGTAGTTAGTGGGCCTCCCAAGGGCCTGTCAAAAATTAAGCACCAGCTGAGGCAGTATGCATGGTGGAAGAGTGAAATTGATGTGTTCATTATCACTGGAGGTTTACAACTAGGGCTTGGAGATTTGTCCAGTTCCCAGCTGGTGCCAACTACTAGAGACCTGAGGTAAAGAATACAAATCACTAAGGGAGGAAAAGCATACAAAGGATCTTACTGGGACCCAGAAGAGTCGAGTGTTAGTGTGAATGAAGTGTGGCATATTTCAGGCCACTCAGTATGAAAAGGAAGTTTTTTATGAAGGGCTTGTATAGGTATGATAATAACATACTATAGGAGAAATAAATTAGACAGTGAAAGACAAGTTGATGAAGCATATCAACAGACAATTTTACTTAAATTAGGGAAATGGAATTATTAAAGTACCATAGATGCCCTTTTAATATTGTGACATGTTTTTAGATAATGACCAATGCCTAATTACCACATCTTGCTCATACAACAATCAGATTTCTGGCTGCTGACTAGACCCTTCTTAATGACAGCTTCTGCTCATACAATGCCTAGATAATATTCATAAAAACATATTTTGTCACCTTACAGGTGTCCACAGATGAGACTAAATCAGCTGTTTCCTACATTAGGGTATGGTGGCCATCAAAAATCTTCAACCCAACAATAAAATAAATGTGATATTTCTTTTGATATTGTCTCATTTTTGGTGTTATGCACTCAGAAAATAGGATATAACACCATTATTCCTCTATTTAACCCTTTCAGGGTTTTGGCCGTACTAGCATCCCTAAATTCTAGCGCCCTCAAATCTAGTGAGAGAAAGCTGGTAGGCCTACATATGAAAGAATGGGTCTATGTGGTCAGTGTGCGCAGTATAAAAAAAATCCTGCAGCACACAGTGCGTAATGAGAAAAAAAAAAAACTTTGACCGTGTTTTTGGATTAAAACAGCGACTTTGCACTGCATTTTCATATGGTATTTATGGTTGTATTCTAGTTTTCCTGGTCTCATTTTATAGAATGGAAGACATATTACAGAAATTGAGATGATTTTGACTGGTTTTACAATGAAAAGTACTTTGAAATTGAGCTCAAAGTAGAAGAAATGTTAGATTTTTACCAAAGTTCAAAAGTAAACAAGTCATGCTAAGCGTCCAATACACGTCAACTGGTGAGTCTTATATTCTTTCGCAAGTGCGCTGATATTATTTATACCATTTCTACACTAATGCAGTCTGCATAACAGCAAATCTTCTATTTTTTTGTAAGAATAAAAATTCAAAGTGGAAAGCCAAAGAAATATAAGAGGGGCCTGGGGATGTGACTAACAAACAGAGAACTTGTTATTTTAGTGCCAGGAATGTCTTTCTTGTTTATTCTGGACCCTATTCGGAAATTGGCATCTTTTGAAGTTTGTGTGTAATTGGCAAAATTGCTAAATTCTGACCACTTTATTGGATAGTTGAAATTGGTAAATGGGTGGTTTCTTGTACTCATTCGATAGAAAAATTGGAGTTCTAGTGAAATAGTTATGATTTTTGTCGACTAGTACCTGGAATTGGCCGAAAATAGAGCTCGAAGTGGGCAAAATCGCCGATGCGTAAACATTGTCGAGACCGCTAACTTCGCGAGAGCATAATTCCGTAAGTTTTTCATCAATTTTCGTACTTTTGGTGTCATTATGATCAGGAAAAGATTCTCTTATCTTTTCATAAGAAATTTTTTTTTTTTTTTTTTTAAATTTGGGCGACCCTGAGAACAAGTCTCGGAGAGGGCCTTGCGACCCTGAAAGTGTTAACAGTGGTGAATACATGTTTTATAAATTTTATAAATGAAAAAATTAATAGGAATTACACAAGAAATATTATTGTCCTGGTTCCCATCTCAAGTTATAATGGATTTTATGGGAAATGAGATTAATTTAGTGTATCTTTTCAGTTAACCCATTAACTGTTCAAATGTAGATCTGCATTTGCTCGCCCAGTGCTCCGAATATTTTGAAAAAAAAAAATTAAAAATAATTTTATTTTTAGTGAGAGAGGGCAATTTTCTGTGTGTAATAATTTTTTTTTTTATTATCACACTGGCCGATTCCCACCAAGGCAGGGTGGCCCGAAAAAGAAAAACTTTCACCATCATTCACTCCATCACTGTCTTGCCAGAAGGGTGCTTTACACTACAGTTTTTAAACTGCAACATTAACACCCCTCCTTCAGAGTGCAGGCACTGTACTTCCCATCTCCAGGACTCAAGTCCGGCCTGCCAGTTTCCCTGAACCCCTTCATAAATGTTACTTTGCTCACACTCCAACAGCACGTCAAGTATTAAAAACCATTTGTCTCCATTCACTCCTATCAAACATGTTCACGCATGCCTGCTGGAAGACCAAGCCCCTCGCACACAAAACCTCCTTTACCCCCTCCCTCCGCCGACCCCTACCCCGCCTTCCTTCCACTACAGACTGATACACTCTTGAAGTCACTCTGTTTCGCTCCATTCTCTCTACATGTCCGAACCACCTCAACAACCCTTCCTCAGCCCTCTGGACAACAGTTTTGGTAATCCCGCACCTCCTCCTAACTTCCAAACTACGAATTCTCTGCATTATATTCACACCACACATTGCCCTCAGACATGACATCTCCACTGCCTCCAGCCTTCTCCTCGCTGCAACATTCATCACCCATGCTTCACACCCATATAAGAGCGTTGGTAAAACTATACTCTCATACATTCCCCTCTTTGCCTCCAAGGACAAAGTTCTTTGTCTCCACAGACTCCTAAGTGCACCACTCACCCTTTTCCCCTCATCAATTCTATGATTCACCTCATCTTTCATAGACCCATCCGCTGACACGTCCACTCCCAAATATCTGAATACATTCACCTCCTCCATACTCTCTCCCTCCAATCTGATATCCAGTCTTTCATCACCTAATCTTTTTGTTACCCTCATAACCTTACTCTTTCCTGTATTCACTTTTAATTTTCTTCTTTTGCACACCCTACCAAATTCATCCACCAATCTCTGCAGCTTCTCTTCAGAATCTCCCAAGAGCACAGTGTCATCAGCAAAGAGCAACTGTGACAACTCCCACTTTATGTGTGATTCTTTATCTTTTAACTCCACACCTCTTGCCAACTAAGTCCAAAAAAAAAAAAAATTAGGACCAGTAGTTACCAAGATATAAAACTGCAAAGTTGGCACTGGATGCTCACCTTACGGCAACATGGAGTCCTGCTGCTTGCAGAAGTGTTGCCGATATACTTCTTTTTCTCATTTTTCTATTTTATATAACTTTTATGTTCTGATAATTACAATTTATAGTAGTTCTTGTGATTTCATAGCCAATCTTTGTTCTGACACTAATATTAGGTATTGAAATTGTACTCAAATTGTCACAAACACACTGACAGGTCAACATGTACTCCTACCTTGGTCATTTACTATTGTCTAGGAACGTATACAAAATATTTATAGGTCCCAGATGGAGTATATATGGAACTCCTTGAAGCATGGTGTTAAGACGAGTGTTACCAAACTGCTGACAGAATAAGCAGTGGAGTGACACTTGATGATCGTGCACTGCTGCAGGGAGCCCTGGCTTTATTTGTTTTCACTGTTAAACAAACATGTCTGTCTAGTTATATCTGTCTTTCTGTCTGCCTGTGTGTGTGTGTGTGTGTGTCTGTCTTTCTGTCTGCTTGTCTCAGAGAGTTGCTCATGAGCCAACTGGTATTATACACGATCACATCTGATTCCTGAACAAGTGAAAATGTGTATTACTTGCCAGTTGCCAGTCATGTTTATTATACAAGCACAGTATAGCACTTTGTCTGGATTTTTTGGGTTATCCTAGGTAATTTACACTATGTATAATTGTATTTACATATGTGTACCTGTGAGATAGACACACACATACAGACAGAGAAAGAGAAAGACAGAGATAGATACAGACAGATGGAGATATTATTATTATTATAATCAAAAAGAAGCGCTAAGCCACAAGGGCTATACAGCATACAGATGGAGATAGAGACAGCCAGCTGACCAGCCAGTCAGCCTGCCAAACACGTATTACACATTCCAGAATCGTTTCTTTTTACTACTTAGGGCATAGGTTATAGGACATTCTGGCAGGATGACACTACCAGTGGTACCAAAATTGAAAGGGTGTTGCGCAAATGTTGCACATGGGTTATTATCAAGTTTTTTTTATATTTCCGCGACCACTTGTGGCCACATCCACCTCAAAATCACTAAACTCGGGGTCAACATCACTTTCCTCTTAAAAGGGGAGTGTAATATGACATGACATCAGTGAATTCTTAGTGTTTGCTATGCTGTTTGCTCTAGCTGGCTCTCAATTGAACTGGTGCTCCCACAAGGTACTAAGTGGTCCCAGATTTTTTAATACTGCTTGCACTAAGTGTTAAGAACCATTCTATGCTGACCAGGCATCTCAGACCAATTGTGCCAAATTTGGAGGCAGGAAAAATAAAACGTAGATTACGTTTGGAGCACTAGTGGTAAGAACGTAGATGTACGTTTGGACAGTTAAGGGGTTAACAGACAATTCCTCCTTTCTCTGTTTAGCTCATTAAACAGAGGTCTGATGTACGGGTAATTCTTCCCATTACTTGTTGTCTGCTTATCTATTATGGAGCTCCTTTTTGGAGATCACTATATACATGCAGCATACTGATCATTGCATTTATGACATTCTTTTATAAGGCGTCCTTGACTCAACTTTTTCTACTACATCACTGTACCAGGTTGAAATTTCTAAACTGATGAGTGCGAGATTTTTCTTCTGGTGTGAAATTGCAGTCATAATTTTTTTAATTTTATGTTAAACATATACAGGATTTTACTTTTTATGCTCTTTGATAATACAGTATTTAATGATGTATGAAAGTTTTAGGGGAGTCTGTTTTAATTACTATACTCCACGAAAGTACTGCACTTTCAATTTGTTTTTGTCTATGAACATTTTATTTTGCAACTCTCATCTTATTCCTCTTTGATTTTTTATTTTACCATTACACTTTATAGATGAGAAAATGCCCGAACCTCCACCTCCCCCTGCACCTCATCCTCATCGTGGTGGCTCAACAGGGAATTCCTCAGTTGTAGAAAATGGAAGCTCATCGTCAACTCCAAATCCAATGCCGTCTGTATCCCCAAGCCATGTTCTTGGCCACCTGCACTCACCTCAGTATACTCCAGGTAGGTGCTTTGGCAAACCATTTCTTGGGTAATATGTTTTGTCTGTGATTCATTGTATGGTACATTCACTTAACCTGAGTAAGACTTTTAACCCTTTGACTGTTTTGGTCGTATATATGTCTTACGCGCCACTGTTTCAGACGTATTAATACATGTATATTCTAGCGGCTTCAAATCAAGGAGGAGAAAGCTGGTAGGCCCACATGTGAGAGAATGGGTCTTTGTGGTCAGTGTGCACCACAAAAAAATCCTGAGGCACACAGTGCATAATGAGAAAAAACTGACCATTTTGTTGGATTAAAACGCCGACTTTGAGGTGTATTTTCTTGTAGTATTTATCGTTGTATTCTCGTTTTCATGGTCTCACATGATAAAATTGAAAACATATTACCGAAATAGAGATGATTTTTATTAGTTTCATGATGAAAATGACATAAGAACATAAGAAAGGAGGAACACTGCAGGAGGCCTGTTGGCCCATACTAGGCAGGTCCTTTACAATTCATCCCACTAACAAAACATTTGCCCAACCCAATTTTCAATGCCACCCAAGAAATAAGCTCTGATGTGAAAGTCCCACTCAAATCCAACCCATCCCACTCATGTATTTATCCAACCTAAATTTGAAACTACCCAAAGTCCCAGCCTCAATAACCCAACTAGGTAGACTGTTCCACTCATCAACTACCCTATTTCCAAACCAATACTTTCCTATGTCCTTTCTAAATCTAAACTTATCTAATTTAAATCCATTACTGCGGGTTCTCTCTTGGAGAGACATCCTCAAGACCTTATTAATATCCCCTTTATCAATACCTATCTTCCACTTATACACTTCGATCAGGTCTCCCCTTATTCTTCGTCTAACAAGTGAATGTAACTTAAGAGTCTTCAATCTTTCTTCATAAGGAAGATTCCTAATCCTATGTATTAATTTAGTCATCCTATGCTGAATGTTTTCTAACGAATTTATGTCCATTCTGTAATATGGAGACCAGAATTGAGCTGCATAATCTAGGTGAGGCCTTACTAATGATGTATAAAGCTGCAGTATGACCTCTGGACTTCTGTTGCTTACACTTCTTGATATAAATCCCAGTAATTTATTTGCCTTATTACGTACGCTTAGGCATTGCTGTCTTGGTTTAAGGTTGCTGTTCACCATAACCCCCAAGTCCTTTTCGCAATCTGTATGGCTAAGTTCTACATCATTTAACTTATAAGTACTAGGGTTATGGGCACTCCCAAGCTTCAGAACCTTGCATTTATCTACATTGAACTGCATCTGCCACTTTTCTGACCAAGAATAGAGTTTGTTTAAATCCTCCTGAAGTTCCATAACATCTACGTTTGAGTCAATTATCCTACCTATCTTTGTGTCATCGGCGAATTTGCTCATATCACTAGTAATTCCCTCATCAAGATCATTAATATATATTATAAACAACAACGGGCCCAAGACTGATCCCTGTGGAATGCCACTTGTTACAGATCCCTACTCGGATTTAACCCCATTTATGGACACACTGCTTCCTGTCAGTGAGCCATGACTCGATCCACAAGAGCACTTTTCCCCCAATGCCATGAGCTGCCACTTTCTTTAACAGTCTATGGTGCGGAACTCTATCAAAAGCCTTACTAAAATCTAAGTAAATAATATCAAATTCTTTATCGTGGTCAACAGCCTCAAAAGCTTTACTGAAGAAAGTTAATAAATTAGTTAGACAAGACCGGCCTCTTGTGAATCCATGCTGAGTATCATTAATCAAGCTATGCTTATCGAGATGGCTTCTTATAATCTCAGCAATAATTGACTCTAGTAATTTGCCTACAATTGAGGTCAGGCTTATTGGGCGGTAATTTGACGGTAACGACTTGTCCCCTGTTTTAAAAATAGGAATTACATTAGCCATCTTCCACATATCAGACACTACACCTGTTTGAAGAGATAAATTAAAAATATTAGTTAATGGTTCACAGAGTTCCATTTTGCATTCCTTAAGAACCCTTGAAAAAACCTCATCATGACCCGGCGACTTATTTTGCTTCAGTCGGTCTATCTGCTTCACAACCATTTCACTAGTGACTGTGGTGTTACATAATTTATCTTCTTCTATCCCACTATAAAAATTAATTACTGGAATATTGTTAGTGTCTTCCTGTGTAAAAACTGAGAGAAAATAATTATTAAAAATCGAGCACATTTCATTCTCTTTGTCAGTAAGGTGCCCATACTTATTTTTAAGGGGACCTATCTTATCTCTAACTTTTGTTCTATAGACCTGGAAAAAACTTTTTGGGTTAGTTTTAGAATCCCTAGCAACTTTAATTTCATAGTCCCTTTTAGCTTTTCTTATCCCCTTTTTAATGTCCCTCTTAATGTCAATATACTGATTCATAAGATGACCCTCACCTCTTTTGATACGCCTATAAATTCCTTTCTTATGCCCTAGTAGATATTTGAGCCTATTATTCATCCATTTTGGGTCATTTCTATTTGATCTAATTTCTTTATATGGGATAAACGTTCTTTGAGCAGCATGTATAGTGTTTAGAAAACTGTCATATTGATAGCTCACTTCGTTACCCCAGTCAACAGATGATAAGTGTTCTCTAAGCCCATCGTAATCTGCTAACCGAAAATCTGGGACTGTTACTGAGTTATCGCTACTATCGGACTTCCATTCAATGCTAAATGTAATTGATTTGTGGTCTCTAGCACCCAGTTCCTCTGAAATTTCTAAATTATTAACAAGGGATTCATTGTTTGCCATAACTAAGTCAAGCAGGTTATTTCCCCTTGTAGGTTCTGTCACAAACTGCTTCAAAAAACAATCCTGAACTACTTCTAAGAAGTCGTATGATTCTAAATTCCCAGTCAAGAAATTCCAATCAATATGACTAAAATTGAAGTCTCCTAGAATTACTACATTATCGTGCCTTGTGGCCTTAACAATTTCCTCCTATAGTAGTCTCCCTTGGTCCCTATCTAAGTTTGGGGGACGGTATATCACTCCTAAAATCAGTTTTTCATGCCCCTCTGAAAATTCTATCCAAACAGACTCTGTATGTGTTACTTCAGACTTAATACCCGTTTTTATGCAACAGTTCAAGCGATCTCGGACATACAATGCCACCCCACCCCCCTTCCCGATACTTCTATCTACTTGGAACAATTTAAAACCCTGAATATGACATTCCGCAGGCATGTCCCGACTTTTTGAATTAAACCACGTCTCAGTTAAGGCAAGTACATCAATGTTACCTGCACTAGCAACTAATCTCAACTCGTCCATCTTATTCCTAGCACTACGGCAATTAGCATAATAAACATTGAAAGACTCTCCTTTCTCTTTACCCTTCCTGCTCATTTCTGTTTTTCTACTAAACCTATTACTGTCCTTATCACCCAAAGTCCCTGGCTTTTCAATATCTACCTCGTTCTGCTTATTACTAGTTCCCCTAGAACTCGTAATATTACTACACTGGGACTTCACTGTTTTCCTGCCAAAACCCATACCACTAACTATTCCTAGTTTAAAGTCCTAACTGCTCCCTCCACTGCAGTTGCCAGTGCTACCACCCCAGACCTAGATAAGTGAACCCCATCCCTGGCATACATGTCATTTCTGCCATAGAAGAGGTCCCAGTTGTCAATGAATGTTACCGCATTTTCCTTACAGTATTTGTCCAGCCAGCAATTGACACCAATTGCCCTGGACAACCATTCATTTCCAACTCCTCTCCTTGGCAAAATACCACATATGACAGGGTTCCCACCCTTACTCCTAATTATTTCTATTGCTGACCTATACCTGCTAATCAGGTCTTCACTCCTACGTCTTCCAACATCGTTGCCACCAGCACTGAGACAGATAATAGGATTGCTCCCATTACCTCTCATGATGTCATCCAGATGGCTAACAATATCCTCCATCCCAGCCCCAGGAAAGCAAACTCTGTCTCCTACTCCTGTCCTTCAAGCAGAACGCCCTATCCATATACCTAACTTGGCTATCCCCAACAACAACAACAATATTCTTACCTTCCTTGGTGTCGTTCGTCGTGATGTTCCCAGTAGTCGACTCACATTCGTCGGGTAGCACTGAGAATGTATTAGATGTTTAGATGTTTCCACAACAGTTTCCATGGCAGTCTCTTTCTTCTTCATCGTTTCTACCTTTCCATTCGTCTTCATGATCGTCAACTTCGTTCCCTGCTGTCCAGCCACTGACCAGTTTCCCTTCTTGACCTGAGGACTCAAAACAGGAGGACTACTACGAATCTTCTTGTTTTCCTCGGTCAGTCGCCGAATCTCCAACTTCGCCATCCTCAATTCTTCCTTCAGCTGTTGGTAAAGTTGCTCGATGGAGGGCATCTTGCTTCAATTCGTAGAGAGCGCGCAAACAGGTCTTCACAGAGCTAAGTACACTTCAACACTGCGCAAAAGCCAACTCAATCAGGAGCTACTGCGCAGCACGTCCGCACGGCCCAATAGCGATGCGAACACTGAAAGCGATGCTAACACTTGACCTTGTAATTGAGCTCAAAGTAGCGGAAATGTTCGATTTTTACCAATGTTCAGGAGTAAGCAAATCACACCACACGTCCAATACACGTCAACTGGGGACTCTAATATTATTTCACTAGTGCACTGATATTATTTATACCATTTTTACAATAATGCATTAGTCTGCATAACAGTAAATTTTGTATTTTTTGTATAAAAAATCAAAATAGAAAGCAATAATAATATAAGAATGGCCTAGAGATGTGACTAATGAACAGAGGATATGTTATTTTAGTGCCAAGAATGTCTACATTGTTTATTCTGGACCGTATTTTGAAATTGGCATCTTTTTTTAATTTGCGTGAAATTGGCCAAATTGCCAATTTCTGACCACTTTATTGGGTAATTCAAATCGGTAAATGGGCGGTTTCTTGTACTCAGCTGATAGAAAAAATGGATTTCTAAAGAAATAGCTGTGAGTTTGGTCAACTGGAACAACAGAATTGGCCAAAAACAGGGCTGAAAGTTGGTGAAATTGCTGATGTGTATGTCGCCGAGACCGCTAACTTCGCGGGAGCGTAATTCCGTGAGTTTTCAACCAAATTTCGTACTTTTGGTGTCATTACCATTGGGAAAAGATTCTCTATTATTTCATAAGAATTTTTTTTTTTTTTTCCAAAAAAATTTTGCGACATAGAATGACAGTTTCAGAAAGGGGTTTGCGACAGTCAAAGGGTTAAGAGGCCATCATTGTATGAGAGATAAACCTCTTCATATATATAAAATAAACCCTTAATTTAATGAACTGTGGAAATGCAGAACAGAATCTTCTGAGCCAGTTAATTCTGTAACTAATAGTCTTTATCCATTGGTTACAGAATTATCCATTATTGATGTGATCACAGCAAAACAATTTCATGGCTATCCATCACAACTGCCATTACCATTCATCCATTTTTCCCTCTCATTACATTAAATTAAGAGTACTGTTTCTGAGAAAGCAGTTGCTAGGTATATTAATCAATAATAAGTATTTATTCTAAATATTTGTTTATTTAATTAATCAGTACTTAAAGTATATGTATTAAATATTTATTACATGGGATTTATGGAAGTAAGTGTGTATTGGATAATGTCATAAGAGAAGCTCCTCATATGCATAGCATTTTTTTGGGGGGGGGGGGGGGGGTTGACCAGAACTACAGAATTCTTTGTATACGTTTCAGATAACTTCTAGAATTGATAACTTTACAAAAAAATGCTCTGAAATATTTCAAAAGGAAAGAATTGCACCTTTCACTGAAACCAGAATGTGCCCAAATAATGAGAAATGGTGTATGTATATATAATTGGGGAAGTGGAAAAGAATCCTTCTTCCATATGTCATAAAAGGTGACTAAAATGCTGGGAGCAAGGGTGACCCTGTCTCAGTGGGAGAAGGCTGGTATGTTAAAAAAAAATTGTGGAAGTAGAAGGAAAACATGATAAAGACAGAAGAGCACCAGTAAAGAACATGTAGAAAGTCAAGGAATGAGCAAATAGTATTTACTTGCAAGGGTAATATAAAGGTAGATTGACAGATTAAAAAAAGTTAATCTGTTTAATATCTAATAAAAGAATAAAATTTTGCAATGAATTCTATCTTTTTACTCTGAATTATTTTCATTGTATGTTTTATATACACTTATATAACTATGGATTTCCATAATCTTTAAGGAAATTTATATAGCCAAAGTAATTTTTTTTTAATGTGGTCACATTAACCCCTTGACTGTCGCAACCCCAAATCCTGAGGTGTCTCCTGGTGTTACAAAAAAAAATCCCCCCCCCCCCCCCCCCACACAAAAAAAAAAAAAAAAATCTTATGAAATGATAGAGAATATTTTCCCGATTGTACTGACACCAAAAGAACGAAATTTGATGGAAAACTGACAGAATTACGCTCTCACAAAGTTAGCGACCTCGGCGATATTTATGAATCAGCGATTTCGCCCACATTGAGCCCTGTTTTTGGCTAATTCCATTGTTCCAGTCAACCAAACTCATGGCTATTTCTTTAGAACTCCATTTTTTCTATCAACTGAGTACAAGAAATTGCCCGTTTACCGATTTCAGCTACCCAGTAATGTGGTCAGAAATTTGCAATTTGACCAATTTCATGAAAATTAAAAAATATGAGTTTCAAAATAGGGTCCAGAATGAACAATGCAGGCATTCCTGGCTCTAAAATAACCTTTTCTTTGTTCATCAGTCATGTCTCCAGGCCCCTCTGATATTGCTCTTGCTTTCTAATTTGAATTTTTATTCAAACAAAAAATAGAAGATTTAATGTTATGCAGACTACTGCAATATCGTAATAATTGTATAAATAATGTCATCCCATTCATGACTGCATATTAGAATGGCTACTTGGACATTTATTGGAAAATAATATCATTTGTTTACTTTTGAACATCGACAAAAATCAAACATATCCCCTACTTTGAGCTCCATTCCAAGGTTCTTTTCATAGTAAAACCAAGCAAAATCACTTTATTTCTATCATATGTTTTCCATTCTATCAAATGAGACCAAGAAAACGAGAATACAACCATAAATACTATACGAAAATAGACCACAAAGTCGGCATTTTAATTAAAAAAGAGGTCGGAGTTTTTTTTTTTCTCATTATGCATTGCTTGCTGCAAGATTTTTTTTATATGGTGCACACTGACCACACAGACCCATTCTCTTTCATGTGGGCCTGCCAGCTTTCTCCTGCTTGATTTGAAGCCACTAGAATTTATGAGTACGTATATACATCAAAAACAGTGGCTCGTAAGACGTATATATACGGCCAAAACAGTCAGTCAATGTTTTGACTCTGTGATTCATTAAGATATCCAGTTATCAGGTGCATTGGGGGTCCTGAGAAGGCTTCTCAAGGCCCTTAACCCTTTGACTGTTTTCGACGTATAAATACGTCTTACGAGCCAATGTTTCTGACGTATATATACTCAATAATTCTAGCGGCTTCAAATCAAGTGGGAGAAAGCTGGTAGGCCCACATGTGAGAGAATGGGTCTGTGTGGTCAGTGTGCACCACATAAAAAAAATCCTGCAGCACACATTGCGTAATGAGAAAAAAAAAACTCTGATCGTTTTTTTGGAATAAAACGCCGACTTTGAGGTGTATTTTCGTATAGTATTTATCGTTGTATTCGCGTTTTCATGGTCTTAGTTGATAAAATGGAAAACATATTACAGAAATAGAGATGATTTTCATTACTTTTACGATGAAAACGACCTTGAAACTGAGCTCAAAGTAGCGGAAATGTTCGATTTTTACCAATGTTCAAGAGTAAATAAATCACACCACACGTCCAATACACGTCAACTGGGGAGTCTAATATTCTTTCACTAGTGCACTGATATTATTTATACCATTTTTACAATAATGCAGTCGTCTGCATAACAGTAAATTTTGTATTTTTTTGTATGAATAAAAAATCAAAATAGAAAGCAATAATAATATAAGAGGGGCCTAGAGATGTGACTAATGAACAGAGCATATGTTATTTTAGTGCCACGAATGTCTACCTTGTTTATTCTGGACCCTATTTTGAAATTGGCATCTTTTTTATTTTGCGTGAAATTGGCCAAATTGCCAATTTCTGACCACCATATTGGGTAGTCCAAATTAGTAAATGGGAGGTTTCTTGTGCTCAGCTGATAGATAAAATGGAGTTCTAAAGAAATAGCTATGAGTTTGGTGAACTGGAACAATGGAATTGGCTGAAAATTGGGCTCAAAGTCGGCGAAATCGCCGATACGCACATGTCGCCGAGACCGCTAACTTCGCGGGAGCATAATTCCACGAGTTTTCGACCAAATTTCGAACTTTTGGTGTCATTACCATCGGGAAAAGATTCTCTATCATTTCATAAGAAAAAATAATTTTTTTTTTTTTCAAAAATTGAGCGACATAGAATGACAGTTTCAGAGAGGGGCCTGAAACAGTCAAAGGGTTAATGGAGAAATAATTCTTTTGTTAAGTTGAAAACTCAGATTTTTCATGGGAAGCCCACTGGGAATTGTACCTCCCATACTTAGGATGCAGCTGTTGACCCAAGATGGAATCATGGCAGACATATCTTGGTGATAAACCCAGAAGAATGGCAGATGATTTTATTGGATACCTGCAGATTGTGCCAGAATGAACCAAGAGCATCTCAGTACAGTGGTACCCTGAGTTTCGAACTTAATCCATTCAAGGAGCTAGTTCTAAAGTTGAAACGTTCGAAACTCGAAGCAATATTTCCCACAAGAAATAATGTAAATACAGTGGAACCTCAAATTTCGAACATATCGCTTATCAAACTCTTAGAAAATAGAACCCTTTTTCCGAACCAACTTTGTCCCTATTATCGAACTCGCTCCTATTTTCAAACCGCCGGGTACCGGACCTGTCCAGCAGCCTGCTCTGTCCGTGTCCCCACGCAGGCGCCGTGAGCCAGTCTGGTTTTGTTGATGCTTGAGTGAACACTAACCTGCACTCTCATTCAAACATTTTACGATTATTTTATTATGTTTAGTGCTTGTGGAACTGTGAAATAAGCTACAATGGGACCAAAGAAACTTGCAAGTGGTACCCCTGTGGTAAAGAAAGTGAGAAACGCCATAGATGTGAAGAAGGAAATAATACAGAAGTGGAATGATGTCCAAATGTTTGTGGAGAAGTACCACCCTGACCAAGCTGAAACAAGCCATCTTTGCAACAAGTTCAGTGACAGAACCATGTCCCATTTTAGGGAAATCTTAAAGAGGCACCAGAAACAGAGTACTGTGGACAGATATTTTGTGAGACAGGGGTCCAGTGACACTCAACCTGGTCCTAGTGGCATTAAAAGACAGAAGGGATGTAACCCCAGAGAGGGCTTTGATACCTGAAGTCCTCATGGAGGGGGATTCTCCTTCCAAACACTAACCCCAACTCCCTCTCTCCTCCTCCCTATCTTCCAGATGCCATCACCAATCTTCAATAAAGGTAAGTAAAAATGTTATTTTATATGTTTATTTAAATTTATTAATAATTGTACACTATATTTGTTGTGTGTATGTAAAGCTATAATGTAATACTATTTATAAAATTATTTTTTTGTGAATATTTTTGGGTTTCTAGAACGGATTAATTGTATTTCCATTATTTCTTATGGGGAAATATTGCTTTGCCTTTCAAAATTTTTGATTTTAGAACTAGCTCCTGGAATGGATTAAATTTGAAATTTGAAGTTCCACTGTAAATAAGAATAGATTTGTTGACAGATGGGTCTCTGAAACCACAGAATTTATGAGATGAAGGAAGGTAGGTAGTGTGTTGAGAAATCTGAGTCAAAGAACTTTATCCATGGAGGCAAAACTGAAATATACCATTGTAGTGGTACCACCACTGTTTTATGGGCATGAAGCATGGGTTTTAAATGTTGTATCAAGGAGGCTGGAGGTAGGGATGTCATGTTTGAGGGCAATGTGTGGTATGAATATTATGCATAATTCAGAGGTTTGAGGAGGGATAGTTGTGGTGGTTTGGACATGGAAAAGGATGGAGCAAAAGCAAGATGAATACGGGTAGAGGGAAAGAGGGAATAAAATAGGTTTTGAACATCCAACAGGCTTGGTGAACATTATTTTTTGTTATTATTAACACACTGGCTGATTCCCACCAAGGCGGGGTGGCCCGAAAAAGAAAAACTTTCACCATCATTCACTCCATCACTGTCTTGCCAGAAGGATGTTTTACACTACAGTTTTTAAACTGCAACATTAACACCCCTCCTTCAGAGTGCAGGCACTGTACTTCCCATCTCCAGGACTCAAGTCCGGCCTGCCGGTTTCCCTGAATCCCTTCATAAATGTTACTTTGCTCACACTCCAACAGCACGTCAAGTATTAAAAACCATTTGTCTCCATTCACTCCTATCAAACACGCTCACGCATGCCCGCTGGAAGTCCAAGCCCCTTGCACACAAAACCTCCTTTACCCCCTCCCTCCAACCTTTCCTAGGCCGACCCCTACCCTGCCTTCCTTCCACTACAGACTGATACACTCTTGAAGTCATTCTGTTTCACTCCATTCTCTCTACATGTCCGAACCACCTCAACAACCCTTCCTCAGCCCTCTGGACAACAGTTTTGGCAATCCCGCACCTCCTCCTAACTTCCAAACTACGAATTCTCTGCATTATATTCACACCACACATTGCCCTCAGACATGACATCTCCACTGCCTCCAGCCTTCTCCTTGCTGCAACATTCATCACCCATGCTTCACACCCATATAAAACTATACTCTCATACATTCCCCTCTTTGCCTCCAAGGACAAAGTTCTTTGTCTCCACAGACTCCTAAGTGCACCACTCACCCTTTTTCCCTCATCAATTCTATGATTCACCTCATCTTTCATAGATCCATCTGCTGATACTTCCACTCCCAAATATCTGAATACATTCACCTCCTCCATACTCTCTCCCTCCAATCTGATTTCCAATCTTTCATCACCTAATCTTTTTGTTATCCTCATAACCTTACTCTTTCCTGTATTCACTTTTAATTTTCTTCTTTTACATACCTTACCAAATTCATCCACCAACCTCTGCAACTTCTCTTCAGAATCTCCCAAGAGCACAGTGTCATCAGCAAAGAGCAACTGTGACAACTCCCACTTTGTGTGTGATTCTTTATCTTTTAACTCCACGCCTCTTGCCAAGACCCTTGCAATTACTTCTCTTACAATCCCATCTATAAATATATTAAACAACCATGGTGACATCACACATCCTTGTCTAAGGCCTACTTTTACTGGGAAATAATCTCCCTCTTTCCTACATACTCTAACTTGAGCCTCACTATCCTCGTAAAAACTCTTCACTGCTTTCAGTAACCTACCTCCTATACCATACACCTGCAACATCTGCCACATTGCCCCCCTATCCACCCTGTCATACGCCTTTTCCAAATCCATAAATGCCACAAAAACCTCTTTAGCCTTTTCTAAATACTGTTCACTTATGTGTTTCACTGTAAACACCTGGTCCACACACCCCCTACCTTTCCTAAAACCTCCTTGTTCATCTGCTATCCTATTCTTCGTCTTACTCTTAATTCTTTCAATAATAACTCTACCATACACTTTACCAGGTATACTCAACAGACTTATCCCCCTATAATTTTTGCACTCTCTTTTGTCCCCTTTGCCTTTATACAAAGGAACTATGCATGCTCTCTGCCAATCCCCAGGTACCTTACCCTCTTCCATACATTTATTAAATAATAGCACCAACATTTCTGTCTTTATCCCATCAATCCCAGCTGCTTTACGCCCTTTCATTTTACCTACTGCTTCACGAACTTCCCCCACACTCACAACTGGCTCTTCCTCACTCCTACAAGATGTTATTCCTCCTTGCCCTATACACGAAATCACAGCTTCCCTATCTTCATCAACATTTAACAATTCCTCAAAATATTCCCTCCATCTTCCCAATACCTCTAACTCTCCATTTGATAACTCTCCTCTCCTATTTTTAACTGACAAATCCATTTGTTCTCTAGGCTTCCTTAATCCTTAAACGGTCCAAACAGATCGACGTTCAAATTCATAGTGCTCCAAAAGTAGATCTACCTTTTTTTTTACATATTTTCAAGTATAACAAAAAAAATGTAGATAAAAAAGTTTTTTTTACACGTTTTCAAATGTAAAACAAAAAAGAAGATCTACATTTTTTTTACATACTTTCAGATGTTGAAAAAACATATACGTTTGGACTGTTTAAGGGTTAACTTGTTAAACTCACTCCAAAACTTTTTCTTATTTTCAACAAAATTTGTTGATAACATTTCACCCACTCTCTCATTTGCTCTCTTTTTATGCTGCTTCACCACTCTCTTAACCTCTCTTTTTCTCTC
The DNA here is from genome assembly GCF_038502225.1 of Cherax quadricarinatus. Taxonomy (NCBI): domain Eukaryota; kingdom Metazoa; phylum Arthropoda; class Malacostraca; order Decapoda; family Parastacidae; genus Cherax; species Cherax quadricarinatus. The sequence goes on from NC_091339.1 coordinate 2,577,912, forward strand.
CATATACTCTTCCCTTCTTGCATCACTTCTACTTTGTAAAAACTTCTCATATACACCTACCATCCGACTTACGACCTGCTCGACTTACGACCACTCGACTTACGACCGTGTTTTTTATGCCAAATTTCTGGGAAATAAAGAACTATTTTTGTTGTACACAGTGTTTATCCTAAACCTTACAGTATAAAATACAGTACTAACAACATAAAAAGTAAAGTAAAACATGAAATACCAAAATAAAACAATAAAATAAAGTCATTACAAAAATGTTTTGTTGATATTCAGTAGTAAAGTTCGACTTACGGCCATTTCGACTTACGACCGGTTTATCGGAACCGAACTCGGTCGTAAGTCGGATGGTAGGTGTACTAACTTTTTCTCCCTTACTACTCTCTTTACATCATCATTCCACCAATCGCTCCTCTTCCCTCCCGCACCCACTTTCCTGTAACCACAAACGTCTGCTGAACACTAACACTACATGGGGAACATGTTAGATCATAATAAGGAGAGAAGTGGCTTTTATAACTTAGCATGCTGTTGGAGTATGATCAAGATAACATTTATGAAGGGGAGTCAGAGAAGCTGGTTGGCCAAACTTGAGTTCTCGAGGTGGAAAGTATAGTGCCTGCACTCTGAAGGAGGCATGGAGATGTCAACAACAAGAAAAGCAGTGCCAATGATGGTACTTTCCAAATTGCTTGTGCTCTCACAACTTGAGTATTTATCTGTTCTTACAGTTCCTTTTAGGGCAGGATAGAGAGCTAGAAAATATACATAGGTCTTACAACATAGGTTGAACACTTCAAAGCTTGGATTATTCTCTTGAGAATAGAGGAGAGAGATACACCTGATAATATATGTACATGGAGGGTACTTGAGGGACTGATCTCTGTCTGTACGCTGCTGTAACATCTTACTGGAATGAAAGATATGGGAGAAAGTGTGGCATAAATGGAGTGAAGAGCAGGAAGGCCACGAGCACAATTAAATAATACCCCCAACATCCATGGCCCAAGACTTGAACATATTACCAGCTGATATCACAAATGCTGCTGTAATGAAAATGATAGTTTTCACGAAGCTGGATAGCTTCTTTCTACATGTGCTTGATCAGCCAGGTTGTGATGGCTGTTTGGGTCTGTAGGTCATTAGCACAGTCTGAGTTGGCCATGTTATCAACAGAGAAGCCTGGCCTTAGGTTGGGCTGCAGGGGTAGAAGGGCCCTTGAAATAGGTGACAGACAAAGTACAAGTAAAGACATTTATTGTATAATTCATCCTAACAATATCTTAATTAATTCAAGAGTTCTTAATCAGTCTCAGCCAAACAAACTTCATCCCCTTACGTATACATAAACATACACAAACTGTCAATGCAGTTGAAATAATTTGTTTGAATATTTGTAAAGATAGTATCCACAGATTGGTGTTCAGTCATTAAATTGATTCCAAGTGCAGATGATTGTAAGTTGAGAATTTTACTAGATGGGCAAAGATTTTTTAAATTACTGTATACTATTTATACAAACCCCTATTTACTGCTTTTATTTTTTTTTTTATTATGTGATGCACGTCCAGTTTATGGTGCCCACTCCAAAATGTCATTAATGATAGTAGGAAGGAAATTTTATAGTATAATGTGATAAAGTTTTTAAGGACTTGTACCTTACAACAGGCTGTCGACCTGCAAGTGGCAGATTTCTGCCCAGCTTCAGGAGTGAGTAAATATGATTACTGCTGTAGATGTTATAGTCTAACTGTAATACTGTAAAGTGTTCATATATAGTACAGTATAGTATACCTTTTTTACAGTAGTACACTTATTTTTTAACTTTTAGTTTGATATACTGTATCTTAAATTTGAGTACATAGTTTTACATTGGTTATTATTTTCGTTAATTATACAGACTAGTTTTGATTCATTTATCAATATCATATTGTTTAAATCTGTTCATTACAGTATTTGTAATATATGTGTAGCATTATTAGGCACAGTTTGATAGTGACAGTTCTGCAGTTGTTAAACTTTCATACAACTTAGACTAAGTATACAGTATACACCTTTCACTGCATTGTCTAGCACCCTTGTAGGCAAGAATGAAGTGGGTAGACTAATGCAGTAAGCAGATGCAATGTATCAGTCCTGTGTTCACCATGGCAAGTAATGTTGATAAGTTTCACACACAGCCACAGTTCAACCTCTAGGTTCACATTCTGAAGCTAACATGTAATAATATCTTTATTTACTACAGGTACATGTACATGATGTATTATATACCACAGTATTCACTATACTCTTGAAAACAAAAATGTTTTATATTGGATATTTCATTTCTTTCATAATGAGTTTTCAAAATTATTTTCTATATTTTTTAACACTAATACACTTACTGTCTCTCACCAAGGTAAGGTTACTATGAAAAAAAAAAAAAGAAAAAAGAAAAGGAAACACATTAGCCATCGTATATTCAATCATTATTTTGCCAAAAGCAAGCTTACATCACTTCAGATGACCCTCCAAACTGCAGCATCTACACCCCCTCCTGTAGGGTGTAAACGCTGTACTTCCTACATCCAGGACTCAAGCCTGGCTAACTGGTTTCCCCTGGATCCCTTCATATATGTTACTTTGCTCACAGCCCAGCAGTATGTCAGTTATAAAACCACTTGTCTTCATTCATTCTAATCAAATGCAGTAGCACAAGCCTGTTGGATGCTCAAACCCCTAGCATTTAAAATCTCATTTACCCCTCAAACCCTTCATTGAAAATTATGGGCTGCCCAGCAAAACAAGAAAAATGCTATTGTAGCACACAAGAAATTTTGCTGTTATGTAGAGCAGGTACCCATGTTAAATACATAGTCTTAAGAGCTCATATACAGTCATCATTCATTTAATAGATATCCTGCCAGAAGTGCAGACATCACATTTCCAGTGATTTTTTGAATTGTAACACTCTCCTCTTTCAGTGTGCATTCACTGCTTCCCCCCATCAGGACTCAAGTCATAAACGTTATCTTGCATACACTCCAACGGCACCTCAATATTCCAACAACTTACACATGCCTTCTGGATTCTCAAGATCCTACCACTTAAAACCTCCTTTGCACCCTCCCTCCAATCCTTCCTGGGACTGCCTCTAACCCTCCTTCTTTCTTTACATCCTGTTATGCTTCATCCTTTCCATATGCCCAAGCTACAGGTAACTTTACAGCCCCTCCTCTACCCTATGAACAATACCGTTTAACGATACACCATCTTTAAAGTTTTATTTTTTTTTATTCTTTGCATAATATTCACACCACACATTGTGCACCTCAAATATGGCATCTCCACTGCCTCCAGCCTCCTTCCTACAACAATTTAAACAATCCTTTAACTTAAAAAGGTTGGTGCTTTTTGCCTCTCCACAGACACCAATACTCCAGTTGCCTTTTTTTTTCCTTCTTCATTGTTATGGGCCACCCTCATAGACCCATATGCTATTATGTCTACTCCAAAATACTAGGAATATCTAGCTGCATTCACTTTCTCAACAGCCCCCTTCTCTCTAATCTGATATCCAACTTTTCATTTCCTAAGTTTTTGTTACTCTCATCACCTTTCTCTTTCTATGTTCACATTTAATTTGCTTTTTTTACAAGCCAAGATTCATTCACCATCCTTTGCAACTGTTCTTCAGAATCTCACAAAAGCGTCATGACATCAGCAAAGAGAAATTAACAACTCCCACTTTGCATAAATTTTTTCTTTTCATCTCACACCTGTAACAAACACCATAGTATTTACTTCCTTTACAACCCCAACTATAAATTTATTAAAGTCAGAATTAAAGATTTTTTTTCCAGGTGATAGTGTTTGTATAGAGATGAGTGACATTTGATTGCGCATGCAGAATGCCCATGGTTATGCGGAGCATCACACATCCCTGTCTTATACTTGGAGGGAGGGGTATACCTAAAATGGGCTTTGGGGGGTCAGTGTCCCTGTGGTGTGGCCCATGACCAGGCCTCATGGTGGATCAGGGCCTGATCAACCAGGCTGTTACTACTGGCTGCACATAAACCGATGCATAAACAGCAATATGTTTGGGGCAGGAGTTGGGAGATTTTCCAAACAGTAGTCTGGTGAGAGAAGCCCTTGGCTTATCAAGGTTTCTTAAAAAAAAAAAAATGATCATCATCTGCAGGATACAACCCACCTAGTTGCAACACCTATTTGCTAGTCTATTTGCAACTAGGTGAACAGACAGTGGATGCAGACTTAACTATACTTCTTGCTCTACCCATTACATTTATAAGTAATACAAGATAATTCAAATTTTGTACTTTGATATACTGACAGGATCATAACAGAAATGTTAAAAGCAGGGGAGGATATATAGAGTTGGAGTGGTTGGTATTTTTGTTTAATAAATGTATGAAAGAGGAGAAGGTACCTAGGGATTGGCAGAGAGCATGTATAGTTCCTTTATATAAAGGGAAGGGGGACAAAAGAGATTGTAAAAATTATAGGGGAATAAGTTTACTGAGTATACCAGGAAAAGTGTACAGTAGGGTTATTATTGAAAGAATGAGAGGTAAGACAGAGTAGGATTGCAGATGAGCAAGGAGACTTTAGAGTGGGTAGGGGATGTGTAGATCAAGTGTTTACATTGAAGCACATACGTGAGCAGTATTTAGATAAAGGTAGGGAAGTTTCCATTGCATTTATGGATTTAGAAAAGTCATATGATAGAATGGATAGGGGAGCAATGTGGCAGATGTTACAAGTATATGATGACTAACAAACTTACTCTCAACATTGACAAAACCTACTTCATTCAGTTTGGAAACAGAACTACAGATGTCCCTCTTAACATAATGATAAATGGATCAACTATCACAAAGCTCACAGAGGGAAAATTCTTAGGAATCCACCTTGATAATAGACTCAAATTTCAAACACATGTACAACAAATTTCCAAGAAAATTTCCAAGACTGTAGGCACACTATTGAAGATACGGTACTATGTTCCACAGTCAGCCCTCCTGGCCCTATATCACTCATTTATTTACCCCTATCTCACCTATGGAATTTGTGCATGGGGCTCAACAACAATAAACCATCTCAGACTATTAATTACCCAACAAAAGGCTGCAGTCAGAATTATTATAAATTCCCACTACAGGCAGCACACTCCACCAATATTCAAAAGTCTAAACCTACTCACCATACAAAACATCCATACTTATTATTGTACCTACTACATACATAGAACACTTAACTCGGATATAAACCCTCCCCTCAAACGTCTCCTTACCAACCTCAACAGAACACATGACCATAACACAAGGCACATGTTCCTCGTGTCCAGCTCACACTATGCAAAAACTCAATGCACATAAAAGGCCCAAAAATCTGGAATTCATTACCTGTGAATATGAAAGAAACACTGTCTGTTTATAAATTCAAGTCTCTTCTTAAAAATCACTCACCCACAACTAAATAAATACTGAATAATTGTATCTCATAAATGTTTAACCTATGACCCTATCAAACTTTTTTTTTTTTTTTTTTTTTAATTGCATTACCTAACAGAATACTCCATTCTACTGAATGCACAGCAACTCAGCAAATGACCATATGACCTGTCTTTGAAATACTCATTTGTGCTTAATTGTTATTTGTTTACTATAATTTTTACCACTGAATATATCATTGCTTAGTTAATCTTAAGTTAATTTTAAGCCTGCCCATAATGCTCTGCATACAAGGGGCTTTCCGCATGCTACACTTAACCACTGTATTTCATTGTACATCTATGTATCATGTCCAAATTAATAATAAATAAATAAATAGGTAGTAAGTTACTAAAAGCTGTAAAAAGTTTTTATGAGGATAGTGAGGCTCAGGTTAGGGTGTGTAGAAGAGAGGGAGATTACTTCCCGGTAAAAGTAGGGTTGTAAAAGAAGCAAATGCTAGGGTGTTCGGGAGAGGGGTGGGATTAAATTATGGGGAATCAAATACAAAATGGGAGTTGACACAGTTACTTTTTGCTGATGAAACTGTTCTTATGGGAGATTCTAAAGAAAAGTTGCATAGGTTAGTGGACGAGTTTGGGAGGGTGTGTAAAGGTAGAAAGTTGAAAGTGAACGTAGATAAGGGTAAGGTGATGAGGGTATCAAATGATTTAGATAAAGAAAAATTGGGTATCACATTGGAGAGGGAGTATGGAAGAAGTGAATGCTTTTTGACATTTGGGAGTTTATGAGTCAACGGATGGGTTTATGAAGGATGAGGTTAACCATAGAATTGATGAAGGAAAAAAGGTGAGTGGTGCATTGAGGTATATGTGGAGATAAAAAAAAATCTCTATGGAGGCAAAAAAGGGAATGTATGAAAGTATAGTGGTACCAACACTCATATGGGTGTGAAGCTTGGGTTGTAAACGTTTCAGCGAGGAGGCAGTTGGAGGCATTGGAGATGTCCTGTCTAAGGGCAATGTGTGGTGTAAATATTATGCAGAAAATTTGGAATGTGGAAGTTAGGAAAGGTGTGGAGTCAGTAAAAGTATTAGCCAGAGGGCTGAAGAGGGGTTGTTGAGGTGGTTTGGTTATTTAGAGAGAATGGATCAAGGTAGAATGACATGGAGAGCATATAAATCTGTAGGGAAAGGAAGGTGGTGTAGGAGTCATCCTTGAAAAGGTTGGAGGGAGGGGGTAAAGGAGGCTTTGTGGGTGAGGGGCTTGGACTTCCAGCAAGCATGCACGAGTGTATTAGATAGGAATGAATGGAGTCGAATGGTTTTTGGGACCTGACAAGCTGTTGGAGTGTGAGCAGGGTAATATTTAGTGAAGGGATTCAGGGAAACTCGTTATTTTTATATACTGGAAATGGGAAGTACAATGCCTGAACTTTAAAGAATGGGTTTGGGATATTGGCAGTTTGGAGGGATATGCTATATATCTTTATATGTATATGCTTCTAAACTGTTGTATCTGGGCACCTCTGCAAAAACAGTGATTATGTATGAGTGAGGTGAAAGTGTTGAATGATGATGAAAGTATTTTCTTTTTGGGGATTTTCTTTCTTTTTGGGTCACCCTGCCTCGGTGGGAGACGGCCGACTTGTTGGATAAAAATAATATACATAATACAAATTTTTATACACGTGCTTTTGCAAGGGATGCCACAATCCAGTTCAATGATTGATTTATGTGTAGGTTATAACAGAAGTGCTTATAATGTACCAAACACTAAATTATTATCACAATTTTTTTTTTAACACTGACCACCTCCCACTAAGGTAGGGTGACCTAAAAAAAAAAAAAAAAAAAAAAAAATTACCATCATTCATTCTGTCATTGTCTTGCCAGAGGAGTGCTGACATTACAGTTCAGATGACCCTTCATACTGCAACATTCTCATCCTTTCCTCACTGTGAAAGCACTGTAATTACCATCTCTTAAGTAAGTAAGTTTATTCAGGTATACACAAATACAGTTACATAGAATTATCATACATAGCAGCATATGTGTAGAGAACCTAGGATAACCCAAAAAAGTCAGACAGAGTGACTTATTTCTATTGGGGTCCTCTACATTTAAGTCTGACTAACTGGTTTTCCTGAATCCCTTTATAAATGTTACCTTGCTCACACTCCAACAGCAGGTAAAATTATAAAAAACCACTTGTTGCCACTTCTATCTAACATGCTCACATGTGCATGTTGGATGCCTAAGCCCCTCACACACAAAACCTCCTTGAACCCCTCCCATTAAACATATGAACCTGAAACTTTCTCATTATAAATAAAACCATATTCCTCCAGACATTAATTAAAGGCTGACTATGCCACGGTACAGTATTAAAGTGACCAAGGAATGTGGAAATGGGCCAGCCTAGCATGACTGGGACTCTAAACTTTACATCTAACATATTTCCTCTCTGGACCTCATGTCTATAGTCCTATGGTACAATTATATCTTATACCAATATAAATTAAAGGAAATATGATGTATGTATGACCAAGTGGTATGTTCACACAGTCTAGATGATATTTATCTACAGATCCTGTCACTATTGGATCTTGATAGTCTGGGGGTATGAGAATATTGTATGAGGTTTGCTACCTGTTTTATTGTTCAGGTACAGTTATGTAGGCAATGTTCAAGGTATTTCTGTCTAGCAGGCTGTGGACTTAAAATGTCTGGTTGCAGGTGGGGTTTTGCTAAGAACCAAGAATAAGAGATCCTTTGTAGATGCATCTGGGCTAGACAAACTCATCAGAAGTTTGGTTTTGAAAAAGTGTCCAGTTTGAAGGTCGAGTTCCTTTCTTTCTGCCGAGGCACCTGGATTACCAACCTCCATGTTATAATTGCCATCACCATGATTTAGGATACTGGTGGTAGAGTTTTTAGGGTGCTATAAGACTCCAAATGTTGAATACATGATTTGTAGGTATTATATGAAAAACACATTTCTGCATAAGGCCTTGATGGCTCACAGTGACTACTACTTTCACATGTCAGCTGATGTACACTGGTTGTCACCTGTTTAACTGGCTGGCAAGCTGCCTGGTAACTGGTTGGCTCTTACTCAAAAGTTGAAAACCAAAAAGAATAGTTGGGCAAAAAGACACAGTGCAGAAAAGTGCAATATAGTCCTAATTGGTGGTGTGTAAAACTGAGTTAAATGGGCCACAAGGTGCTGGTTGTGTTCATAGTGGAGTCACGAGGTGCTGGTTATGTTCCCAGTGGGGTCATGAAGTGCTGGTTGTGTTTGTAGCCCAAAGACATTGAGTTTAGAGTTTAATAATGTAATGGAAACCTAAAAATGCAGCTGGAGGACACAATGATGAAAATTGATAGGTGTTCAACTTTGCCTGTGTAGAGATGCAGTTGCCTGACCTTGATTAAGTCTACAAAATAAAATATTTGATTTTAGAAATATCTGCAGATTTATGCAAGGCAGATTGAAGACTGCTCTCTATTTACATTGTTTTTCTCTTAGTTTCAGGTGCAAGTTCTGGTCCTCACCTCTTAAGTGCCATGGGATCTCTTACTAGTCCTGTGCAACATAAGGTGACCCCACACATGGTCCCAGGTCACCCAGCAGCACATGACATTCATCACAACCCAGGTATGTTAAGATGCTTCCTGCATTCATTAGTGTACTTACACAAATAACCTGCACATAGAGGAGAGGAACTTACGACGACGTTTCAGTCCGACTTGGACCATTTACAAAGTCACACTAACGAGAAGGAGAGCAGGATGGGTATATATAGGCAGGAGGTGGTGGTAGTAATAGTGGTGGTAGTAGTGGAGGTGAAAGGAAGTAGTAGTGGGGAGGTAGTAAGAGTAGGAGGGTCCAGTCAAATACTAAGAAAGAGGAGCACTGCAAGGGAGCTGGTGCCCACAGAGGGTAAGAGCAAGAACACCGAGGGGGGGGGAACAAATAAATAAGTAAATAAAGAAGGAACAAATACAGAGGGCAGAAGAAAGACAACCCAAAGGAGAAAAAGGAAAAAGGAAAGGGGAAGAGGGAGAGGAAGAAAAAAGAAGGAATCAGGTTAGGCCACGAGTGTTCTGAAGTTTGGAGTATTAATACACAACTTTCCTTGTACGAATCTTAGTCCCGGCTTCATCTCTGTAGATGCCTTCCTCTCCCACTACATTGTAAAATGTGCCAAATTTCAGAACACTCATGACATAACCTGATTCCTCCTTTTTTCTTCTTCTCCCTCTTCCCCTTTCCTTTTTCCTTTTTCTCCTCTGGGTTGTCTTTCTTTGCCCTGTGTATTTGTTCCTTCTTTATTTACTTATTTGTTTTTCTCCCCTCGGTGTTCTTGCTCTTACCCTCTGTGGGCACCAGCTCCCTTGCAGTGCTCCTCTTTCTTAGTATTTGACTGGCCCCTCCTACTCTTACTACCTCCCCACTACTATTTCTTTCCACCTCCATTACTACTACTACTACTACCACCACCTCCTGCCTATATATACCCATTCTGCTCTCCTTCTCGTTAGTGTGACTTTGTAAATGGTCCAAGTCAGACCGAAACGTCGTCGTAAGCTCCTCTCTTCTGTATTGTTCCAGTCATGGTATTGTGCCTTTTTTGTTGTCAGTATGCTTAAGTATGGTGCATCACTGTAAATCCCACATAATTGGGGGCAAGAGCCATTCATTATATGCAAGGTTTCAAAGTAGAAAATGTACCATAGAATATAAAAAATTAAAAATAACTGCAGTTCTCGTTGGTATTACTTCTGCAGTTTTGCAGCCGAGGCTGATCACTTATTTGCCTCATTTTCCCTAGATTATGTCTCCTCTTTTTAATTTATACAGAACATAGTATTGATGTGGTCTTATAGTTTTGATGTAGTGTGCATTGTGGTACCCTATTTTTTGCATCTGCTATTTCGTACATGTTGAAGGCATTGAGCATTATAATGTCTACAAGGTGGAAAAACACTTTAATATACCACTTGTGACTTCTACGCACACAGTCAACAAACCTTATCATCATGTCACACTTGTTGACTAATCATATACTGTTTATATAGTCGGCGACAGCAGCTGGTTTTTCAATTAGTGTAGAGGAGAGAAAGAAGAGTGCCCAGAATACCACCTTAAGAGACACCTAATTTCATTGGAAGGGTAGTTGAAGTTTCATTAATGGCTACATGTTGTCTGTTACTTAAGTGGAATTGAAAATAGTTGTATTTGTGCCTTTTAATACCATTGTGATTTCGTTTGCGAGGAATACTGAGAATACATTGCAATGCTTGTCCTTCAGTAGTATCTGATTATTAATGCTTTAATAGTCATTATCACCCATTTATTGAAAAGAAATTAATGAGTCTGGAAATGTGTGTAGTGAGGACATGTAAATTAAGTGCTTCTATGAGTAGTAAGTGACATATGTTATACTGTAGCCTGGTGAATGATTATTATTATTATAATCATAACTAAGCACTAAACCCACTAGGGTCATACAGCACTACTTAGGCGAATGAGGACAATAGCCAGGTACTCATGTGAATTACTAATAACTTACAAGTATGAATTGTTATGTCTTAGTTATAAGAATTGGAAAAATGAGTGTTCCTGATTTATCTTTTATCTTTGGTTTCTTTTTAAGCTATAAAATAATATTGTTAATCAGTCTCAATTTTTATTGGACTTTACAAATTTTAATATCTCTTAATCATATTTAAAAAATTAATGCATATTTGTGATTTTTCATTTGTCAAGGTGGAGGAGTTGGTCAAAGTCGAGAAAGTGTTGAAGCAGCCATAGCAGATATCAAACAAGCTATTAGGAGAACTAAAAATTTACCTGTTAAGTCTCATCCCCAAGACAGATCACCTATAAATGACAAAGCCCCCGTCTGGATACCACGGTAAGTACTGTACCTCCATTTACTTTTATCAGTGCATGAATTTAATAACTCTACATGACAAACTTTTTGAAATACAGCCTCTCCTTACTTAGCGATATACTCATTTACCAACAGCTTGGACTTACGGCGGGCTCTCTGACCAGTATACATACTTAAATAATGTATATTAGAGCTAATTTCCTCTGTTCTCTTTATTACAATATACAGTTCACTACTTTATAAACATTTAAAAATATACTAAAAATTTTATAAATGGTGCAAAGGTGACATTAAAACAATATCAAAGATGGTTGATACCAACTCTCTACCATTATAGTATGCTCCTCACTTAGCGATGAATTCGTTTACCTACGTGGTCTTAGGAATGGAACTCTGCCGTTAAGTGAGGAGAGACTGTACTGTATCTTAGAAGCAAAATTAAGCCTTGGTTGATTTGAACCTTCATTGGCAAATCTACTTAGGTAAAAACTTGTTCAGTACTGACGGCTCCGTTCATCACAAGACGAGATGTCAGAGCTAGAACCAATATAGAGATCATTCATAACCTGCTATTACGATATTTCGTAGGAATATGTGGTTTGAGTCTAGGGGATAATTCGCATGAAATATACCATGAACAAATCGTAATAAGAAGTTATGATGAAAGTGAGAACAAAAAACTTCATTAAATATCTCTTTAATATAATATATATTATGTTATAAACTTAAGGTATTTTAATGATATCTTTTAGTTATCAATTTGATACAAACACATAACAGACTTATTCAATCAAATCAGTCAATCAATCAAGTTTATTCTCTATGAAGATTACAATGCGGGGTTTACCGGTTTTGGATATTGTGTAGTTTACATGTTATAAAATACTAATTACAGAGGGGGCCACTAGGACACCTAGCATGGCTAGGCATTTCAGGCAGACTTAAATTAATTCTTAACTCTAAATTAATATAGATTATGGAGTAAGTTGGTGTTAAGGCTAAGTGACTACATTATAGTTTGTGAGTTTAGCAATGTAAATGCTCTTGTTTTGGCACAATACACAGGTTCTATATTGTAGTATCACAGACAAACTTATGACTAGTTAGGATTCATCATTTTATGATTAAGATTCGTATTTCCGTGATTATAGACAAGTGGGTGAGTGAGTAAGTGTGAACAGGTGGTTTTCATGTAATTAGTTGTCGTGGTGTATCAGGGAGATAAGATGTTGTCTAACAGTAGTTTTGAAGATGATGAATGTGTCTGCAGTTCTAGAGCTTTCTGGTAGGGTGTTCCAGATTTTAGGCCCTTTGACATACATAGAATTTTTGTAAAGGTTTAGTCGGACACGGGGAATGTCATAGAGATGTTTGTGTCTGGTATTATGCCTGTGGGTCCTGTCACAACTATCAAGAAAGCATTTTAGGTCAAGGTTAATATTGGAATTTAAGGTCCTGTAGATGTAGATTGCACAGTAGTAAGTGTGGATGTTCTGAACAGGGAGTAAGTTTAGCTCTATGAATAGTGGGGGGGGGGTGTTGCCAGGGATGGGATTTAGTGATTATTCTTACTGCAGCTTTTTGTTAGGTTATTATTGGCTTTAGGTGTGTTGCTGCAGTTGATCCCCAAGCACAATTAGCATAGGTGAGGTATGGATAAATGAGTGAATGGTATAGTGTGAGAAGGGCAGTTTGCAGCACGTAGTATCGTATCTTGGAGAGGATTCCAACCGTTTTGGATACTTTTTTTGTTATGTGTTGGATATGGGTGCTGAAATTCAGGTTGTTGTCGAGGTATAGGTCGAGGAATTTGCCCTCATTATGTCTGGCAATTAGAGTGTTGTCGATCTTAATGTTAAGTTGCGCAACACCTGTGCATTTGAGTTGAATGGGTCTCTACACAGAGATTAGATAAAGCTACCGAGTCTCCACACTGAGACTTAACAAGCTTAACCACTTATAATTAGAGCAGTATAATAGAAGTCCTTCATACATGGTAGATCTTCTAATATAATTTGGAGTCTTACAAATACTCGTGTTTTCTAGAGTCAGAGCCGATTTACATTATCTAGATAACTTCTCGACTTGAATATACAAAGTAAACCTTCTTGAGACAGTGAGAGGCATTGTAAGTAAGTAAGCAAATAAGTAAGTTTATTCAGGTATACACAAATACAGTTACATAGAATTATCATACATAGCAGCATATGTGTAGAGAACCTAGGATAACCCAAAAAAGTCAGACAGAGTGACTTATTTCCATTGGGGTCCTTTTACCTTATTATTATAATATAAAGGTTATAATATTTTCTTATTATTCTACAATGAAGATAACATCTTATTATCATACTAAAAAGACTATCTACTACACGAGGGTCATTAAGACTATCTACAATACGAGGGTCATTACTAGGAATAAGGTAAAATTTACACGTATGTTAGCTAAAAAAATAGAAAATCATTCCCCTCCCTTTCTGTAGCTACATTCATCAGACACCTTTTAGCACTACTATCACACCACTCACACCTGATGTCATCTCATGTCACATGAGTAGTGCAGAGGCGAATGGCCACACAATAGTTAGTAAGTAAGTAAGTTTATTCAGGTATACACAAATACAGTTACATAGAATTATCATACATAGCAGCATATGTGTAGAGAACCTAGGATAACCCAAAAAAGTCAGACAGAGTGACTTATTTCCATTGGACATCACCAATGGTGTACAATCCATTTCCTAACTAATATATTTCAACATACTATAAATATACAGTGGAACCCCGAGTTTCAGCCATAATCTGTTCTAGGCCTAAAGTCAAAGCAGTATTTCCCATAAGAAATAATGTAAATCCAATTAATCTGTTCCACCCAATAAATATTCACCAAAAATTAATTTTTTTAAAGAATAAATACTATAGTTTTACATACAGAAAACAATAAGAAATAAATATAAAGCACTAATTTTAATGGATAAATGAACATTTAAATCAGTTTTACCTTTATTGAAGACTTGTTTGCATATGAGAGAGGCAGGAGAGTTTGGATGCAGGACAAGATAGTCCTTCAATATGACACTAATATCAACTCTACGGCTTAACCCTTTCAGGGTCCAAGGCCAAAATCTGAAGTCACGCACCAGTGTCCAAGAAATTTTGAAAAAAAAAAAAAAATTATTTTTTCTTACAGAATTAAAGAGCATATTTTTGTGAAGGTAATAAAACAAAAAAAATAAGAATCTGATCAGTACTTACCGAGATACAGTGCCAAGAAGTTTATAGAAAATGATGTGGTGGTGGCAACATCGACGAATTCCACATACGCGTATTATATTATTTTGTTGTTTTAGTTGTTTTTTCTTTTTTCCAATTTTTTTCTATTCCTACTAACATTTGGGGCCTGAGAGACCAATACTGTATATACGTAATTGATATATATAAACTCACTGTATTGAACACAATAACCGCACTAAAGTTATTATCATATTATTGTTTACCACTGTTTTTTATTACAATAAACATGCACAAATATTGTATAATACTAATGTTCTATCATATATTTACATATTTACAATCACTGGACATGGTTTTAGAACTGCTGGAGCTTGTGGAACTCCTTGAAACATGGCACCATGCACAGAGGCACCTTACATTCCTCACACATAAACCGAGTGTCTTTGCGTCTTTGTTGCCGTCGTTTTGTTTGTGCACAGACAATGCATCTCTTCTGAGCAAATTTCTTTTGAGTTGAAGGAAGCTGTATTATGAAATGATCACCTTCTCTCCTCAAACGCTTGGGTATATCGTGATGAATTCGAGGACCATGTTCTATTGCAGGTGTTGTTACCTGGTACTTCATTATGAGTTGTCTGACAACAGACAAAATTCACCATACGGTGGTCTGTTACCAGTCTTTATTTGGTACATATTATATGCATTGAGCATTGAAATGTCCATGAGATGGAAGAAAAGTTTCATGTACCACTTGTAACTCTTACGAACACAGTCAACAAAACCAATCTGCATGTCACACTTGTCAACCAAGCGCATGTTTTGTGTATAATCAATCACTGACACTGGTTTTCGAATACGTTCATTAGTCACTCGATCAACTTTGCCATTGTCTTGCATTTCATTACGGTGAGTGGTTGTCAACAATGTGACATCTCGTTTGTCATGCCACCGTAATGCCATGATGTCATTGGCAGTAAACACCTGCACGTCATCACCACAAACACCTGCGTTGAGCCTGGGCATATGTTTACGATTAGAACGCACTGTGCCACACACATCTGTCTTGTTCACTCGCATGAAATCACTGAGTAATGGGCTTGTGTACCAGTTATCGGTATATAATGTATGCCCCTTACCAAGATAAGGTGCCATCATGTTTCTCACTACGTCACCTGAGATACCCAATAACATCTTGGTATCTTTCAATGTTTTACTACCCGTGTATACAACAATATCCAACACCAGGCCACTGTCACAATCACAGAGTACAAACAGTTTTATACCAAAGCGGTTCCTCTTGCTCGGTATATACTGCTTGAATGACAGTCTACCTTTGAACAAAATCAAAGACTCGTCAATTACAAGAATCTTGAATGAATAAAAGTATATCCTGAACTTTTGTTTGAGATACATGAAAACATTTCTAATCTTGTATAACCTGTCACTTCTGTCAGGCCTGGTTTTGTCAGAGAAGTGCAACATACGTAACAGTAAGATAAACCTGTTCACTGGTATTATTTCACTGAAGACCGGGGTAGAAATTAGCCGATCTGTGGACCAGTGTGCTTTTATATTACGCTTATAGACGTGAGGCATAAGCATTATTGTTGCAAAAAGCAAATACATTTCTGCAACAGTCGTCTCTTTCCACCTGTGTAGTCTTGATTGTGGTGATAAGATCGTATTTGCCATGGTGTACTGAAAATACTTATTACTTTCCCTGGCAATAATTTCCATCAATGGCTGGTCAAAGAATAATTCAAAGAATTCCAGTTCATTGGCCGTGGTTCCAAGGGGACAGGTAGGTAGAATTCCACTTTGAGAGTCATCAAAGTGGTGAGGCTTGGGAACAAAATTGGGATTTTGCTGCCAATCCCACATACAGTTTTCTGGTGGATACTGGACATCATAGGCTGGTTGTACGGGTGGTTGTGGTTGTGGCGGGCTGGTGGCTGACGCTCCGCTTTGTCCTTGAACTGACGAGTCAGCAGCATGGGTCCCCGCGTGGCACGGTGAGTCACGCATGGCGGTGCCACCACCACCACCACTAACACCATCCACTGATGCCTGTGGCTCATCCATGCCAAGTGTAGCCACATCATCCTCACTATCACTACCTAAAACGGGTGTAGGGCCACGGGATGTACTCCGTCCCCTGGGCACAGCATAGGGTACACTACCCGAGCGCATGCGGCGGCGAACATACCGACGCTTCACTGGTGAATATGATTCCTCACTATCACTACTCGAATGATCGTCGAGCGCAATAAAATCACAATCCACGTCAGAATCATCGTCATTACTAAAGTCAGAGGCCTGGCCACGCGAAAATATTAGTTTTCTCTTACGTTTAGGAACACCCGACCGTGAGTCACGAGTGCCCACACCAGAGGTAGAAGGTCGAGGATCGTCGGGGTTTTCTGCACTATTATCGATATCCTGGTCATTATTTTCGGTCACTAACTTATCAAAGCCGTAGAATTCGTCTTCATTTCCACTTCCATCAGTGTCAGAACTATCAGACAGGAAGAGGAGAGTCCCAATTTTCCGGGGAGTGAGAGCTGACTTGCGACGAGGCATGGTGAACAAGGGTGACTGAGCCGGCGTTCCCACAATGCTATGCAGGCGCCTAGATTTTTTGTTTACGGCGCACACCCACGGCGCAGACCCATTCTCTCACATGTAGGCCTATGTGCGCTTTCGCGCTAAATTTGATGGTGCTAGAATTTTGGCGTAGATCTATGGTTTGGACACTCACCGTAAAGCCGTAGATCTACGGGACGGACCCTGAAAGGGTTAATTATCTAGCACACTTCGTCTAATATGACATAATAAACAATATTAATGAAATAGAAACATGGTATATACTCTAGAATGAATAAAATATATCATATGTCTCTCTCCCTAACTGATGAGTGTTGCTGTGTTGTTTGTTGTTGGGTGTATAAGGGCCACTGAAAGATAAGCCTTACATAGTGGTGGTGATGGTGGCAGCAGAGATGGTGGTGTTGTTAGTCCCCCTATAAAACTCCAACAACATTGGAGGAGTCAGTTTCGTGCTGTCCTTTTTCTATCAATTAATCGTTTAATTTTCTTGCTACACCAGGAGGCAGCTCTGACGAGAACTCACACACACACCAGCTTTTAAATCTCTGCACAAAATTCAATTTAAACCAGCAAATAATAGAGCCTACTAGACTGGAGAATACACTAGACCTCATCTTCACTAACAATGATGATCTGATACAAAATGTCACCATATCAAAAACAATATACTCAGATCACAACATAATCGAGGTTCAGACATGTATGCGCGGAGCCCCAGACCGACATAATGAGATTAGTCACGAGGGAGCATTCACCAAATTCAACTTCAATAACAAAACCATAAAGTGGGACCAAGTAAACCAAGTCCTAACCGATATAAGCTGGGAAGATAGACTAAGCAACACAGACCCCAACTTATGCCTAGAACAGATTAACTCAGTGGCACTCGATGTATGCACAAGGCTTATTCCTCTAAGAAAAAGGAGGAGTAGATGTAAAATAGAAAGAGACAGGCGCTCTCTTTACAGGCGACGGAAAAGAATAACAAAGTGGCTAAAAGAGGCCAATATATCTGAAATGTGTAGGGAGTCACTGGTCAGAGAAATAGCAAACATCGAACTTAAGCTAAAGGAATCTTATAGGAGTCGGGAATCATGGGAAGAACTAAAAGCCATAAATGAAATCAAAAGAAACCCAAAGTATTTCTTTTCCTATGCCAAATCAAAGTCGAGAACAACGTCCAGTATTGGGCCCCTACTTAAACAAGATGGGTCCTACACAGATGACAGCAAGGAAATGAGTGAGCTACTCAAGTCCCAATATGACTCAGTTTTTAGCAAGCCACTAACCAGACTGAGAGTCGAAGATCAAAATTAATTTTTTATGAGAGAGCCACAGAATTTGGTTAACACAAGCCTATCTGATGTTATCCTGATGCCAAATGACTTCGAACAGGTGATAAATGACATGCCCATGCACTCTGCCCCAGGGCCAGACTCGTGGAACTCCGTGTTCATCAAGAACTGCAAGAAGCCCCTATCACGAGCTTTTACCATCCTATGGAGAGGGAGCATGGACATGGGGGTCGTCCCACAGTTACTAAAAACAACAGACATAGCCCCACTCCACAAAGGGGGCAGTAAAGCAATAGCAAAGAACTACAGACCGATAGCACTAACATCCCATATCATAAAAATCTTTGAAAGGGTCCTAAGACACAAGATCGCCACCCATCTAGA
Organism: Cherax quadricarinatus; assembly: GCF_038502225.1. NCBI lineage: Eukaryota > Metazoa > Arthropoda > Malacostraca > Decapoda > Parastacidae > Cherax > Cherax quadricarinatus. The sequence goes on from NC_091339.1 coordinate 2,596,796, forward strand.
AACCCATCAATTACATAACCCAGGGCAACATGGGTTTAGAACAGGTCACTCCTGTCTGTCTCAACTATTGGATCACTACGACAAGGTCCTAAATGCACTAGAAGACAAAAAGAATGCAGATGTAATATATACAGACTTTGCAAAAGCCTTCGACAAGTGTGACCATGGCATAATAGCGCACAAAATGCATGCTAAAGGAATAACAGGAAAAGTTGGTAGATGGATCTATAATTTCCTCACAAACAGAACACAAAGAGTAGTAGTCAACAGAGTAAAGTCCGAGGCAGCTACGGTGAAAAGCTCTCTTCCACAAGGCACAGTACTCACTCCTATCTTGTTTCTCATCCTCATATCTGACATAGACAAGGATGTCAGCCACAGCACCGTGTCTTCCTTTGCAGATGACACCCGAATCTGCATGACAGTGTCTTCCATTGCAGACACTGCAAGGCTCCAGGCAGACATCAACCAAATCTTTCAGTGGGTTGCAGAAAACAATATGAAGTTCAACGATGAGAAATTTCAATTACTCAGATATGGTAAACATGAGGAAATTAAAACTTCATCAGAATACAAAACAAATTCTGGCCACAAAATAGAGCGAAAAACCAACATCAAAGACCTGGGAGTGATCATGTCGGAGGATCTCACCTTCAAGGACCATAACATTGTATTAATCGCAGCTGCTAGAAAAATGACAGGATGGATAATGAGAACCTTCAAAACTAGGGATGCCAAGCCCATGATGACACTCTTCAGGTCACTTGTTCTATCTAGGCTGGTATATTGCTGCACACTAACAGTACCTTTCAAGGCAGGTGAAATTGCTGACCTAGAAAATGTACAGAGAACCTTCACGGTGCGCATAACGGAGATAAAACACCTCAATTACTGGGAGCGCTTCCTGAACCTGTATTCCCTGGAATGCAGGCGGGAGAGATACATGATTATATACACCTGGAAAATCCTAGAGGGATTAGTACCGAACTTGCACACGAAAATCACTCGCAACGAAAGCAAAAGACTTGGCAGACGATGCAGCATCCCCCAATGAAAAGCAGGGGTGTCACTAGCACGTTAAGAGACCATACAATAAGTGTCAGGGGCCCGAGACTATTCAACTGCTTCCCAGCATACATAAGGGGGATTACCAATAGACCCCTGGCAGTCTTCAAGCTGGCACTAGACAAGCACCTAAAGTCGGTACCTGACCAGCCGGGCTGTGGCTCGTACGTTGGTTTGCGTGCAGCCAGCAGTAACAGCCTGGTTGATCAGGCTCTGATCCTCCAGGAGGCCTGGTCACAGACCGGGTCGCGGGGGCGTTGACCCCCAGAACTCTCTCCAGGTAAACACTGTTAATGCTACACTTTATCGCTGGCTGGTGCTATAGCCTTTATCGACTCGTGCTACTTTAGTATCATACATATCATAGAATCACTGAAGAAGGCACATTCTCCCCTCTCTCTTCCTCCTCCACTTTGGTACTTTGCTAGAATTTCTTTTTTCAATTCTAACGTGTTTCACACTTTCTTTACCAAAGGGCTGCCATTATGAAGTTTCTTTGGGCCTATTGTTTACCTGGAGTTTACCTGGAGGGGGTTTCGGGGATCAATGCCCCCGTGGCCCGGTCTGAGACCATGCCTCATGGTGGATCAGGGCCTGATCAACCAGGCTGTTACGGCTGGCTGCATGCAAGCTGACATATGAACCACAGCCCAGTTGGTCAGGTACTGACTTTAGGCACCTGTCCAGTGCCTTCTTGAAGACAGCCAGGGGTCTATTGGTAATCCCCCTTATGTATGCTGGGAGGCAATTGAACAGTCTTGGGCCCTGGACACTTATTGTGTTGTCTCTCAGTGTACTCCTGGCACCCCTGCTTTTCATCGGGGGAATGTTGCATCTTCTGCCGAGTCTTTTGCTTTCATATGGAGCGATTTTCATGTGCAGGTTTAGTACCAATCTCTCCAGGACCTTCCAAGTGTATATTATCATGTATCTCTCTGGCCTGCGTTCGAGGGAATACAGATCAAGGACCTTCAACTGTTCCCAGTATTTTAGGTGCCTTATCGCACTTATGTGTGCCGTGAAAATTCTTTGTACACTCTCCAGGTCTGCAATGTCGCCAGCCTTGAAGGGGGCCGTTAGTGTACAGCAGCATTCCAGCCTAGAGAGCGCAAGCGATTTGAAGAAAATTATCATGGGCTTGGCATCCCTAGTTTTGAAAGTTCTGATTATCCATCCTATCATTTTCCTAGTGGATGAAGTAGATACATTGTTATGGTCTTTGAAGAGGGCTTATTTCATAGTCACAATCAATAAACAAGCACTAAACACAATGAATTTATTGTGAAATGTTTGGATGAGTGTGCAGGGTTATGTTCACTCAAGGATAAACAAAGCTAGACTGGCTCACAATGCCTGGGCAGGCAGGAAGACAGGTCTGGTACGCCGGCGAAAACACGGGGCACAGGCTGAAACTTGGGAAAAGATTTAACTGAAAAAAGTGGCTGATACTCAGGGTGATTGAAACTCAGGATTCCACTGTATACTCCATTTGTTCTATCGATTGAGTACAAGAAACTGCCCATTTACCAATTTCAACTACCCAATAAAGTGGTCAGAAATTGGCAATTTGGCCAATTTTACACAAATTAAAAAATGCCAGTTTCAAAATGGGGTTCAGAATGAACAATGCAGACATTCCTGGCTCTAAAATAACATTTCCTTTGTTCATCAATCGTGTGTCCAGGCCCTTCTGATATTACTCTTGCTTTCTATTTTGAATTTTTATTCAAACAAAAAATAGAAGATTTACTGTTATGCAAACTACTGCAATATTGTAATAATTGTATAAATAATGTCAACCCATTCATGACTGCATATTAGAATGGCTAGTTGGACATTTATTGGACAATGACATCATTTGTTTACTCTTGAACATCGGCAAAAATCAAACATTTCCCCTACTTTGAGCTCCATTTAGAGGTCCTTTTCATAGTAAAACCAATCAAAATCAACTCTATTTCTATAATATATTTTCCATTCTCTTAAATGTGACTACGAAAACGAGAATATAACCATAAAAACTATATGAAAATACACCTCAAAGTCGGAGTTTTAATCCAAAAACACGGTCAGAGTTTTTTTTTTTCTCATTATGCACTGCGTGCTGTAGTGCAGTGCACACTGACCACACAGACCCATTCTTTCACATGTGGATCTACCAGCTTTCTCCTGCTTGATTTGAAGCCACAAGAATTTTTGAGTATATATGCGCCAAACACATTGGCTCATAAGACGTATATATACGACCAAAACAAAGGTTAAATAAATATGAAAGTTATATCTTTAAAGCTATGTGCCAGTGTAACACGTGCTTAGCCAGTAAAGCATTTCAATTACTGGGAACACCTTAAAATTATAAATATGTACTAACTGGAGCAGAGGAGAGATGCAGGATAATTTTTTTTTTCAACAAGTCGGCTGTCTCCCACCCAAAGAGAAAGAAAATCCCCAAAAAGAAAATACTTTCATAATCATTCAACACTTTCACCTCACTCATACATAATCACTGTCTGTGCAGAGGCACTCAGATACAACAGTTTAGAATGCATGATAATATACCTGAAAAGTACCTAGGGGCTTTTTGACAGATCTGCACACTGCCATAACATACTGGAATGAGATGTGGGAGGAAGTGGAAAATATACCTGGTGAAAAACTGGCACAATAAGAGAACACTGTCAACATCCATGGGCCCCAGACTATTCAATATTTCACCAGAAGATGTCAGAAACACTGCTGGGACAAGTATGGAAGTCTTCAAGAGGTGCCAGATCAACCAGGCTATATGGGCCAGCAGGCCACCAATAGCAACAGCCTGGTTGACCAAGCAAGCAGCAGTCAAGCCTGGCCCAAGGCTGCATTTATACTGCTTCTGTGTTCATTTTTTTCACTGGGTTTAGGGGTAGAAAAACTTGAAACACAGAAGGTAAATTATTATATCTAGGAGGGGAGTGCAAAACCCAAAGGGGTCACACAGTACCTGGGGAATGGGAGGCATTCAGGTTTGATACAAGGAAGAGAAGAGGTCCATTTCCTTGGTTCAAGAGCCACTTACCAGCTTTAAGGAACCTTCCTCAAGGAAAAGGGCCCTCAAAAATTAACCATGCATTTAACTTTTGAAAAGGAATAGCTTAAGGGTGCCTGGCAGAAGATTATATTATAGTTATTAAACAATTATTGTCCATTTTGGTCCTAAGATGCATACCAGCAATCTACCACCAGTTTACTGATTGGCTCACCTGTAGCTAGTACTGGTTGGAATGCTTTTGGCTTAATGGCTTGTTGGGCTTTCCCATCATTTGATAAGTGGCAAGACTTTACACACTGTCATGTTATTTCCCATAAATGAGGTCAAAAGAAATTCCTTAAAACCTTAGAAGTAATTTTCAAAGTGCCTAGCTGTTTCCTCATCAGTACAGTAGGGCCCCCACTTATATGGCGAGTTAGGTTCCAGGCTACCTCCATAAAGTGAATCACCCCGTTTTTTGTTCACATATAAATACTACTTGATAACACATTTGCACTATCATATATTAAATTAGCTCTAGAACTAGGCCTAAAAACAATTAAAAAAATAAAATGCATATACATTACACTTACTTGCCTTAAAATATTTTTTGCCTTAATGTATGGCAAGAGATGAGTAGTAGTTATTGTATGAAGTCAGGGGATGACACTAGCCTCTGCTAGCTTCGAATTTATCTTTAGTAGATTCCTGACCTCTCACCCTACATAGAATTGAAAAGAATTAGGGGATTGGATTGGAAAATGGCTCTACTTAAACCTTTGCACATTGTGATTAGCATCATCTTCAATCCACACCAGTAAAAGTTTTTCCATGTCACCAATAAGGTTATCATGTTTTCTTATAACTTTAGCATTTACTGGTTTCGCACTTTTAATTTCTTGCAGCACATTCTTCTTAAGAATTCATCATTACAACGTAATAATTTTAAAACATTTGAAACTTTAGAAAGTTTCCAGATAGAACCGAGAGACTCAGAGCGCTCATGGCAACACACCCAGTTTCACTTGTAGAAATGAAGATTATTCTTATTATCATTATTATTATAAAACACTGTGAAGAGGGTGCTCCATAAATGTGTATATAGTGTCAAGATTTTAGGTACATAGTTTAATATCTTTATTATACACCCCATATCCATCCTGTGGGCAGTAGTCAAACAAAGGTACATAATGGGTCCAGGGACTGGGTTGCAGAGTTTTGATAGCTGAACAAGTTAGTGGTAATGAACTATTTACACGTTTACATCTGGTCACAATCGTAATGAGTTATTTATGCAGAAATTAGTGGTAATGCTTTATGTACAGTGAGCAAAGTCAGGGTATTTTTCCAGAATGGTTTGTAATATACCATTAGGGATAAATTACTTAGACATATCTTGAACATTTCTGAGTGAGTTGTCTCTGAATTCATTAATTTTATTGCATTCCAGTTCCTAATGATGCAAAGTTTGACAATTTTCCATCTGGCAAAGTTTACATTTTGTTAGGTCTACTTCTGGTGGTGGTGATTTAACTTCCCGAAGATACTTGTAACATCCAAGAGTCTGCTTATTTTATTGGATGCACCATAGACATGTGGCTCCTCCTGCATGATAGAATGATAGATGGACTGACTGGTGTCAGTCTTAGGCCAGTAAAGTTCATTTGAAGTTCTTTCATATTACTGTTCTCACTTAACTGACAAGATTGTAATTACTTCCTCTTTGAAGGAATATTACTTAGCCAGTTCATCAGTTCTATCATACGTCTGAAGATCAGTGTGAGATGGAAGCCACAGGTGTACTCTGACTCCACTGTCCATGATCCTACCATACCTGTGTCTGGCTTCTGACACAAGCATGCCACAATTTATACTTAATGAGTTGAGAGCATTTATGGATGATAGAAAATCAGTTACGATTAAAGTGTCAGCCTTAGATACATGAACACAATTGAGTGCAAGGAGTATGGCAAACAGTTTTGTTTGAAGGGTAGAGGCCCAGTTATTGATGTGCACTTCAATTTCTCTATGAGGGTCATCATTTTGTATGATAACAGCAGCACTACCAGCTGCACCTGTGGATTGGTGAACAGAACCATCATGGGTGGGTGGTCAGATTTATACATATTTAATACTTGTTCACTTGCCATTGATATGAATTCATCTCTCATACATTTCTGAAGCATTTTCCCCACGGTACAAACATCTCATATTGTATACGAATTATCTTCACGTTGGTGCAGTAGAATACATAACAGCAACACTCCCATTCTCATGCAACACTTTTTAGAATGAATGACGCTATGAGTGAAGGCACATGAAAGGAATGTTTTCTACAGTCGTACAGGCCACCCCACCCTTTTTTAGAGTGAATGACGCTATGAGTGAAGGCATATGAAAGGAATGTTTTTCTACAGTCATACAGCTTCCCCCTCCCAGTAATACTATACAGCAGGGCCCCACTACTATGCCAGGTTAGGTTCCAGGCTACAGCCGTAAAGCAGAAATCACCATCAAGTGGAATGCCATTTATAAATGCATGTAAATACAGTGGACCCCCAGTTCGCGAAGTCATCGGTATCCGATAAATCCGGTATCCGAAGCATTATATCACAAAAAATTTGCCTCGGTTCCCGTTACAAAACCCGGTATGCGATATGATTCGTACGAGGTATGTCCACGTGTGGCCTGAACTGCCCCGTGTGTGCCAGTGTTTACAAGCCAGCCAGTGTGCGCGCATCTAAGGATACATTCGGTACATTCCATATTATCCATATTATCACTGTTTTTGGTGCTTGTTTCTGCAAAATAAGTCGCCATGGGCCCCAAGAAAGCTTCTAGTGCCAACCCATCGAGACCAAGGGTGCTAATGACTATTGAAATGAAGAAAGAGATAATTGCAAAGTATGAAAGTGGAGTGCGTGTGTCGGACCTGGCCAAGTTGTATAGTAAATCCCAATCAACCATCTCTACTATAGTGAGCAGGAAAACGGCAATCAAGGAAGCTGTTTTTGCAAAAGGTGCAACTGTGATTACAAAAGAGCGATTCCCCTTCTAAACATTAAAAACTAAGACACTCTCCCCTTCTCCCATCCCATCAATCATCACCAGATCTTCATTAAAGGTAAGTGCCAATTATTCTATTGTGATTATTCTATTGTTATTATTGTTATTGTAATTATTCTATTGCATTAAACTTAATATTTCATGTGGTAAATTTTTTTTTTTTTTTCATAATTTTGGGTGTCTTGCACGGATTAATTTGATTTCCATTATTTCTTATGGGGAAAATTGATTCGCTTTCCAATAATTTTGCTTTATGATGAGCTCTCAGGAATGGATTAATAACGTGAACCAGGGGTCCACTGTACTAGATAACAAGTTTACACTAACATATATTAAGTTAGCAATAGAACTAGGCATTAAAAAACAATAAAAAAGTAAAATACACACTCATTACTTACCTTAAAATATTTGTCTTAATGTAGGGTGAGATGAGTAGTATTGCAAGAAATCAAGTCTAAGTATGGTAGCCAGCCAGGCTACCATACCTACCATACCAGGCCACCCCACCCACATGTAATATACTACGACTTTTGAAGCATCCCAGAGTGATAAAATGTATATACAGTTCACTCATTACTTACCTTAAAATATTTGTAGTCTTAATGTAGGGTGAGAGGTAAGTAAATGAGATAAAACGAATAAACGAGAGAGAGAATGAGTACATGAGAGAGGACAGACGCGGAGTTACATAAACAAACCAGGCGAACGTGTCTGGTTTTTGTTCATAAGCAAGTTTATTCAGGTATACACAAATACAGTTACATAGATTATCATACATAGCAACATATGTGTAAAGAACCTAGTATAACCCAAAAAAGTCAGTGTGACTTACGTATTTCCTTTGGGAGTGACTTTTTTCCATTGTATTACACCATAATACAAACACTACATTGTGTTCAAGTTGTCTCCATGTTGATACAGAATAAAGGGCAACACTCCCAGTCTCGTGTAACACCATTTTCAGAAGAAATGACGCTCTGGGTGTAGGTACAGTGGAACCTCGACTTACGAGTTTAATCCGTTCTTTGACTTAGCTCGTAACTTAATTTGCTTGTATATCAAATCAATTTTCCTCATTTAAATTAACTGAAATGCCATTAACCCTTTCCAGCGGAATTCCTGATCTTGGGAGGCAGGGCAAAATACTTCAATATGACACTGATATCAACTCCCCGGCTTATTTGTCTATCACAGTTCATCTAATATATATTAAACAATATAGATATCATAGAAACATGATATATATTCTAGAATGAATAAAATATGTTATGTGAGTAATGGTGGCAGCCATTCCCACTGACCATTCTTCTCATTCTCTTATTATAAGAGAAAATGGAGTGTTTGTGAGGCTAACTGCATTAGATCACTAGTTTCATAAGTAAAACACTGAAACAGTGTGTTTATAAGTAAGAAATATTGTATAAAAACATAATAAAATATAATAGAGAATGTAAAGAAATAAATGGGTTTTATAAAGTGTACTTATGCTGGCAGAGGTGGAGGGTGGAAGATAGGCTACTTGCTACTACGCTTGTACTGCCTCACAAGCACACCTTGCTTATTTATCTATGATTTCATGCTGTACTTCCATGGACATCCTCTTTTTCTTCTCAGCATTATCCTTTGCACTTATTTTCTTAGGACTCTTGGTTAGAAAAAAGAAATTTGGTAATAATAACACGAGAAATGCTTCCACTGTGACGTAAACACGTGCACAACTCATTTGATGTTGTGGCGTTCACTGCGCCAACTAGTGGCAGTTTTCTTAAGCTCACTCATTATTAAAACGTATTGTTATTAATTTATGGAACTGGAGCACAGATCCAATTCCCTAGATCAAGAGTCCCTCACCAGGGTCAAGGTTCCTTGATGCTGGTGAGGTGCTCTTGATCTAGGGAATTGTATTTGTGCTCCAGTTTCCTAAAATAATGATAATGATGATAATAATAATAATAATAATAATAACAATAACAATAACGAGAAGCTTCAGAATGCCACCAACTCTGTGCACTCATGATTGTAACCATGTATAGGGGTGAGGCTGATTCATTACCTTTGTAACTTGCCATGATTGTGACCAGATCTATCTGGAGTTCATTACCTTTGTAACTAGTTCAGCTATCATAACTTTGGGGTCCAGTCCCTGGACCCATTATGTACCTCTGTAATCTTTTGACTGCCGCCCACAGGATGGGTATAGGGTGCATAATAAAGATATTAAACTGTTTACCTCACCGTGGAAGCATTTCTCTCTTATTTTGCTTGCATTTTGTAGTTATTTTGCCAATATTTTTTTTCTAACCATGGGTCATAAAGTAAAAGGGCACAAGTGCAACTAATGTGTCATTTTATTGTGGCAACGTTTCGCTCACCAGGAGCTTTGTCAAGGCGTTACAAAGAGTACATGGGTCCTAAGAAAGTAAGTGCAAAGAACAGTGCTGAGAAGAAAAGGATGATGATGTCCATGGAATTAAAGCATGAAATCATAAATAAACAAGCGAGGTGTATAGGTTGAGGGGGAAGCGGGGGAAGGGGAAAGCCTGCTTGTAAACTGGACGTTGGCTCGTAACTCAGAGCAAACAATTGACCGAGGGATGGCTCGTATCTCATAATACAAACACCTATCACCACAAACTCACCTCTGACTTGCTGAAATAGCCATGCTGAGCTGAACAGCGACAGCCGAAACATACAGGTGATGCTGTACACATGACCTGAAACAGCGTGGGATGCTGTAGGGTGAAGTCGCAGGGATACCACTTATATTTCTCGAAGAAATTCGGCAAATTTTGGCCTGGATTCTGCTTGTACCTATGTCTGGACGCTGAAGTTTGCAGACACGACTTCAGGACAAACTGTAGAGAGATGGATGCTTTTTGTGTGGGACGATGAAGTGAAAACAACATATTCATTCTCGTTCCTTCTTCTCTCCAGGCAAATACCTGCTGTGACCACCACTTCCACCATTTATCATGAAATAATTACGTGTGGTTCGTGGTACACAGGCAGTGTGTTTAAGTTACCCTGTCTCAGGAGGGCCATGCTGCGAGGGAGAAAGGAGTGGACCTTGTTTTCTCTAGGTTACGTTGGCGCTGAGTAAGGGAAAGGCAGGTCTGGGCATACCCACCCAGAGACCTGTCCTCTGGTGGAAACTATGGGCACTAGCTATGTAGGCTTGTATATTAAATGACATGGATCCAAACCAGTGCCTTGAAAGGATCAACTTCCTGGCAGCTGAAGCATGTTCTACGCTTATTTCCCTAAGAAAGAAGAAGAGCAGGAGTGAACTGGAGAGAGAAAGACACTCCTTCTCAGTGACGAAGAGTCACTGAGCTCCTCAGGAGTGCTAGAATATCTAATACACGAAAGGAGGCGCTGACCAGGCAAGTGGAAACTATCGAACTTAAGTTAAATGACTTACAGGAACCAGGAGAGACAGGAGGAGCTTAAAGCTATTAGTGAAATTGAAAGAAATTCGAAATATTTCTTTTCATATGCCAAAAACAAGGCAAATATCACATCTAGTATCGGGCCCTTACTCAGACAGGATGGGACTTACACAGATGACAACAAGGAAATGAGTGAAATATTGAAATCCCAGTACAACTCTGTGCTTAGTGAGCCACTAATCAGTCTGAGGATCAATGACCCAAATGATTTCTTCATGAATGAGCCTCAAAACTCCATAAATGTATGCCAGATTTCCGACATTACCCTAACTCCTAGATTTCGAAAAAGCCATTGACAACATGCCCATGCACTCAGCCCCGGGCCCAGACTCGTGGAACTCTGTTTTGATTAAGAACTGCAAGAAACCCCTCTCACGTGCCCTAAGTACACTATGGAGGAGGAGCTGGGACATGGGTGAAATTCCACAGTCACTTAAAACAACGGATATAGCCCCACTCCATAAAGGTGGCAGCAAAGCATTAGCTAAGAACTATAGACCAATAGCTCTGATGTCCCACATCATAAAAATTATTGAAAGAGTGCTAAGAAGCAGGATTGCAAATCACCTAGATTCCCAAAATCTGCACAATCCAGGGCAACATGGGTTCAGGGCAGGTCGCTCCTGCCTCTCACAACTACTGGATCACTATGATATGACCTTGGATGCACTGGAAGAAAATCAGAATGCAGATGTAATATACACAGACTTTGCAAAAGCCTTTGACAAATGCGATCATGGTGTAATAGCCCATAAAATATGTGCTAAAGGAATAACTGGGAAAGTGGGGAGATGGATCTTCAACTTCCTAACAAATCGAACACAAAGAGTAGTGGTCAACAGTGTTAAATCGGAGGCTGCCATAGTGAAGAGCTCTGTTCCACAAGGCACAGTACTCGCCCCCTTATTCCTCATCCTCATATCAGACATAGACAGAGATATACGCCACAGCACCGTATCATCCTTTGAGGAAGATACTAGGATCTGCATGAGGCTGTCATCTGCTGAGGACGCGGTTAACCTCCAAGAAGATATAAACAAAGTTTTCCAGTGGGCAACGGTAAACAATATGATGTTCAATGAGGACAAATACCAACTACTCCGTTACGGAAAACTGGAGGAGATAATAACTAGAATAGAGTATACAACAGACTCTGGACATACAATAGAGCGGAAAAATAATGTAACGGACCTGGGAGTAGTAATGTCTGAGGATCTCACTTTGAAGGATCACAGTGCCACGATCGCACGTGCAAAGAAAATGATAGGATGGATAATGAGAACGTTCCAAACGAGAGATGCCAAGCCAATGATGATCCTTTTCAAATCACTTGTTCTCTCTAGGCTGGAATACTGCTGTACATTAACATCTCCGTTCAAAGCAGGTGAAATCGCAGACCTAGAGAGTGTACAGAGATCCTTTACTGCACGTATAAGTTCTGTCAAGCACCTTAACTACTGGGAACGCTTGGAAGCACTTAATTTGTACTCATTGGAACGCAGGATGGAGAGATATATCATAATCTACACTTGGAAAATCCTGGAAGGAATGGTCCCAAATCTGCACACAGAAATCACTCCCTATGAAAGTAAAAGACTGGGCAGGCGATGCAAAATGCCCCCAATTAAAAGTAGGGGCGCCATTGGTACACTAAGGGAAAACACCATAAGTGTCCGGGGCCCAAAACTGTTCAACAGCCTCCCATCAAGCATTAGGGGAATTGCCAATAAACCCCTGGCTGCCTTCAAGAGAGAGCTGGACAGATACCTAAAGTCAGTGCCGGATCAGCCGGGCTGTGGCTCGTACGTTGGGCTGCGTGTGGCCAGCAGTAACAGCCTAGTTGATAAGGCCCTGATTCATCGGCAGGCCTGGTCATGGACCGGGCCGCGGGGGCGTTGATTCCCGGAATAACCTCCAGGTATCCAGGCTTACTGACTACATCACAACAAACACCATCATCACCATGACAAACACTGCCACCGCCATCACACCAAACACCGAAATCATAAATATAATAGAGGCTCTCTTTGCATTGCAACTCGCTATTGTAAATACAAAATCTCAGTGTACTATTTGCAAAGACATTAAATAAATAAATAAATAACACCATCGTCACAACACCGCCACCACCATCACAACACCGCCACCACCATCACAACACCGCCACCACCATCACAACAAACTCTGCTACCGCCATCACGACGAACAAACATTGCCATCGCCATCACGACAAACACTGCCCCCACCACCACCACCACAAACACTGCCACCTCATTCACGACAAACACCACCACCACTGCATCACGACAAATACTGCCACCACCATCACAGAAACACCACCACCACCGCCATCATGACAAACACTGCCGCTGCTGCCAGAGACAAACACTGTCACCGCGACAAACACCGCCATCACAACAAACACTGCTGCCATCACGACAAACACCGCTACTGCCACCACGGCAAAAACATCGCCACCACCATGACAAAAACACCACCACCATGACAAAAACACCATCACAATCACGACAAACATCACCACTACCATCATAACAAACAACATCAATACCATCATGACAAAGAAACACCACTACCATCGCAACTAACAAACACCATTGCCATCACGACAGACAAACACCATCACAACAAACACCACCACTACTATCATGACAGACACCACTGCCATCATGACAAACAAACACCACCACTACCACCATGGCAAATACCACAACCATTACGACAAACACCATAACCATCATGACAAACACCACCTCTACCATCGCGACAAACACCACTACCATCACGACAAACACCTCTACCATAAACACCACCACTGCCATCACAAACACTACTGCCATCGCGACAAACACCACTGCCATCACGACAAACACCACTATCATTACGACAAACACCAGAACCTTACAACAAACACCTCTGCGACAAACACCACTACCATCATGACAAACACCACTACCATCATGACAAACACCACTACCATCACGACAAACACCACTACCATCACGACAAACACCACTACCATCATGACAAACACCACTACCATCACGACAAACACCACTACCATCACGACAAACACCACTACCATCACGACAAACACCACTATCATTACGACAAACACCAGAACCTTACAACAAACACCTCTGCGACAAACACCACTACCATCATGACAAACACCACTACCATCATGACAAACACCACTACCATCATGACAAACACCACTACCATCACGACAAACACCACTACCATCACGACAAACACCACTACCATCACGACAAACACCACTACCATCATGACAAACACCACTACCATCACGACAAACACCACTACCATCACGACAAACACCACTACCATCACGACAAACACCACTACCATCATGACAAACACCACTACTATCACGACAAACACCACTACTATCACGACAAACACCACTACCATCACGACAAACACCACTACTATCACGACAAACACCACTACCATCACGACAAACACCACTACTATCACGACAAACACCACTACCATCACGACAAACACCACTACTATCACGACAAACACCACTACCATCACGACAAACACCACTACCATCACGACAAACACCACTACTATCATGACAAACACCACTACCATCACGACAAACACCACTACTATCACGACAAACACCACTACCATCATGACAAACACCACTACCATCATGACAAACACCACTACACGACAAACACCACTACCATCACGACAAACACCACTACCATCACGGCAAACACCACTACCATCACGACAAACACCACTACCATCACGACAAACACCACTACCATCATGACAAACACCACTACCATCACGACAAACACCACTACCATCATGACAAACACCACTACCATCACGACAAACACCACTACCATCATGACAAACACCACTACCATCACGACAAACACCACTACACGACAAACACCACTACCATCACGACAAACACCACTACCATCACGGCAAACACCACTACCATCACGACAAACACCACTACCATCACGACAAACACCACTACCATCATGACAAACACCACTACCATCACGACAAACACCACTACCATCATGACAAACACCACTACCATCACGACAAACACCACTACCATCATGACAAACACCACTACCATCACGACAAACACCACTATCACGACAAACACCACTACTATCACGACAAACACCACTACCATCACGACAAACACCACTACTATCACGACAAACACCACTACCATCACGACAAACACCACTACCATCACGACAAACACCACTACCATCACGACAAACACCACTACCATCACGACAAACACCACTACCATCATGACAAACACCACTACCATCATGACAAACACCACTACCATCATGACAAACACCACTACCATCATGACAAACACCACTACTATCATTACGACAAAGAAACATCACCACCACTATCACAACGAACACCATCACCTCGACCACAAAACCACAAACGGCGGCGGCGACGGCACCACCACCACCAGACCACCACCAGCCCCACCACCAGCCCCACCACCATCCCCACCACCATCACCACCAACCATCACCACCAACCACCACCACCAACCACCACCACCAACCACCACCACCAACCACCACCACCACCAACCACAACCACCACCAACCACCACCAACCACCACCACCAACCACCACCAACCACCACCAACCACCACCACCAAACACCGCCACCACCACCACCACCACCACCACCCACCACCACCACCCACCACCACCACCACCAACCACCACCACCACCCACCACCACCACCACCCACCACCACCAACCACCACCACCATCAACCACCACCACCACCACCACCCACCACCATCCACCACCAACCACCACCACCAACCACCACCACCAACCACCACCACCAACCACCACCACCGTCCACCCACCACCATCCACCAACCACCATCCATCAACCACCATCCATCAACCACCATCCATCAACCACCATCCACCAACCACCATCACCAACCACCATCACCAACCACCACCACCAACCACCACCACCATCCACCACCACCATCCACCACCACCATCCACCACCACCATCCACCAACCACCATCCACCAACCACCATCCACCAACCACCATCCACCAACCACCATCCACCAACCACCACCATCCACCAACCACCACCACCATCCACCAACCACCATCCACCAACCACCACCACCACAGATCACCTTACCCAAACACTCACAGTAGTAAGATAATAAATTATCGCTCATTTAAAAAGTTTTAATGGAAGAAAAACAGGCAGCGAGTGTGGTGATGCTCCCTCCCCCAAAAAACAGTTCAACACCTGTCTTAGGTCTTACAGTATAGGCATCAGGCAACACTAGACGACACAGTGTTAATAACATTTTCCCATAATTGTTTTTTATAGTATACAGAGTTATTTGTAATAACGATTTTTTGGTCATTGCTGTTGAAAAAGTACATACAGTATTGAATAGCCCCTGAAAGGTCTTCATAGTATGCGCTATTTCATTTTAGATGCACTTTTTTAAGTAGCTTTAAAAAAAAATCACTATGTAGAGATGTGTGAGAGTGATGACTGTAGTTTTAGAGCAACGCTGGATATGTTAAATAATTTTCGTTCCTGTGGGCGTCGGTGATTTATGAGTCTGCTCTTCATCATGGGAAAAATATTGGTTTCAGGTGTAGTGATGAGAGGGGAGGGATGGAGCCATTATGACGTCACACCTGGCCGCCCATCATCACTCACCTGTTTGTTGTGCGTGTATGTTTGTGCTCACCGAATTTTTTGCGGGGGGGGGGGGGGGGGCAAGACGCATCCCCTGGCTTTGCCTCCTAGACCATGTTGATCGGCATCACTGATTTCTGGCTTCTTGGGCCTTATCGTATTTTGTATTGGAATTATGTATTGAGTTAATCTCATCCAAGATATCTCACCTTTCAGCCACTCAGAGACTAAAGGAATAAATACTTCGTAACATCTCTATGGTTCATCTGTCTCACCAGCTTCCACCAGTTTTCCCCTGATCTCGGTCATTTTAATTTAGTCTGTCTCTATCTTTCCTATAAATTCCTCTTAAAGATTTTGAATGTCGTTATTTTGTCTTCCCTCGTCCTTTACTGTACCAAGGTCTTCAGGTTCGGTTGCTTCGTCCTTTCTTCATAGTGCATTACTCTAATTTTTAGTACTATGATTAGGCGTTGTCTCTATGCTGGGGCTATGTATACTCCTCAAGGAAGGTTCCTTGATGCTGGTGAGGGGCTCTTGATCTAGAGAACTGGATCTGTGCTCCAGTTCCCTGAATTAATCCTGAATAACTTCCATCCCCCCACAGGGCGCTGTATAATCCTACGGGTTTAGCGCTTCCCCCTTGATTATAATAATAATGATGGGGCTATATATTAAATGATTGGCCTAAAGTTTCAAAGGATTTTTTGTTCATACTTCTGAATGCTGTTCTTAAGTTTGTTTACCTTAACCCTGCACATACTGCTGGTGTTATACGATTTACGTGCAGTTTTACTGTTAGATTCACCAGCGTAGTCCCGGCCCGGGTCTTGTCCGTGAGGCGACTCGACATACGTGTAATTCTGGCGATATTCAATTCAATTCAAGTTTATTCTCTATAATGGTTACAATGTGGGGTTTACAGGTTTTGGCTATTTTGTGGTTTACATGTTATAAAATACTAATTACAGAGGGGGCCACTAGGACACCTAGCATGGCTAGGCATTTCGAGCGGACTTAGATTAATTCTTAACATTAAATCCTTACAGATTATAGTATTAAGGCTAAGTGACTACATCATAATTTGTGAGTTTAGCAATGTGAATGCTTTTGTTTTGGCACAATACAAGGTGTCTATATTGGAGTATCATAGGCAAACTTATGACTAGTTAGGATTTATTATTTTAAGATTAAGATTAGTATTTCTGGGTTTATAGTCAGTGGGTGAGTGAGTGTAATTTTGAACCACCAGGTGGTTATCATGTAGTTAGTTGTCGGGGTGGATCAGGGAGATAAGATGTTTTCTAACTGTAGTTTTGAAAGTGATGAATGTGTCTGCAGTTCTAGAGTTTTCAGCTAGGGTGTTCCAGATTTTAGGTCCTTTGAAATACATTGAATTTTTGTAAAGGTTTAGTCGAACACGGGGAATGTCATAGAGATGTTTGTGTCTGGTGTTATGCCTGTGGATCCTGCCACAACTGTCAAGAAAGCGTTTTAGGTCAAGGTTAATATTGGAATTTAAGGTCCTGTAGATATAGATTGCACAGTAGTAAGTGTGGATGTTCTGAACAGGGAGTAAGTTTAGATCTATGAAGAGTGGGGGGGGGGGGGGGGGTTTCCACGGATGGGATTTAGTGATTATTCTTACTGCGGCTTTTTGTTGGGTTATTATTGGCTTTAGGTGTGTTGCTGCAGTTGAACCTCAAGCACAGATAGCATAGGTGAGGTATGGATATGTAAGTGAATGGTATAGTGTGAGAAGGGCAGTTTGCGGTACGTAGTATCGTATCTTGGAGAGGATCCCCACCGTTTTGGATACTTTTTTTGTTATGTGTTGGATATGGGTGCTGAAATTTAGGTTGTTGTCGAGGTATAGGCCAAGGAATTTGCCCTCATTATGTCTGGCAATTAGAGTGTTGTCGATCTTAATGTTAAGTTGCGCAACACCTGTTCTGCTACCAAACATAATATAGTAGGTTTTGCCAGTGTTAAGTGTAAGTTTATTGGCTGTCATCCAAGTCGATATTTTGAGCAGCTCCTCGTTAACAATGGTGTTGAGGGTGGCAAGATTAGGGTGGGAGATGACATAAGTCGTTTCGTCAGCAAAGAGAATGGGTTTCAGGTGTTGGGATATGTTTGGAAGATCATTGATGTAAATGAGGAAGAGCAGGGGTCCAAGGACACTTCCCTGCGGAACTCCAGTATCAAGTGGCCGTATTGATGAGGCTGTGTCTTGAATGGTGACATACTGATACCTATTAGAAAGGTAGGATTTAAAATATGCAAGCGCATGGCCTCTTATACCATAGTGGTCAAGTTTGTGGAGTAGGATGCCGTGGTCTACTGTGTCAAACGCTTTTCTTAGGTCAGTAAAAATTCTTAGCGGATATTCCTTATTTTCCAATGCAGTGTAAAGCAGGTCTAGCATTTTTATAATTGCATCATTAGTGCTTTTATTTTTCCTGAATCCAAATTGGCAGGGGTTGAGTATGTTTTGTGACGTTATAAATGAATATAGTCTCCTGTGCACGAGTTTCTCAAAGATTTTGGATAGCAATGGTAAGTTTGATTATTGGCCTATAGTTGTTCACGTCTGTAGGGTCGCCACCTTTATGTATTGGTGTAACCCTTGCTGTCTTGAGTAGTGTCGGGAAAGTGCTAGTTTCTAGTGACTTGTTAAAAAGTAATGTAATAGCATGTGAAAGGACATGGGCCGCTCACTTGTACAATAATGGTGGGACGTGAGACAGATTCCCCCGAGTTATTTTTAAGTGACTTTATGATCGAGGTGACTTCCGTGGGCTCAGTTGGTACAAGATAGAAGGAATTTGGGAAATTACCATCTAGGTAGTCCCCGGCACGGGCATTGGTACGTGGGATTTTACTGGCGAGAATAGATCCTATGTTTGAGAAGTCGTTTATCTTGTTAGCTGTATCAGTGGGATGCAGTGGTGTTTCATGAGGTTTAGTTAGAACAATATTCTTGTTTTTTTTTCAGTTTGCAGGTCCCCAGAATCTGGGAAAGTGTTTTCCAGGTCTTTTTTTATATCTCCTCTTGTGTCAGTGAATCTGCTGGAGTAGTACAGTTGTTTGACTTTCTTTATTAATTTGGTGAGAACTGATGAATATTGTTCAAGAATATCTTTGTGTATTAAGCCCTGTCTATATTGCTTTTCATATTGGTGTTTCTTATCAATGGATTTCAGAATGCTGCTGGTTAGCCATGGGCAACCAAGCCGTTTATTCGTGATCTGTTTCGTTTTTATAGGACAATGTTTGTTGTATAGTTTAAGTGTTTTGTTAAGAAAAATGTCTGTCCAATCGTCAATACCATTGGCATTGGAGAATTCTGTAGGCCAGTCAACAGTCTCTAGGTCTGCTGTGAAATTCTTTATTGAGGCCTCGTCATGGAGTCTAAATGAAACTTTGTTGCATTCGAGTGGTGGCTTACTAATGTTTGTTAAGAGGAAGGTTGGGTAGTGGTCTGTAGTGCTGTCTGTGATTATCCCTGATTTAAGGGGAGCTAGTATATTGGTCCATATGTGGTCTATTATGGTTGCACTTGTCTCAGTCAGCCTGGTTGGTTTAGTTATTGTTGGTATGAGAAGTGCGTTGTTCATATTGTTGATGAAATCAGTTACAGTCTGATCATCTGGTAGGCCAAGGTTGATATTGAAGTCTCCAGCTAAGAGAAGGTGGTGCTTGTTCGTCTGTTTGTTATTAGTGACTTTAGATTCTCACTGAAGGTTGGGATGTTTGTGTGGGGTATCCGGTATATGGCACCGATTGTTATAGGCGTCTTGAGGTTTTTTTACAGTAAAATTAGCAAAAATGTATTCTCCATATTCATCACTAAAGCAAGTGGTGCTAATACAAGATAATTGGTTAGAGTAATAGATTGCAGTACCACCCCCAACTTGGTATGGTCTGCAGTTGTGGATTGCTGTGTATCCTGGTAGTGGGTAGATATCAATTGTGTCCTGCTTAAGCCAGGTCTCAGTAAGAATAATGCAGGAGAAGGGTGTCTTTAGTGACTCAAGGAGTGCCAGGTCATCATAGTGTTTGCTTAAGGACCTGATGTTGTAGTTAAGAACTGATAGACTTTGAGCAGTGTTCAGGATAGTGCTGGCTTGTGATGCTGTGTAATAAAGGCAGTTACTTTCCAATAAGTTTTGATTGTTAGATTATGGAGGTTTAGATCAGGGTCAACGTGATCATTCATCTTTTAGGTTTAAATAGTGGTTGTTTATATCCTGTATTATGTGGTGAGTTCTAATACTGATTTTTGTAGTGGTGGGAGGTTTGGATAAGTATACCGCTAAAGCACTTTGGTCATATAGAGTATAGTCACTAATAAACATAATGAAATTGATATTATCTATGTGTTGTGCTAGAATGAGCTAAAGTACAACTAGGTATAAACTAATACTGTAAAAAAACAAACAAATTACAAGTGGCACCAGACTCACTCTTGTAATTGCACTAAGGTCTAATATAGTGAATTTATTGTTGTCTATGCATTGAGCTAGAATGAGCTAAAGTACAACTAGGTATAAACTTATAATATAAAAATGCAAATTAAAATGATACTTGCAATTACACTGGGGTCTGATATAGGTTGTTAACAAGATCAAGAGTATAACTAGATTTAAATTGACAAAATAAAATTCACAAATTAAAGCTTGGTGTTATGTTCATTCCCAGAGCCTTTTTCACTCTGACACTTTAATTTTCTCTTCACTCGTGCTGTAATGTGTGTACATTGTGACCTCATCTTCAAATCCCACTACCTTGTATTTGTTTGGGTTGAACTTAATAAGCCACTTGTTTGACCACATTGCAGTTTGAGGTCTCCTTGTAGTTTATTAATGCTCTCTCCTTTTCTTATTCTTTGCATTATTCTGCAGCAACCCTTGACACACAATACTCAGTATAAGTGAATGACTTGCCAGAAGGAATTAAGAACAGCAGCGGTCTTAGTAATGATCCTTGCGGAACCTTATCACTCAGTCCCATTCTGATGTCTCATTACTCACCGTTACTCTCTGCCTTGTTATTTTGGTACTCCCTGACCCACTGGAGCGCACTATCCTAACCCTGTCTGTACCTTGAATTTCTGGATTGATCTCCACTGTAGTACCATATCAGGTGTTTTCTTTTATATTAATTATCGCTTGCCAAAGGTACTTGTCGATAGACACTTTTTTTTTATTTTTTATTTTTTTTTTTATTTGTGGTCTATTCACAGCAGGGCCCCGCCTTTTCGCTGGTCGCTACTAAGTCCACTCTCTCCTCTCCACTCTCCACTCACGATCTCTTCTTAAACCTATGTATGGATCCCTCATATACCACTTCACTCCCCAGATTGTCCCACTTCCTGACAACTCTTAAGACTGAACATCCCTATGACTCGTCCGAATTTTCAACTTCCAGCTGTACCCTCTCGTTCCTATTTCCCATCTGAAACATTGTCGTGCACGCGCGTGCGCGTGCAGCAGCAGCTACATCACCACTCCCACGATTAAGCAGAGTTCTTATAAAACCTACTATTATATTATGTTGAAATTTTAAAGGATATAGAGCTTTGTTACCCAGACAGTAGGCCAGATGAACACCCGCAATAAATTTACGAAAGTGCTTGTGTTTAGCCAGCTTAGCACTGGAAATGCACTTTTAGTAGATGAATTGTGGCGCCGTCCTTGTATGCTGGTTTATAACGTGTGACCCTTTCGTTTTTGTTATTACCTAGGAATATTTCGCCTCTGATGGATCCTCATTCAGTTATCCTGTCCTCACCTTATCCCAGCCTATTAATGTTCGTGCATATATGATAACTGATATATGAAGCCCACAAGCTGTGGAAAAATGACACGTGGATAAACCGCTTGCGAAATTTTATTATGGAAATGTTTCAGTCTTGTAAATATACATAGGGCATTAGAGACAGGTTTAAGTAGAAGTTTTGTAGATGAATGGTTCAGAGAACCGACATGTTGATAAATTAGACACATGTGCAACTCTTGGGTATCTTTATTGAGGAAACGTTTCGCCACACAGTGGCTTCATCAGTCCATACAAAGGAGAATCTTGAAGAACAGGAGAATGAGGTAATCAGTCCCTCAACCTTGAGTCGATGTGGTCACCATCAATCTTGAGTAGAATACGGCATACGTGGGGAGAAGGAGCTTATAAACCGTAGGCAGGAGAGGTGCAGCAGTCATAGGTGGTGTCACATTTATTCAATGTGGAAGTAGGTCGTGCCCAAGAATTAGGCAAGCGAAGAAATCCCAAGTATTAAGATCCCAAGAAGTTGCAGTGTCTGACAGGTTTGTAGATGAATGGTTCAGAGAACCGACATGTTGATAAATTAGACACATGTGCAGCCCTTGGGTATCTTTATTGAGGAAACGTTTCGCCACACAGTGGCTTCATCAGTCCTTTTTATGGACTGATGAAGCCACTGTGTGGCGCAACGTTTCTTCAATGAAGATACCCAAGAGTTGCACATGTGTCTAATTTATTAAGTAGAAGTACTTGTGAAAGGGTTTAGGTTATGCTGAATTGTAGTGAGGTCCTGAAAATCAGGTTATGCTGCACGACAGGTGGGGAACGAGGCCTGTTTAAGAATCATGTGGGTCAACATGGCAGTTTTGTTGAAACTTCCTGCATTTTGTAGGACTGTTTTCGCTATCATGAATGCTTCCAAATACTTGCATATTCTTAAATTTGGCCCAATCATGTCAAACTGAGCTTCATTCTACTTCTTCAGTTGTCCGTTGGTGTGTGTATGCTACAACCAAGCATTATTCTGGCCATCAATGTTACAAGCATATTTGTTGATCCTAACAAATACATTTCTATCAGTTTCTCCCACGTATTTATTGTTACAGCCTCAGCACGATATAGCGTAGACACCAGTGGAAGATAGAGTTCTGGGGCAGTGACAGTAGGCAGTCTTCCGGTGAGATCCTAGATGGATATGGTAGTCAAAGTGACCAGTGTCACTCTTGATATGTTATCTTAAGGTGATTTTTTTCCTTGTCGCCACACAGGAGGAATATGTACCTCTCTTCGGTGTGTTCTGAATATATAGTATTGAATACGTTATGTGCTCTTTGTCTACGTTCATTCATTAAGGTGGGGAACAGAACACTTGTAAAAGCTTGTTAAATGTATGAACCTTCTTTCTCAAAGCAGGACTGCATATGTGAAAGGCTTTTTTAAAATCCAATCAGTATTTCTCGCTAGGTGCAAGTGTCGTGGTTTGAATAGATGTGTATCAGGTCATGCTTGTTGGTAGGCTTCCTGTTCACCTTGAAAGAGGGAGTCACTCACAGAAGTCCTACAGAGAAGAACTTTAAGGGAGATGACCATTTTCCTCGAGCTCTAAAGTGACTTTAAATGTAAGCTCAGCCATGTTGATTTGTCCAATGAAACTGTTAATACTGAAACGTTTTGGGCACAACACAGAATATAATAAGTGTACTGTAGCCATGTTACGGTACCAAGAATCATACTATAATAATATCTTTATTTACTACAAGTACATGTACAAGGTATACAGTCCTAGCTGACATCAATGACATACTGCTATATAGAAAGCCCCTTATTATGCAGAGCATTTCGGGCAAATTACGTCAGTTTTGTCCCAGGATGCGACCCGCACCAGTCCACTAACACCCAGGTACCCATTTTACTAATGGGTGAACATAGACAACCGATGTAAGGAAACACGTCCGATGTTTCCACCCCTTCGCGGGAATCGAACCCAGATCCTCACCGTGTGACGCGAGAGCTTTTGCCACCAGGCCACGGGGCACCGTCTTGATTTTGAGTTACCCCCTGCCCCCCATAAGGATACTGGCCACTGCGGTACAAAGTGGACTACCCACTGCCAAGCCAATACACTGTAGCAGCTATCCTTTTTTTTTTTTTAGTACTTGAAGCAGTTTAAATTGTTTCACAAGTCAGTGAAATTAATGCAGATGGTTGTATAAGCGTTATCAAGAATAATGCTTATTGCATAGAAACAACGAGGGACACTATGAAGTGGAACGAAGACAAGCTGGTCATCAGGAGTCACAGGTGTTTAGAAGCATTCCTGATAATGGTAACAAATACTGCCATGCGAAATGCAAGGAGTTATAATATATCCGTTATGCAGGTCCACACTTTCTTTAGCACGCCTCACACCACCCACCTCGAGACAGTTAACGTACAGTGTACAGCATAACCAGACTCTCACGATCTCCCTACAGTTCAGCATAACCTGACGCATCACGACCTCCCTACAGTTCAGCATAACCTGACGCATCACGACCTCCCTACAGTTCAGCATAACCTGACCCCTCACGACCTTCCTACAGTTCAGCATAACCTGACTCCTCACGACCTCCCTACAGTTCAGCATAACCTGACCCCTCATGACCTCCCTATTGTTCAACATAACCTTCTGCTTATGTAAACCTGTCTGTTCCCTATTTACATTCGGAGTCAAGTGTCAGGACAGATATATTTCCAAAATAAAATAACCTAGGTGTTTGCTCATGAGCATTTTTTCCTCGTCTACTTATACCCGCACTCCATCCCTATTTAATTGTCATCATCTGCCCATTCTTTGCACCCCTCACCTATCCAATCTCTCTCTCCATCCTCGGCTTTCCGTCCACACAGCCCTTCCTCAACCCTCTCCTGGCTAAGAGTTCTTCCACACAAAAAGTCGAACCATTGTTCCCTCTCAACTATTTCTTGCAGTTCACTTCACGTCCCTCGCATTCTGCCGAGCTCTGCATTCCTTCGTTCCCTGGAATGTGTCATTTGGAAAGAGGCTGTGGTACCAGGACCCATTCCTACCCCACACTCTTTTTTACCCTATTTCCTGCCACCCTGTCCACATAATCCTAACCCGCTTTCCCCCCCTCCCCCATAATCACTCCCTCTCCCCCTCCCTGCCCTACCCCTCTCTAGAGCAGTCAGCCAAAACCAACATGGCAGCTATTATAATAATATCTTTATTTCTATCACAAGGTATACCGGTCTAGCTGACATCAGTGACATATTGCTGTATAGAAAGCCGCTCGTTTTGCAGAGCATTTCGGATGTATTAGGTCAATTTTGTCCCAGAATGCGACCCACACTAGTCGACTAATACCCAGGTACCCATTTTACTGATGGGTGAACAGGGACAGCAGGTGTGTTATGGAAACACGTCTTAATATTTTCCAGCCGTACCGGGGATCGACCTCCGGACCTCAGTGTATGAGCTGAGTGTGCTAGCAGTCGAGCTACAGGACACTTCGAGACATCCAGATATCTAAGTTACAGAAAGCTCTTCTCATATGTAAACATTCCAACTTATCAACAGGCTTCGTTATAAACATTCCCAATGAAAACATTCTGATATGTCGACATTCTTCATTACCATGTGTGTTCGTGTGTGTGTGTGTGTGTACTCACCTATTTGTACTCACCTATTTGCGGTTGCAGGGGTCGATTCATAGTTCCTGGTCACGTCGCTTCATTGATTACAACTATGTCCGCTCTCTCTCCCTGCTCCATGAGCTTTATCAAAGCTTTTTCAAACCTCGTCTTAAAACTATGTATGGTTCCTGCCTCCACTACGTCACTTTCTAGGCTGTTCCATTTCCTGACAACTCTGTGACTGAAGAAATACTTCCTAACATCCCTTTGATTCATCGGAGTCTTCAACTTCCAATTGTGACCCCTTATTTCTGTGTCCCATCTCTGGAACATCCTGTCTTTGTCCACCTTGTCAATTCCTGGTAGTATTTTATGTGTCGTTATCATGTCTACCCTGACCCTCCTGTCCTCCAGTGTCGTCAGGCCGATTTCCCTTAACCTTTCTTTGTAGGACAGTCCCCTTAGCTCTGGGACTAGTGTTGTTGCAAACCTTTGCACTTTCTCTAATTTCTTGACGTGCTTGACCAGGTGTGGGTTCAAAACTGGTGCTACATACTCCAATATGGGCCTGACGTATATTGTGTACAGAGTCTCGAACGATGTGTGTGTGTGTGTTTGTACTCACCTAGTTGTACTCACCTAGTTGAGGTTGCGGGGGTCGAGTCCGAGCTCCTGGCCCCGCCTCTTCACTGATCGCTACTAGGTCACTCTCCCTGAACCGTGAGCTTTATCATACCTCTGCTTAAAGGTATGTATGGATCCTGCCTCCACTACATCGCTTCCCAAACTATTCCACTTACTGATCACTCTGTGGCTGAAGAAATACTTCCTAACATCCCTGTGATTCATCTGTGTCTTCAACTTCCAACTGTGTCCCCTTGTTACTGTGTCCAATCTCTGGAACATCCTGTCTTTGTCCGCTTTGTCAATTCCTCTCAGTATTTTGTATGTCGTTATCATGTCCCCCCTATCTCTCCTGTCCTCCAGTGCCCGCGCGCGCGCGCGCGCGTGTGTGTGTGTGTGTGTGTGTGTGTGTGTGTGTACTCACCTAATTGTACTCACCTAATTGTGGTTGCAGGGGTCGATACTCAGCTCCTGGCCCCGCCTCTTCACTGATCGCTACTAGGTCCTCACCCTCTCTGCTTCCTGAGCTTTGTCATACCTCTTCTTAAAGCTATGTATGGTTCCTGCCTCCACTACTTCACTTGCTAGGCTATTCCACTTCCTGACGACTCTATGACTAAAGAAATACTTCCTAACGTCCCTGTGACTCGTCTGTGTCCCCTCTCTGGAACATCCTATCTCTGTCCACCTTGTCTATTCCCCGCAGTATCTTGTATGTCGTTATCATGTCTCCCCTGACCCTTCTGTCCTCCAGTGTCGTCAGTCCGATTTCCCTCAACCTTTCCTCGTACGACATTCCCCTGAGCTCTGGGACTAGCCTTGAAGAACTGAGACACTTATGCAACACATGGGAATCTTTATTGAAGAAACGTTTCGCCACACAGTGGCTTCATCAGTCCAATACAAAGTAGAAATGGGTAAGGAGAGTAGAAGTATGAGGTAATCAGTCCCTCAACCTGGATTCGATGTGTTCAGTCCATCACTCTTGTAGTAAGTGCAGCATAGGGCCAGAGAGGTGGCTTATATACTGCAGTGAGTGATGGACTGAACACATCGAATCCAGGTTGAGGGACTGATTACCTCATACTTCTACTCTCCTTACCCATTTCTACTTTGTATTGGACTGATGAAGCCACTGTGTGGCGAAACGTTTCTTCAATAAAGATTCCCATGTGTTGCATAAGTGTCTCAGTTCTTCAACTTGTCGGTTTTCAAAACCATTCATCACGGGACTAGCCTTGTTGCAAACCTTTGTACTTTCTCTAACTTCTTGACGTGCCTGACCAAGTGTGGGCTCCAGACTGGTGCTGCATACTCCAGTATGGGCCTAACATACACAGTGTACAGTGTCTTGAACGATTCCTTATTAAGGTATCGGAACGCTATTCTCAGGTTTGCCAGGCGCCCGTATGCTGCAGCAGTTATTTGGTTGATGTGTGCCTCCGGTGACGTGCTCGGTGTTATGGTCACCCCAAGGTCTTTCTCTCTGAGTGAGGTCTGTAGTCTTTGTCCACCTAGCCTATACTCTGTCTGCGGTCTTCTTTGCCCCTCCCCAATCTTCATGACTTTGCATTTGGCAGGATTGAATTCGAGAAGCCAGTTTCTGGACCACATGTCCAGCCTGTCCAGATCTCTTTGCAGTCCTGCCTCATCCTCCTCCGATTTAATTCTACTCATCAACTTCACATCATCTGCGAATAGGGACACTTTAGAGTCTATTCCTTCCATCATGTCGTTCGCATATATCAAAAATAGCACTGGTCCTAGAACTGACCCTGTGGGACCCCGCTCGTCACAGGCACCCACTGTGATACCTCTTCACGTACCATGACTCGTTGCTGCCTCCCTGTCAGGTATTCCCTGATCCATTGCAGTGCCCTCCCTGTTACATGCGCCTGATCCTCCAGCTTCTGCGCTAATCTCTTGTGGGGAACACTGTCGAAGGCCTTCCTGCAGTCTAGGAAGACGCAATTAACCCACCCCTCTTTCTCGTGTCTTACTTCTGTTACCTTGTCATAAAACTCCAGGAGGTTTGTGACACAGGATTTGCCTTCCATGAACCCATGCTGGTTTTCATTTATAATCTTGTTCCGTTCCAGGTGTTCCACCACTCTCCTCCTGATAATCTTCTCCATGACTTTGCACACAATACATGTCAGAGACACAGGTCTGTAGGTGTGTTTGTGTGTGTTTGTGTGTGTGTGTGTGTGTGTGTGTGTGTGTGTGTGTGTGTGTGTGTGTATGTGCGTGCTCGTGTGTGTGTGTGTGTGTTCATGTATGTGTACGCTCGTTTGTGTTTGTACTTGTGTATATTCACCTATATGTGGTTGCAGTGGTCGAGTAAATAGCTCCTGGCCCCACCTCTTCACTGGTCGATATTAAGTCTTTCTTCCTGCTCCATGAGTTTTATCATACCTCTTCTTAAAGCTATGTATTGAATTTGCCTCCATTATTTCACTCTCCAGATTCCACTTCCTAACATCTCTAAGGCTGAAGAAAAACTTCCTAGCATCCCTATGATTCATTTGGGTTCTCAGCTTCCAGTTGTGGCCCCTAGTTCCTGTATCCCATCTCTGAAACATTCAAGTCCTGTTCACCTTGTCAATTCCTCTCAGAATTTTATACGCCGTTATCATGTACCTCCTATTCCTCTTATCCTCTAGTGTCTTCACGTTAAGTTTCCTTAATCTCTCCTCGTAAGACATACCCTTCAGTTCCGGGACTAATCTTGTTACAAACTTTTGCACTTTCTCCAATTTCTTCCTGTGTTTGACTAAGTGCTGCATACTCCAGTATGGGCCTGACGTACACGGTGTCCAGAGTCTTGAACGATTCCATACTGAGGTATTGGAACGCTATTCTTAGATTTGCCAGGCGCCCATATGCTGCAGCAGTTATCTGGTTGATGTGCGCCTCATATGTGCTCGATTGCTCGATATTATACTCACCCCAAGATCCTTTTCCTTGAGTGAGGTTTGCAGTCTTTGGCCACCTAGCCTATACTCTGTCTGCGGTCTGCACTTCCCCGATCTTCATGACTTTGCATTTGGTGGGGTTAAATTCGAGGAGCCACTTGCTGGGCCAAGCTTCCAGCCTGTCCAGGTCTTTTTGCCGTCCTGCCTGATCCTCATCCGATTTAATTCTTCTCATTAACTACACATCATCTGCAAACAGGGACACTTCTGAATCTATCCCTTCCGTCAAGTCATTCACATATACCAAAAATAACAATAGTCCTAGGACTTACCCCTGTGGAACCCCGCTTGTCACAGGCGCCCACTCTGGTACCTCGTCACGTACCATTACTCGTTGCCTCCCTGTCAGTTATTCTCTGATCCATTGCAGTGCCCTTCCTGTTATATGTACCTGATCCTCTAGCTTTTGTTCTAGTCTCTTGTGAGGAACTGTGTCGAAGGCCTAATGGCAGTCCAAGAAAATGCAATCTACCCACCCCTCTCTCTCGTGTCTTCCGTTACCTTGTCATAAAACTCAGTAGGTTTGTAACACAGGATTTGCCTTCCATGAATCCGTGCTGGTTGTCGTTTATAAGCTTGTTCCATTCTAGATGCTTCACCACTCTCTTCCCGATAATCTCCATGACTTCGCATACTATACACGTCAGTGACACTGGTCTGTAGTTTAGTGCCTCACATCTGTCTCCTTTCTTAAAAATGGGTACTACATTTGCCGTCTTCTATACCTCGGGTAGTTACCCAGTTTCAATGGATGTGTTGAAAATTGTTGTTAGTGGCACAAACAGCATCTCTGCTCCCTCTCTAGGGCCCATGGAGAGATGTCTGGTCCCTCTGCCTTTGAGGTATCAGGGTCAGTTAGCAGCTTCTTCACCTCCTCCTTGGTTGTGTGTATTTCATCCAACACTTGTTGGTATATCCCTTGTTGGTGTACCCCCCTGTTCTGACCTCCCAGAGTCCTTTCTGTCTCAACTGTAAATACTTCATTAAATCTCATGTTGAGTTCCTCACATACTTCTTGGTCGTTTCTTATGAGCTCCCCACCTTCCTTCCTCAGCCTGATTATCTGGTCCTTGACTGTTGTCTTCCTCCTAATGTCGCTATGCAGTAGCTTCGGGTCCAACTTCACTTTCGATGCTATGTCGTTTTTGTACTGTCGCTGGGCCTACCTCCTTATCTGTGTATACTCGTTTTTGGCTCTTCGACTAATCTCTCTATTTTCCTGGGTCCTTTGTCTTCTGTACTTTTTTCATTCTCTAGTGCACTTAGTTTTTGCCTCCCTCGACCTTGGGGTGAACCAAGGGCTCGTTCTGGTCTTCCTATTATTTCTGTTGCCCTTGGGAACAAACCTTTCTTCTGTTTCCTTGCATTTTGTTGTTATGTAGTCCATCATTACATTTACTGGTTTTCCTACCAATTCTCTTTCCCACTGAACCTCCTGCAGGAAGTTCCTCATACCTGTGTATTCCCTCTTTTTGTAGTTTGGCTTTTCCCATCCTACTCCTATTACCCTCTCCACATGTACCTCTACTATGTATTCAAAGCTCAGAACCACGTGATCACTAGCTCCAAGGGACCTTTCATATGTAATGTCCTCGATGTCTGAGCTACTCAGGGTGAACACGAGGTCTAGTCTTGCTGGCTATCCTCCCCTTTCTCTCTGGTAGTGTCCCTAACATGTTGATGCATGAGGTTTTCCAGTACTATATCCATCATCTTGGCTTTCCATGTTTCAGGACCCCCATGTGGCTCCAGGTTTTTAACAGTCTCCTTGTGATTGAAATTGCCCATAACTAGTAACTTTGCTCTACCCGTGTGAGCTCTTCTGGCTATCTCAGCTAGTGTGTCCATCATTGCTCTTTTGCTCTCTTCATATTCTTCTCTTGGCCTCCTGCAGTTCTGTGGTGGGTTATACATTACTGCAATGTCCCTGAGATTGAATTGTACTTACTATGTAGTCTCTTTCACCAATTTCGTCCATTCCTCCCATTTCTTCAAATCCCCATCGGATTTTAATAAGTAGTGCAGCTCCTCCTCCCCCTCTGCTCCCTCTATCTTTCCTCAGGATCTGATATGTGGGTGGGAAGATTGCGTCTGTTATCCCAGTGAGTTTCGTTTCTGTGACTATTATGATGTCTGGGGACGTCTCCTTGATTCTTTCATGCCACTCCTCGCATTTATTTGTTATTCCATCCGCATTCGTATACCAAACCTTCAACTTCTTTTCTAAAACTGTAGTCTGGGGAGAACAAGTGTGTGTGTGTGTGTGTGTGATCCAATTAATATTTACATTAATAACTCATTATAGTTGTGACTGGGTGTGGATGTGTGAATTGCTCATTACTTTGTAATTTGTTCATGATTGTAACCAAATATGACATGTGGATGATTCATTACCTTTGTAACTTGGTCATGATTGTGACCAGATGTATCTGGAGTTCATTACTTTTGTACATACCTTGTTCAGCTATCAAAACCTTGCGGCCCAGTCCCTGGACCCATTATAATTATGTACCTCTGTAATCCATTGACAACCGCCCACAGGATGGGTATGGGGTGCATAATGAAGATATTAAACTGAACAAATATTCTCGTCTGTTAACATCCATTATTATAAAACATTACCACTGCAACCATTCCGGCGTAAGTATCCTCTGTTATAAACATTCCCTTTGCAAACATTGGGGCGTGTCACCATCCTTTGTTATAAACAGTCCTTCCTGGCAGTATTGCATACATTCAAAACATTTCCAGTTTACACATTCTCGTATGTAAACATCAAGGCAAGCCAATATTCCATACATCAAAAAGTTTATATTTTAAATCCAGGGGCGTGGGGACACCAGGATCATCTTTTGACCCTCTGGTGCCACCCCAGGTCACAGTGCTCTTGATTGTTTCTTCTTCCCCTCCCTATTTCAGTAACTTTTTGGTACTAAGGAAAAACGGACACAAATAAGCAACAGAGGGTCCCCGTGGAAAAGAGAATGTAACCATGTGACGTACCTGTGACTTGTTTCTCGATTTGCGCTTCAGCAGTCCGTCTTAGGGCCATACCTTTCTGGTAACTGTCTGATGAACTAGGGCTATTGCTATTTGCAGCCTGCAAACCCCCAAAGCCAGCACAGTGTGGCTTATCTTGCACTTCCTGCAGGAAACTTGTCCAGTTTTTTCTTGGAAACTTTTGACGTAGCCAGAGATTTTCTAGTACTCTAACAGAACCCTAACATGTCGCAGTGTTTATTCACCTGCCTTTCTAACCCATTTGTCGGTTTCAATTACAAAGGTTTATACAAGCGCTGTACGACTCATATGGATTTAACATTTATTTTTTTAATACATTTCAAATGCCGCAAGTGTGAGCTAGTTACAAGAGATTACAATTGGTTCCATTAAATAGTAATTGTCGTGTTGTCAAACAGACACCTTAGACAGAAGGGCGAGGGAAGGTGAAAGATCGCTGGATATTAGTGCTTGGAGTTGTGTAAAAGGTAAATTGTTAGGTAAGACACATATGCAACAGTTAGACAACTTTATTCCGAAACGTTTCGCCTACACAGTAGGCTTCTTCAGTCGAATACAGAAAGTAGGCAGGAACAGTAGAGATGTGAAGACGATGTAATCAGTCCATCACCCTTAAAGTCGTAGAATTTGAGGTTGTCAGTCCCTCGGCCTGGAGAAGTTCAGTTCCATAGTCAGGAACTATCTGATAGTTCCTGACTATGGAACTGAACTTCTCCAGGCCGAGGGACTGACAACCTCAAATTCTACGACTTTAAGGGTGATGGACTGATTACATCGTCTTCACATCTCTACTGTTCCTGCCTACTTTCTGTATTCGACTGAAGAAGCCTACTGTGTAGGCGAAACGTTTCGGAATAAAGTTGTCTAACTGTTGCATATGTGTCTTACCTAACAACCTGTCGGTATTGAATACCATTTTGATGTTCATCAAAAGGTAAATTCGAGGATTACATGTTGAACGCAAAATGGTATTAGTGATATCCTGGTGTTCACTTATATTTCTCTAAGGGGATTAATTTCTGTACGAAGAGGAGGGGAGAAAACCCTAGGATTGATTAAACGACTGTGTGGGAAGCGTTGTCAAAGGAAGGTCTCAGTCACGTGATGGTAAGGCTCTTGATGAGAATGTTAGGAAATGTTTGTGCCGTCACACTGACATAACGTCGAATATAGTAGGGCTGAGATATAGACTTACCTTTCCTTTATTCACAACTGTATCAGTCCAGTATTGCTGTGATTGAGCCATTTGTTCTCTTTGGCAATATTAGATACATCGGTAGTGCATTGCTACTCTAATCTGTATAGTAGTAACAGTGGAAACAAAAGCTATCCAAGTTACCTGGTCATATTCCATCACATGGACTTTATTTCATAGTTTTGAAATCTGCCATCCTGAGTTAGTCATTATCATTATTTAGGAAAATTGGATAAATCAGCAATGCGCTGCTACCCTATTGTATATAATAGATACATAGTTGAAGCAAAAGCAAGCCGGTACCTATGCAAGCTCTTGGGAGAGAGGGAGAGCAGCTTATGTTGTAGGCCGTAGGCTGGGAGTGAGGCTAATGAGAGCAGTGTGATGGCTTTAGGTGTGAAAAAAAGGCACCCATATACAGTTGAGGCTCCATCTGGCCTGATTGCTGCCGCCAGATGTCTCTGCTGAGGCCTAGGTTTAGAGTAAGCTAAAAGTGCTGGTGGATAGTTTGAAATGTCATCGAGAAGCAGGCATACAAAGTGAGGCGAATATAATACAAGGAAGCTAAATGGCAGTGAATATCATGGGAATAATTGCGTGGAGAACCTAGATGAGTAAACACGTTTGGAGATTTTCCTAGACCAGGAGGGTGTAGCTACAGGTCTGTTCCATGAACATTCGTATAAAAAATTACCTTTATGAAAGAGATCATTTGGAAGGGCTACATTATACGTGACAGGCTCCGGAATTATAGTTTCATGTATAAAAAATGGGGGTTGATATGAACATTTGATTAATAAAGTGAGAATGCCACTGTAGGTCTTGCGTAAACGGATGCGTGCAGCACATGTGAGATTTCTCTGACCTTCAGTGGAGGTCACTCAAGCTTACTGGTATACTATTCCCTATTTACCAGTACATTTATTAAAATGCACTCCTCGATTTTCACACTAACCCGTAAAATGAGCATGAACACCTATGCTGAACAAGAAATGAGAAGATTTTATTGTACCTTGAAAATAATAGACAGCCATTATGTCTAGCGTGCCTACTGTACATGGGAAAAACTCAGAAAATCAGCATAAGTAAGACACATATGCAACAGTTAGGTATCTTTATTGTGAAACGTTTCGCCTACACAGTAGGCTTCTTCAGTCAAGTACAGAAAAGTTGATAGAAGCAGAAGATACTTGAAGACGATGTAATCAGTCCATCACCCTTAAAGTTTTGAGGTGGTCAGTCCCTCAGTCTGGAGAAGAGCATTGTTCCATAGTATGAAACAATATGGAGATGAAGTGACAGAATGGAGCTTTTTATAGCGCCAAGAGGTGAGACGTAGGCCACTAGGAGAGGTAAGAACTCAGATGTTGAGAAGGCAGGTCCCTCTCAAATCCAGCCTCTCTCACTGGTGGAAGTTGTCGAAGTTGATTGCAGGTCTGTACCAAGATACCCTTGTGTTGCAGTGTCTGACAGATTGAACATTAAAATGGTATAAAATACCGACAGGTTGTTAGGTAAGACACATATGCAACAGTTAGGTATCTTTATTGTGAAACGTTTCGCCTACACAGTAGGCTTCTTCAGTCAAGTACAGAAAAGTTGATAGAAGCAGAAGATACTTGAAGACGATGTAATCAGTCCATCACCCTTAAAGTTTTGAGGTGGTCAGTCCCTCAGTCTGGAGAAGAGCATTGTTCCATAGTATGAAACAATATGGAGATGAAGTGACAGAATGGAGCTTTTTATAGCGCCAAGAGGTGAGACGTAGGCCACTAGGAGAGGTAAGAACTCAGATGTTGAGAAGGCAGGTCCCTCTCAAATCCAGCCTCTCTCACTGGTGGAAGTTGTCGAAGTTGATTGCAGGTCTGTACCAAGATACCCTTGTGTTGCAGTGTCTGACAGATTGAACATTAAAATGGTATAAAATACCGACAGGTTGTTAGGTAAGACACATATGCAACAGTTAGGTATCTTTATTGTGAAACGTTTCGCCTACACAGTAGGCTTCTTCAGTCAAGTACAGAAAAGTTGATAGAAGCAATCTGTCAGACACTGCAACACAAGGGTATCTTGGTACAGACCTGCAATCAACTTCGACAACTTCCACTAGTGAGAGCGGCTGGATTTGAGAGGGACCTGACCTTCTCAACATCTGAGTTCTTACCTCTCCTAGTGGCCTACGTCTCACCTCTTGGCGCTATAAAAAGCTCCATTCTGTCACTTCATCTCCATATTGTTTCATACTATGGAACAATGCTCTTCTCCAGACTGAGGGACTGACCACCTCAAAACTTTAAGGGTGATGGACTGATTACATCGTCTTCAAGTATCTTCTGCTTCTATCAACTTTTCTGTACTTGACTGAAGAAGCCTACTGTGTAGGCGAAACGTTTCACAATAAAGATACCTAACTGTTGCATATGTGTCTTACCTAACAACCTGTCGGTATTTTATACCATTTTAATGTTCAATCTGTCAGACACTGCAACACAAGGGTATCTTGGTACAGACCTGCAATCAACTTCGACAACTTCCACCAGTGAGAGAGGCTGGATTTGAGAGGGACCTGCCTTCTCAACATCTGAGTTCTTACCTCTCCTAGTGGCCTACGTCTCACCTCTTGGCGCTATAAAAAGCTCCATTCTGTCACTTCATCTCCATATTGTTTCATACTATGGAACAATGCTCTTCTCCAGACTGAGGGACTGACCACCTCAAAACTTTAAGGGTGATGGACTGATTACATCGTCTTCAAGTATCTTCTGCTTCTATCAACTTTTCTGTACTTGACTGAAGAAGCCTACTGTGTAGGCGAAACGTTTCACAATAAAGATACCTAACTGTTGCATATGTGTCTTACCTAACAACCTGTCGGTATTTTATACCATTTTAATGTTCAATCTGTCAGACACTGCAACACAAGGGTATCTTGGTACAGACCTGCAATCAACTTCGACAACTTCCACCAGTGAGAGAGGCTGGATTTGAGAGGGACCTGCCTTCTCAACATCTGAGTTCTTACCTCTCCTAGTGGCCTACGTCTCACCTCTTGGCGCTATAAAAAGCTCCATTCTGTCACTTCATCTCCATATTGTTTCATACTATGGAACAATGCTCTTCTCCAGACTGAGGGACTGACCACCTCAAAACTTTAAGGGTGATGGACTGATTACATCGTCTTCAAGTATCTTCTGCTTCTATCAACTTTTCTGTACTTGACTGAAGAAGCCTACTGTGTAGGCGAAACGTTTCACAATAAAGATACCTAACTGTTGCATATGTGTCTTACCTAACAACCTGTCGGTATTTTATACCATTTTAATGTTCAAATCAGCATAAGTTCAACATTCTCTCTCTCTCTCTCTCTCTCTCTCTCTCGCTCTCTCTCGCTCTCTCTCGCTCTCTCTCGCTCTCTCTCACACACACACACACACACACAGTCTCATGATAAGATAAGATAAGATAAGATTTCGTTCGGATTTTTAACCCCGGAGGGTTAGCCACCCAGGATAACCCAAGAAAGTGCGTCATCGAGGACTGTCTAACTTATTTCCATTGGGGTCCTTAATCTTGTCCCCCAGGATGCGACCCACACCAGTCGACTAACACCCAGGTACCTATTTGCTGCTAGGTGAACAGGACAATAGGTGTAAGGAAACGTGTCGGAATTTCCACCCGCCGGGAATCGAACCCGGGCCCTCCGTGTGTGAAGCGGGAGCTTTAGCCACCAGACTGCCTGTTCTATTTAGGTATCAGATTTTTTCATATATTCTAAGCACAGCTAATAGATATGCATTGACAAGTATATATTCATCCTGCCATCTTTCTCCAGCTCATTTATACTAGTCGTAAAATTCTTTATTGTTATGAAACAGCCAATAAAGATTAAGGTGCTATGTTACTACTCTATTATACTTATAGTGGGAGTTTTAGTACCAAATTTTTAATCAAAACCAAGCGCTAAATCCACAAGGGTTTATCCAGGCTTCATAATATAAATGTTTACATACCATTACTCTCGTATAGGCTGGTGTTTCTAGTCTTTTATGGTCTTATTGCATATTCATAAAAAGATAGTTACCATATGTGGCCGCTGAACCTTAGATTTGTGTACATGTGTTGAATAGATTGGACCGTCCTGCATTAGAGAAAGCCAACCGTATTGGCAGGTTTTATACAAACTCGTTTTTTTTTTTTTTTTTTGAAAATTGAAAAAGTAGTAACCTGTAAACTTTGATGAGTTATGAAATAAGTTAAACGAGAATCATAAAAGTTTATTGGATACCTAGCTGTGAAGGAGGGGACGAGGGAGGGAATGAAGTTGAGGCGAGATGACTGTACTGAGTCAACTAGAAGCAGCGGCAACAACAACCATAACACTAATAGTGTACAGTGCGAGTGTAGATCCTTCTAAAGGAAGTGAAAGGTTGCTGTTGTAGAGCTCTTGCCCTCCCATTCCTCGGATCAAACCTGATTCCCTCCCCGAAAGCACTGTTTAACCCTTTCCCATGAACATGATAGTTAAGTGGAGTAGCGAAGGGAGGTGGAGGGAGGGAGAGAGAGACCCTCCCTGGTATCCCATAGCTCGATTGCTAGCGCATTCAGCTCACACATAGAGGTCCGTGGTTTGATCCCCGGTACGTGTTTCCTTGAGGCACCTGCTGTCCCTGTTCACCTATCAGTAAAATAGGCACGTGGGTGTTCGTCGGTTTGAATGGGTCGCATCTTGGGAACAAATAAACTGACCTAATTTGTCCGAAATGCTCTGCATAACCATGGGCTTTCCACTATATAGTTTGTCACTGATGTCATCTAGGTGTGTATACGTGTACATGTACTTTTAGAAATAAGGATTATTATTATTACAGGAAGATATAAGCAGTGGTTTCCAGTGGGCAGTGGAGAACAACATGGCGTTCAATGGTAATAAGGGGGAGGTCAGGTGTAACATATCGACTTCTTTATTTTTCAACCGATTACGTTCATTTTTGGTGTACTATTAGAAGCTTATATCGAGTATCCTGTGCTGAAGTTTCAATCATATCGGCCAAAAAAGAAATGAAATATGCAAAATTTACGAAATATTGCATTTAGCAGCGGAGTCCTACTCAGTGGTACTTGGAAAAGTGGTTTTGACACTTGCTGCTGATAGAATACCTCTAATTCCATCACTGTAAGTGTACCAATTCTAAAATAAACCTTATCTTCATGCTAAAAAAAAATAAAGTTTCATAACTTTTTTGACATATTGGAAGATGTCGGTCTTGTTGCCCACATAAATCTAAAAATATTTGGGATAGTTCAGAATGGTACACTTTACCTTGTAAAGCAATCATTCTCCTCTGTTTGTTGTGAAAATCAAGTCAATTCAATCATAAATAAAGATGGACTGCCCCTAAATAGGTAAATAAGTTACTTTCGAGATATAGGCCGAAGCGCGCGGCACCCCAGGTGCCCGGGAAATAATTTTTTTCCCCGAAAAATTCGCTTTATTTTACAATTTTTGCGTGACCTACGAGTGTTTATTACAGTTAACCATTGTAAATTCGTTTTCTCTCATCACATGTAAGAGAGAACGAACCCTCAGGGGATACACCGATAGGAATTTTTTCCTCTGGGTTTTCCAGTGGGCAGTGGAGAACAACATGGCGTTCAATGGTAATAAGTTCTAGCTGCTTAGGTATGGAAAGAATGAAGGACTCAGAAGGAACACTGTATACAGAACTCAAGAGGATCACATAATAGAACTAAAGGAACATGTGAAAGACTTGGGAATAATTATGTCAGCTGACCATTTTTTCAAAGAATAAGACAAAGATCACGACAGCCAAGAGGATGACGAAATAAAGCCTATGGTGACACTCTTCAAATCGCTAGTGCTTCCTCATTTGGAATATTGTTCGGTATTGATGGCCCCCGTTCAGGGCTGGAGAAATATCAGAGCTGGAACAAATACAGCCCACATAGAGCCAGTAAAGCATTTAAATTACTGGGAACGCCTTAATGTCTTGAATATGCATTCATTGGAGCGAAGTGTAAAATAAAACCAGTGAGGAGCAGGGGTGCGGTGGGCATAATAAGGGAACACTGTATCAACATTCGTGGCCCCAGACTATTCAACATCTTACCAGAAGATATAAAAAACACGGCTGGTACAGGTGTAGAAGTCTTCAAGAGAAAACTGGACAATTATCTTTACCAGATGGCAGATCAGCCAGGCTATGATGGATATGTGGAGCAGCGGGCCTGGTTGACCAGGCAAGCACCAGACGAGCCTGGCCCATGGCCGGGCTCCGAGAGTAATAAGACTCACCTAGGCACCCTTCTAGGTGACAGACAGACCATCCTCAGTGAGATAGACCCTCTCTGGTGAGAGAGACCCTCCCTGTTGAGAGAGAGAGAGAGAGAGAGAGAGAGAGAGAGAGAGAGAGAGAGAGAGAGAGAGAGAGAGAGAGAGAGACCCTTCCTGGTGTGTGAGAGAGACCCTGGTGAGAGAGAGAGACCCTGGTGAGATACACACGACTCATCATAACTCCAGCGGTCAGAGTGAAAAATGGAGGATAAACGTTCAGTTATATCATCCGTTATGTGATATACAAGTTGGTAAACTTTATGGTGTTCAGTGAGCGATGGTTGGGCAGAATGCGTGTGTGCACGAGTGCGTGTGCGCGCACCGGCGAAATTCATGCTTTTATCATGGAACAAAGTTTTAATCGGATGAAACATTTTCTAATTTGGCTGATTTTTTACAGTACTTGCGTGTTTTAGCAGTCGTACGACGTCTTATATAGTTTAGGTGAGAAGTGGAATTGGTAAGGAAGAGGATTAGTTGAGTTGCGGGGAAGAGGTTAAAATTGGGAGGGTGTCGAGTGTGTATGACCCAGGTTTACTGTAGATACATAGTGTAGTTGATGCGAGCCGTCCACTCACGAACGAGGAACTCAGATTCTGTTGCCGAACTAAACTTGTCTCATACCAAAATTTGAACGAGCCGTAGGCTAACATTCTTGTGACCGCCGCTCCCTAAAAACCACTTACACTTGAAGACGGGTCTGGTTAGGTCTAGGACCACGTCTTTTAATATGGTCCCAGTATGGTAATAACCCCCCACGTCTGCTGCATGTCCTCTCCTCGACCCCAACCACCTACCGATTTCCAATGTGCAGCTGCTTCCTGGCTGATGCTGGCAGGGTGAGACCGCTGTGCTCAGTTTCTTCCCCACTACCCAACCGACTCTGCCCTCCCTCTCCCCCCAAAACAACCACCACTAAACATCTTTCTCACTACACCACTCCCCACACCATCACTAAACATTCTCCACCCTATGGTAATACAGTGGTAAAGTATACCGACAGCATGTAAACGAGACAATGCGGCTTATGGCATTTTAGCGATATCATATGATAGTCTATTCCTTTTATGCATGCGTAGAACATTCCTGTAGCTCCATTGCTACCTCACTCACCTCACACACACTGAGGTCCGGGGGTCGATCCCCGGTACGGGGAAAACAAGAAAACAGGACGTGTTTCCATAAGGCACCTGCTGTCCCTGTTCGCCCATCAGTAAAATGGGTACCTGGCTGTTAGTCGACTGGTGTTTACCTGGAGTTTACCTGGAGAGAGTTTCGGGGGTCAACGCCCCCGCGGCCCGGTCTGTGACCAGGCCTCCTGGTGGATCAGCGCCTGATCAACCAGGCTGTTGCTGCTGGCTGCACGCAAACCAACGTACGAGCCACAGCCCGGCTGATCAGGAACTGACTTTAGGTGCTTGTCCAGTGCCAGCTTGAAGACTGCCAGGGGTGTGTTGGTAATCCCCCTTATGTGTGCTGGGAGGCAGTTGAACAGTCTCGGGCCCCTGACACTTATTGTATGGTGTGGGTCGCATCCTGGGACAAAATTTACCTAATTTGCCTGAAGTGGTTTCGCCCACCAGGGTCTTTTATATTTTCATTTAGGTGAATTCATTAGGTCTCTGGTGGACGAAATTAGAGGTTATTCCGGGGATCAACGCCCCCGCGGCCCGGTCCACGACCAGGCCTCCCGGTGGACAGGGCCTGATCAACCAGGCTGTTACTGCTGGCTGCACGCAGTCCAACGTACGAACCACAGCCCGGCTGATCCGGCACTGACTTTAGGTATCTGTCCAGTTCTCTCTTGAAGGCAGCCAGGGGTTTGTTGGTAATTCCCATTATGCTTGGTGGGAGGCTGTTGATCAATCTTGGGCCCCGGACACTTATGGTGTTTTCTCTTGGTATACCAATGGCGCCCCTACTTTTAATTGGGGGTATTTTGCATCGCCTGCCCAGTCTTTTACTTTTGTAGGGAGTGATTTCTGTGTACAGATTTGGGACCATTCCTTCTAGGATTTTCCAAGTGTAGATTATGATATATCTCTCTCTCCTGCGTTTCAGCGAGTACAAGTCAAGTGCTTCCAAGCGTTCCCAGTAGTTAAGGTGCTTGACAGAACTTATACGTGCAGTAAAGGTTCTCTGTACACTCTAGATCTGCAATCTCACCTGCTTTGAACGGAGATGTTAATGTACAGCAGTATTCCAGCCTAGAGAGAACAAGTGATTTGAAAAGGATCATCATTGGCTTGGCATCTCTCGTTTTGAACGTTCTCATTATCCATCCTATCATTTTCTTTGCACTTGTGATCGTGGCACTGTTGTGATCCTTGAAAGTGAGATCTTCAGACATTACTACTCCCAGGTCCCTTACATTATTTTTCCGCTCTACTGTATGGCCAGAATTTGTAGTAATACTCTGTTCTATTTATTATACTCCCCCCAGTTTTCCATAACGGAGTAGTTGGAATTTGTCCTCATTGAACATCATATTGTTTTCCGTTGCCTACTGGAAAACTTTGTTTATATCTTCTTGGAGGTTAACCGTGTCCTCAATAGATGACAGCCTCATGCAGATCCTAGTATCGTCTGCAAAGGATGATACGGTGCTGTCTATGTCTGATATGAGGATGAGGAACAGGATGGGGGTCGCCGAGTACTGTGCCT
Source organism: Cherax quadricarinatus (assembly GCF_038502225.1). Classification (NCBI taxonomy): domain Eukaryota; kingdom Metazoa; phylum Arthropoda; class Malacostraca; order Decapoda; family Parastacidae; genus Cherax; species Cherax quadricarinatus. The sequence continues at coordinate 2,639,396 of NC_091339.1, forward strand.
TGTGGAACAGAGCTCTTCACTATGGCAGCCTCCGATTTAACTCTGTTGACCACTACTCTTTGTGTTCGACTGGTTAGGAAGTTGAAGATCCATCTCCCCACTTTGCCATTTATTCCTTTAGCACGTATTTTGTGCGCTATTACGCCATGATCGCACTTGTCAAACGCTTTTGCAGAGTCTGTGTATATTACATTTGTATCCTAATTTTCTTCGAGTGCATCCAAGGCCATATCATAGTGATCCAGTAGTTGTGAGAAGCAGGAGCGACCTGCCCTGAACCCATGTTGCCCTGGATTGTGCAGTTTTTGGGAATCCAGGTGGTTTGCAAACCTGCTTCTTAGCACTCTTTCAAAGATTTTTATGATGTGGGACGTTAGAGCTATTGGTCTATAGTTCTTAGCTAATGCTTTGCTGCCACCTTTATGGAGTGGGGCTATATCCGTTGTTTTAAGTTACTGTGGAATTTCACCCATGTCCAAGCTCCTCCTAAATAGTGTACTTAGGGCACATGAGAGTGGTTACTTGCAGTTCTTAATGAACACAGAGTTCCACGAGTCTGGGCCTGGGGCTGAGTGCATGGGCATGTTGTCAGTGGCTTTTTCGAAATCTATCGGAGTTAGGGTAATGTCGGAAATCTGGCATACGTTTATGGAGTTTTGAGGCTCATTCATGAAGAAATCATTTGTGTCATCGATCCTCAGACTGATTAGTGGCTCACTAAACACAGAGTCGTACCTGGATTTCAGTATTTCACTCATTTCCTTGTTGTCATCTGTGTAAGTCTCATCCTGTCTGAGTAAGGGCCCGATACTAGATGTGGTATTTGCCTTGTTTTTGGCATATGAAAAGAAATATTTCGAATTTCTTTCAATTTCACTAATAGCTTTAAGCTCCTCCTGTCTCTCCTGGTTCCTGTAAGAGTCATTTAACTTAAGTTCGATAGTTTCCACTTCCCTGGTCAGTGCCTCCTTCCGTGTATCAGATATTCTAGCGTTCCTGAGGAGCTCAGTGATTCTTCGTCGTCTTCTGTAGAGGGAGCATCTTTCTCCAGTTTACTCCTGCTCTTCTTCTTTCTTAGGGGAATATGCCTAGAACATGCTTCAGCTGCCAGAAAGTTGATCCTTTCAAGGCACTGGTTTGGATCCATGTTATTTAAGATATTTTCCCAACATGTTTCATTTAAGACATGGTTTACCTGGTCCCAGTTGATGTTCTTGTTGTTGAAGTTGTATTTGGTGAAGACACCTTCACAGCTTCGTGCATCAGGACCCCTGTGCATGTAAGTCTGGACTTCGATTAGATTGTGATCGGAATTAGTTGTTTTTTATTTTCTTATGTCTCTTACCAGGTTCTCATTATTTGTGAATACAAGGTCAAGCGTGTTTTCTAGTCTTGTTGGCTCCACTATCTGCTGACTTAAGTTGTGTTTATCGCAGAGACTTTGTAGCTCGTGTGTGTGTGACCTTTCATCTGCGCTGCCTCCAGGGATTGTTTCTGCTATTACATTATTCACTACATTCTTCCATTTTGTATGCTTTAAGTTGAAATCACCAAGCAGTAAGATGTTTTACGATGGAGCTGGAAGGCTTTCCAGACAGTAATCAATTTTCAGTAGCTGTTCCTTAAACTGTTGGGAGGCTACATCTGGTGGCTTATATACAACCACAATGACTAGGTTTTGGTTCTCGATCTTTATTGATAGAACTTCAGCTACATCATTTATGGTGTTCAGCAACTCCATGCAGATGAGTGACTCTTTGACATACAGGCCAACCCATCCCCCTTGTTGCCTGTTGTTTCTGTTGCATCTAAAAAGGTTGTAACCACTTATCCATATTTCACTGTCAAAGTGATCTTTTGTGTGGGTCTCTGTGAAGGCTGCAAACATTGCATTAGACTCTCTCTAGAAGTCCACTGATAAAAGGTATTTTGTTGTTGGTGGATGACTTTAGGCCCTGTATATTAGCAAATATGAACGAGGTTGTATTTTGTGTTTGTTGGGGGGATTTTGTTATTGGCATCAGTAGTTGTAGTTCTGGGGGGTCGTGGGTGACCACTGGCTGCTCCTCCAGTCCAACAAGGCTCCAAGGTGGTGGACTGTTTTTGTTATTTCCTTCCATTTTCTTTTTCCATTTTTTGCCACTAAAAAAATCACCTGAAGTTGGGTTGTCGTAGCTATTATTGTTTGTCTTGCGGGGTCTGTGCCTCCTGGTCCCTTTAGATGGTATGCAGGGCAGTTGATATTGTAACACCGTTTTTGGAGGACCGAGGAGTGACACATTTTTGGGTGAAAGAAAGTACAGGAAGAAGAACGACACACTCCTTTAGACATGAGGTCGCTACATTTTTTGGGATGCTCAAAGTTGCATGTCCCATTTTTTTCCTGATATTCCATGCTTACAAATGCCCCAAGCATAGTATTTGCACAATTTCACTTATGGATGGATAAAATTGTTGGGAGGCGTGCTGTCAATTTCTGCAGGTTCTGGGACTGCACTACAATCCTCAGTATCCAAGCCAGGGCCACCCCGTCCTGGATTCCGTCTACTTTCCTCAATAGAGGAAGGAGGAGGAGACTCCCTCCTTCCCTATATCTGTACTGTGGGCCATGGTCTTTTGCAATGATGGTTGTATATTTAAGGTTTTAGTGGTGGCTGTGGTAGGGTCCCTAGTAGAGTCTGGATTGGCAATAAGACTGGGGGCTGAGACTGAGCCAGCATTGGGGCTCGGGGCTGAGCCTGGGCCAGCACCAGCGCTGTGGGTATTACTGCTATGACTGGGGGATGGGTCTGGTTTAGCACTATGTGGGTGACTAGATAGTTTCGAGTCATATGTTGTTGTATGGGCATTCTGCATTTTTTGGTTCACTCCTATCTCTTTCTCCCATGTTTTATATATTTTTGGTAGACTATCCAAGAGGTCATCTTTGTTTTCTTGATTATTTTTATCATTTATTACTCTCCTTAGTGCCTTTCTGATACCTGCCCAAAGTTCTATATCTTTATTACACAACCAGAAACACCTTGCTAGTTCGAGGTCATTTTTTGAGGCTGTATTTAGTCTAGTACAAGAGATATGATGTTTGGAAAAGGAGAGGTTGCATGTGATTCTGGATTTCCTTCCAAGGATTTTTTTACATGTCTCACAGGTATGCTGTACTGACATCCTGTCTGTATCCTACTACACTCTGTATTTGTAGATGAATGGTTCAGAGAACCGACATGTTGATAAATTAGACACATGTGCAACTCTTGGGTATTTTTATTGAGGAAACGTTTCGCCACACAGTGGCTTCATCAGTCCATACAAAGGAGAATCTTGAAGAACAGGAGGAGAATGAGGTAATCAGTCCCTCAACCTTGAGTCGATGTGGTCAGTCCATCAATCTTGAATAGAATACGGCATACGTGCTGAGAAGGAGCTTATAAACCGTTGGCAGGAGAGGTGCAGAAGTCATAGGTCGTGTAACATTTGTTCAATGTTGAAGTAGGTCGTGCCCAAGAATTAGGCAAGCGAAGAATTCCCAAGTATTAAGATCCCAAGAAGTTGCAGTGTCTGACAGGTTTGTAGATGAATGGTTCAGAGAACCGACATGTTGATAAATTAGACACATGTGCAACTCTTGGGTATCTTTATTGAGGAAACGTTTCGCCACACAGTGGCTTCATCAGTCCATACAAAGGAGAATCTTGAAGAACAGGAGGAGAATGAGGTAATCAGTCCCTCAACCTTGAGTCGATGTGGTCAGTCCATCAATCTTGAATAGAATACGGCATACGTGCTGAGAAGGAGCTTATAAACCGTTGGCAGGAGAGGTGCAGAAGTCATAGGTCGTGTAACATTTGTTCAATGTTGAAGTAGGTCGTGCCCAAGAATTAGGCAAGCGAAGAATTCCCAAGTATTAAGATCCCAAGAAGTTGCAGTGTCTGACAGGTTTGTAGATGAATGGTTCAGAGAACCGACATGTTGATAAATTAGACACATGTGCAACTCTTGGGTATCTTTATTGAGGAAACGTTTCGCCACACAGTGGCTTCATCAGTCCATACAAAGGAGAATCTTGAAGAACAGGAGGAGAATGAGGTAATCAGTCCCTCAACCTTGAGTCGATGTGGTCAGTCCATCAATCTTGAATAGAATACGGCATACGTGCTGAGAAGGAGCTTATAAACCGTTGGCAGGAGAGGTGCAGAAGTCATAGGTCGTGTAACATTTGTTCAATGTTGAAGTAGGTCGTGCCCAAGAATTAGGCAAGCGAAGAATTCCCAAGTATTAAGATCCCAAGAAGTTGCAGTGTCTGACAGGTTTGTAGATGAATGGTTCAGACAACCGACATGTTGATAAATTAGACACATGTGCAACTCTTGGGTATCTTTATTGAGGAAACGTTTCGCCACACAGTGGCTTCATCAGTCCATACAAAGGAGAATCTTGAAGAACAGGAGGAGAATGAGGTAATCAGTCCCTCAACCTTGAGTCGATGTGGTCAGTCCATCAATCTTGAATAGAATACGGCATACGTGCTGAGAAGGAGCTTATAAACCGTTGGCAGGAGAGGTGCAGAAGTCAGATAAGATAAGATAAGATAAGATAAGATTTCGTTCGGATTTTTAACCCAGGAGGGTTAGCCACCCAGGATAACCCAAGAAAGTCAGTGCGTCATCGAGGACTGTCTAACTTATTTCCATTGGGGTCCTTAATATTGTCCCCCAGGATGCGACCCACACCAGTCGACTAACACCCACGTACCTATTTGCTGCTAGGTGAACAGGACAACAGGTGTAAGGAAACGTGTCGAAATGTTTCCACCCGCCGGGAATCGAACCCGGGCCCTCCGTGTGTGAAGCAGGAGCTTTAGCCACCAGGCCACCGGGTCGTGTAACATTTGTTCAATGTTGAAGTAGGTCGTGCCCAAGAATTAGGCAAGCGAAGAATTCCCAAGTATTAAGATTCTCCTTTGTATGGACTGATGAAGCCACTGTGTGGCGAAACGTTTCCTCAATAAAGATACCCAAGAGTTGCACATGTGTCTAATTTATCAACATGTCGGCTCTCTGAACCATTCATCTACAAACCTGTCAGACACTGCAACTTCTTGGGATCTTAATACTTGGGAATTCTTCGCTTGCCTAATTCTTGGGCACGACCTACTTCAACATTGAACAAATGTTACACGACCTATGACTTCTGCACCTCTCCTGCCAACGGTTTATAAGCTCCTTCTCAGCACGTTTGCCGTATTCTATTCAAAATTGATGGACTGACCACATCGACTCAAGGTTGAGGGACTGATTACCTCATTCTCCTATTGTTCTTCAAGATTCTCCTTTGTATGGACTGATGAAGCCACTGTGTGGCGAAACGTTTCCTCAATAAAGATACCCAAGAGTTGCACATGTGTCTAATTTATCAACATGTCGGTTCTCTGAACCATTCATCTACAAACCTGTCAGACACTGCAACTTCTTGGGATCTTAATACTTGGGAATTCTTCGCTTGCCTAATTCTTGGGCACGACCTACTTCAACATTGAACAAATGTTACACGACCTATGACTTCTGCACCTCTCCTGCCAACGGTTTATAAGCTCCTTCTCAGCACGTATGCCGTATTCTATTCAAGATTGATGGACTGACCACATCGACTCAAGGTTGAGGGACTGATTACCTCATTCTCCTCCTGTTCTTCAAGATTCTCCTTTGTATGGACTGATGAAGCCACTGTGTGGCGAAACGTTTCCTCAATAAAGATACCCAAGAGTTGCACATGTGTCTAATTCATCAACATGTCGGTTCTCTGAACCATTCATCTACAAACCTGTCAAACACTGCAACTTCTTGGGATCTTAATACTTGGGAATTCTTCGCTTGCCTAATTCTTGGGCACGACCTACTTCAACATTGAACAAATGTTACACGACCTATGACTTCTGCACCTCTCCTGCCAACGGTTTATAAGCTCCTTCTCAGCACGTATGCCGTATTCTATTCAAGATTGATGGACTGACCACATCGACTCAAGGTTGAGGGACTGATTACCTCATTCTCCTCCTGTTCTTCAAGATTCTCCTTTGTATGGACTGATGAAGCCACTGTGTGGCGAAACGTTTCCTCAATAAAGATACCCAAGAGTTGCACATGTGTGTAATTTATCTACGCTCTGTATGCCACGGAAGAAAACTGATTTCCACTTATTGAAGATAAAGGCTTCCCTTTCACTGGTTTAGGCGTTTGTTATAGAAGTTTAGGCAATCTGCATCCGTGTATATATTCCTCCAGAGTCTGAATGCCAATAGTGGGCAACCTCGGGGCATTGATTTTTATACGTATATATATTTTATATCATTATTTCCACTAGTACATGTACAAGGTATGCAGGCTTAGCTGACATCAGTGACATACTGCTGTATAGAAAGCCGCTTGTTATGCAGAGCATTTCGTGCAAATTAGGTCACTTTTCCCAGGGTGCGACCCACACCACTCGACTAACATCCAGGTACCCATTTTACTGACTGGCGAACAGGGACAGCAGGTGTCTTATGGAAACGCCTCCTAATGTTTTCCAGCCGTACCAGGGATCGACCCCGGACCTCAGTGTGTGAATTGAGTGCGGTAGCAATCGAGCTATGGGAATGTTCTACGCATGCACAGACGAAATAGACTGTCCTATGATATTATTGTCAGTGAGATTTAAATTGCCCGAACTGGGAAAGGCTGTTAAATGAGGGAACCATTATTGATACTTAGAACCAGACTGGTTGTTATCCTAACCTCCGATGTATATATATGCGGGGCCAGGAGCTGAGTCTCGACCCCTGCAACCACAATTAGGTGAGTACAGTGAGGATAGGGAATAGATCACGTCAAGCGTCGAAATTGAGTAATACATTTGACGAGAAAAAATTTTGATATTTTCATAAATACAGCAAAATTGTTGCTATTTATAGATTGCCACTTAATATCCTAGCCGATGAATATACGGCAACAAGATTTATTATTTAATACTTTTTATCTGAGGCGAGAGAAGATTTCTCATCCACATAGGTTACCACATTATATTTATGTGGTGATAGATCAGGAGGGAGGACCCGACATGCAGTCTGGCAAGAGCAGCCTCTAGTGTCACTTTCATATATCCAGTAACAGTGTGTTGACTCTCCCGGCTGTGTTGACTTGGGTTATATTGGGTGTGGATGTGAAGGATGGGGGAGGGAAGACAAGCAGATGACTCCCTCACCAGCCTATCCTCCAACTAAACAGCCTGCCTGGGTATACTAACGCTCTAATGGACTTAAGTCCCCGCACTGCCAAACTAAACCCGACCGTGCATGTTATTTAATTATTTTCGATGAACTCTACGTTATTATAAGTAAATTTACCTCTAACCATACCATTAACAAACATTAATTCTTTGTAAAGACTTGGATCGGACAGAAATCAGCGAAGTATAAATAAATAAATAAATAAAAACCTGGAGATGTAGGTAATAATAGTAATAATCTATATTTCTACAAATACTTGTACAAGGTATACAGGCCTAGCTGACTTCAATGAAAGCCTCTTGCAAATTAGGAAAGCGAATGTGGCTGCAGTCTTCCTTCTACTTCCCAGAGTTGGATTCCGGCCAACCTTTTACACACAAACAGCGTCTTCTGCAGCTCGAGCTGACAAAAAAAAAAAAAAAAAAAAAAAACAGAGGCTACCTTACGCCCAGAAAAGAGGAGTCACTTAAAAAAGTGAATTATTTAAAATTATTCTTGATAACCAGTAACAAAATAAAATAACCCAGTATTCAAGATTACTGGTACCATAAACTGAAGAAAAAGTACGCTGGGCCGGGTGAAGGTAATTCAACCAGGAAGCGACACAGTACCTCACACCAGAAAGTTCAGGAAACGCAGGCGACTACAAGTATGCCCAACAGATGGCGATACTTGTGATTACTTTGGGCCCGCCAGTCAGGGGCCAGTATTGCTGGAAATCTTGGGAATTTTGAAAATGAGCTTAAGAAAAAATAATTATGTTCTCTTCCTTCACACTCCCATCATTCTCTTCTCATCTTTGCACTCGTTTTCACTCACATTGAAGGCAGGAGCAAATGCAGCAGAATGCACGCCTCATCCCTTCATAAATAACTCTGCTAGCTTCATCAGTAGGTGGTTTCCTCTTGCTGTATCAGCAGGTGGTTCACAATGCTAGCTGTATCACTGCTAGCTGCATCACCAGGTGATCGATCATACTGCTACCTGGAGGGTATTTAGTGGATCAATGCCCCCGCGGCCCCGTCCATGACCAGGCCTCCCGGTGGATTAGGACTTGATCAACGAGGCTGTTATTGTAGGCCGCACGTAGTCCAACGTACAAACCACAGCCCGGCTGATCCGGTACTGACTTTATGTATCTGTCCAGCTCCCAGTGAAGACAACCAGGGGTCTATTGGTAATTCCCCTTATGGCTAGTGGGAGGCACTTGAACAGTCTTGGGCCCCGGACACCTATTGCGTTTTCTCTTAGTGTACCAATGGCGCCCTTACTTTTCATTGGGGGTATTTTGCATCGCCTGCCAAGTTGTTTGCTTTCGTAGGGAGTGATTTCTGTGTGCAGATTAGGGACCAGTCCCTCCAGGATTTTCCAGGTGCAGATTATAATTTATCTCTCTCCCCTGCGCTCCATTGAGTACAAGTCAAGTGCTTCCAAGTGTTCCAAGTAGTTAAGGTGTTTGATGGGACTTACATGTGCAGTAAAGGTTCTCTGTACATTCTCTAGATCTGCAATTTCACCTGCCTTGAATGGAGATGTTAATGTACATTAGTATTCCAGCCTAGAGAGAACAAGTGATTTAAAAAGGATCATCATTGGTTTGGCATCTCTTGTCTTGAATGTTCTCTTTATCCATCCTATCAGTTTCCTCGCAGATGTGACAGTGACACTGTTGTGATCCTTGAAGGTGAGATCCTCAGACATTACCACTCCCAGGTCCTTCACATTAATTTTTCGCTGTATTGTGTTATTAGAGTTTGTAGTATACTCAGTTCTAGCTAGCTGCATGCTAGATGCAGGTAGCTAGAGTATAGAACTTGGTGATGCAGCTAGCAGAGGGCACCACCTGGTGCCCTCTGCTAGCTGCATCATCGGCTGGATCTCACTGCTAGCTGCATCAGCAGATGGTTCCCTCTTCTAGCTGCATCACACAATAACACCAAAGATAGTAACTTTTCTCGTTATCGATAATTAATAGTGGAGACCGTGTGGGGAGGCAAGTGTGAGGGAGAGAGGCAAGAGTGAGGCGGGGAGGCAAGGGTAACTGTGGCACATAGAAGAGAGGGTAACTGTCGAACATAGAAGAGAGGGTAACTGCCGAACATAGAAATAAATGTAACTGTCGAAGATAGAAAGGGATTGTAACTGTCGAACATAGAAGGATAATTGTCGCACATAGTCACTTTCACCCATATATTGACTGTCCCATTCACTCTCAACCACTTCTACACTCAACCGCTCCCACACTCCCTCCACTCCCACTCACACCACTCCCACACTCACCCCCCCCCACTCTCACCCCCCACTCTCACCCCCCACTCTCACCCCCCACTCTCACCCCCCACTCTCACCCCCCACTCTCACACCCAATCTAACCCCCAGTCTCACACTCCCCCCACACTCACCCCACTCCCACGCTCACCCTCACCCACCTACTCCCGCACTCGACTACTACCACACACCCACTCCCACACTCACCCGCTCATCCACTCTCACATTCACCTACTCATCCATTCCCACATTTCCCACACACACTTCCACTCCCTCACACACATCTACTCTATCTACAGACACATCCACACACCCCAGCTACATCCACACCCCCCAGACGCATCCACACCCCCTAGACACATCCACACCCCCCAGACACATCCACACCCCCCAGACACATCCACACCCCCAGACGCATCCACACCCCCAGACGCATCCACACCCCCTAGACACATCCATACCCCCCAGACACATCCACACCCCCGCACACACACACACACACACACACACACACACACACACACACACACACACACACACACACACACACACACATCCACTCAATCACACACTCATGCACTCCAACATTCACTCATGCACCCCAACACACTCATGCACCCGAACACACACTCATCCACTCCCACACACACTCATCCACACACGCACTCATCCACCCACATTCATCCTCCTCCCACACTCATCCGCTCCTAAATGTCTCCTAAAACCTTTAATTTTCCTTTTAATTGACCACGCAGATTGCTGGTCATTTAAGCCCCATTTAGTAAAGAAGCTCTTTATATTTCTTGTAATTGTCCCTGCGCGCTCTCACACACACAAAAATATTTTTATAGTGTTGCACTAAAGAGTTCATATATTACATACTAAGAGCTGTTACTTTACTCAGCTGAACTAAAAGTCCCCCATAGGATTATATTTATTTTATCTTTATTATTAAAGGACCTGAAAACAGAAAAAAATATGAAGTTAGAGCCAGGTATGGTCAGTAATTAGGCTTGATCGATTATATTTAGTGCACTATTGCATTTGTTGTGCCTACATGCTCCTGACATCATTCTAGGAATGAATATTTGCAGGTATAGTGATGCTTTAGAGAAAGGTACAGTCAGAGTGTATTTGCTGTTTGCTGCTCGTCTTGTGGCACAGAAGCTGTCATTTTGCTATCCGTGAGGTGGGGCCAAGTATGGTAACATTGGTTTTGTACACAACAGTAAATCCTCTCACATCTCTCCTATGTTGAAAATAATGCAGTATTAACAGAGCCATCAAGGCTAGATCCAGGCCTGAGATAAGTCGCCTTGCCTGGGTCTTGATTATGTCCAAAAGTGATAGGTTAGACGGGAGGTCATTTAGTCCAAGAAAGTCGTGAAAATTTAAGGTTTGAGCGCTCTTATGTAACATATAGTTTGCAGCCCGTGCTGCCAATCATGTACCAGATACGCCTTAGTGACGTTAACTTCTTGTCTGCAGTTTTGCAAGATTTACTGTGTGATTCTTCAAAGATATTTTGTAGTCACATTTTACCCCTGGTATATCCACTTCATCACCCAGCTTGAACATTTCCGTGCAGTGTTACCACACCTCCAGTATTATCGTGTTCTCTAGATACAATTCTCATTTGTATTTACTCAGAGGCAAATGTATTTGCCATTGTTTTCTCTCTCTCTCTCTCTCTCTCTCTCTCTTTCTCTCTTCGTCTATTGATTCTTCAGAGTTTCGGCGAGTTACTGTATATATTTTTTATTAGGTAATTTACCTCGATTGAAGATCACAGTCTTCAATAACTGTTACGTCCTGAGTCCACAAACAAGTCCCCTGTATAGGCTAAGTCGCTTACTGCAGCAACGATGGTTGTGCCCGAACATCTTGCAGGAGGTAATGTTTGGTTCTGAAAGTGGTTCTTGCAGAATTGTGGGGATTGTCCTGAGAACCATTCTTGAGTGATCGTATCAAAACCTCTTCTTTGATTGAAGAAGTTAGCCTCCCTCCATTACCACCACAACCTGTCATCACTGCCACCATTACCACCAACCGCACCTGTCACCACCGCCACCCTCACCTGTCAGCCCCAGCAACACTAACCAGAAGCATGTCAAGAGAGTGAGTGCCTGAGGAACGTGTTGGCCTGCAGCAAGAGAGGATTACCCACTAATTCTGCTTTATTGCACAGGGGTAAAAAATTCGGACATGAGAAACGTAAACACGATTGTGAGGGTGGAACCTGGCTCGTTAGTCTTTCATGCATGCTCCCTCAACACTCCTGCCTCTCTAACTTCACTTTCTCTCTCTCTCTCTCTCTCTCTCTCCATTTTTACCTTCCTTCATCTATGCCCCATCAACTCTTTAGCCTCTTTGCCTTCATTTCTTTATTTCATTCCTGCTTTCCTTCGCTCCATGTCTTCATTCCTGCTGATCTTTCTTCCTGTATACCTTCATCTCTTTTTTTTTTTCATTTTTGCATTCCTTTGTTCCTGTCTTTATTAATTTCCCTCATTACTTTCCTTCCTTTATCTCTTTTCCCTTCTTTCTCCTTATTTGTTACCTTTCTTTAATCCTTCTCTCTTCCTGCGCGTTTATCCCCCCTTCTTCTATCGGCTACATTTCCCCTGTTCTCTTTAATTTCCGTCTCACCTCATCTCCATTTCCTTCTCCATCCCCGCCTGCATCTCTTCCCCTTGTTACTCTTTCCTTGTCCTCCTTCCCTATTTCCTCCTCCCCTCCCTTTCCTCCTCCCCTCCCTTTCCGTTTCCTTCCCTTGCCTTCTAATCTGTGTAGTGTTTTTTCCTACCTGTTCGTCTATGATGTCGTTTATTTAATACGGTCGTCTTCCCATGACTCTCTTTCATTTTTATCATCATTTGTCTTCTTCCTGTTCATCATTATCATCATTTGCCTTCCTCTTCCGCGTCTACAAGTGGTCATTGATCATTTGCCTCATACATGTCTGCATCATTATCTATTCATACACAATGTTTATAAAGAAGCATATACATTATTTGTCTCTTCATATGCGTTATTCATGCCTATTTATATATATTTGTCTTTTCATCTGCATCATTTGTCTCTTCATATATTTATGTATACCTCTTCCTATGCATTATTTTCGTTGTGTTAAACTTTTTATTCTATCTTGTTTGTATGTGTGGTTATATGTATACTCACGTATTGCGGTTGCAGGAGTTGAGTCTCCGCTCCTGGTCCAGGACTTTAAGTTATCACTTGTTGGGTTTGCTCTTTCTTAGCCTCATTGGCCCTATTATACTTATTCTTTAAACTATGTATGAAGTCTGCCTCCACTATTTCTTTAGCAGCTCACTCCTAGCCTGAGACTGAAGAAATGCTTGCTGATATCCCTGTAACTCATCTGTGTCTTTAACCTCTGCCTGTATCCTCTCGAACCCTATTAATTTCTCTGAGTATCTTGTATGTTTCTAACTTGGTTCTATCTGAAGTCAGTTTGTTTCTTGACATGCTTTTTTCGGTGAGGGTTCCATTCTGGTGCTGTATACTCCAGGATGGACCTAAATACCGATAGTGTCGTGAATAACTGTTGAGATTTATTAAAGCTGCTCCTGATTCGCCAAACGAGAATTTACTGCAAAGGTTATTTGGTTGATGTGTTCCTCCGGTGATATGTTCGGCACTATGGTCACCTCGTCTTCCTTACCCTGATGTTAGGCCCTTTACTCCCAGTGGGGAATTACGGTCTTCAATGTCATAGTCATCCTGGGTGAGCTTTGGCTCCGTCGAGATGACTATGGTATATACAGACTAAATTGAACACTGACCTGTGCGTTAACCGTGCACGGCGGCCCGTAAATTCCTTGTTTTACCTTACCTGGAAGTTGAGCAAGCAGGTGGAACCGCAGCCTGAAGCTGGGCAACACGCTTCTTTGTTCAGAGAATAGAGGTCAGACGGGAGGTTCTGTGCTGGCCCACATGAATCAATCGACTAATCTTGCATCACTTCCCTGCCCGGTGGGGCGATGTATTTGGCTAGGGCCAAGTGAGTATCAATGAGTGGGCATTACCTGGATCATGTGGCTGCCATTTAACCCACTGTTGGTCACTGGCATATACCTCTCTATTATCCCTGGGATCACTTATTTTAGTCAGTGATTAAGCGGTGGTGGGTGGAGAAATAGGGAGCTGAGGGAAATTACAGACATATTGATAAATAATCTTCCTATACGCTCTGTTGAACCTGCACGTTGTTTTTGCAGAAAGAACAATCCAAGCTCATTTACTAGTCAGCGAGTATATCACACAAGAGTTGCATGTCTTTCCCACTGTTGTCATATACATCGCAACCATGTCCACTTTGTCATTCTTAGTTGTTTAGGATTCCCAAAATGCATTACAAGTTATCCAAAGATTTGACTCCCCTCATCCCATCACCCTTTGTGTGTATCTTTGGTTATGTCGTATTTTGAAGTATGCACAAAAAAGTCGTTATTTCTGCCGGGTCCCTTTACACACCAACAATCAAGACTGAACAAGCAGGCTCACCGCTCGATCAGCTATTCACGACCTCCCAATTTCCCATAGGGGCATTCCTTTCTTGGACTACTTTTCAGTTCTCTCTGAACAACTCCGCCACAGCAAGCAGCAATATTGGTCCGAGTTAGAATGCGTGAAATTGTTTTCCGTCAAACCACCTTTTCGATTTTGACCGTCTTCCCATTATTGTCGGGTTTGGAACATTGTACTCTGTGCTCTCAAAGACGTTCTCTGACTTTTTTTTTTTTTTTTACCAAACACTAACCTATTGCGCCAACCCTGATTTCAGTTTTACATTCGCTGTCACAACCATCTCTGTTAACCCCTGCCCTCGCATACCCCTAGCCTTCGTACACCCTGAGCCTTACACATATGCCTACCCACAGTGCTGTATGACCCACTCGGGTTTATCGCTTAAATTTATATTATAATTATTGTTAGTATTTCTTAAGTTGTGTATGTGTCTTCTGTTTCTCCTCCTTTGTCTTATTACAACTAATTTCCCTTTTTTTTTTCCTTTCCTCTTCTCAACACTTGCACGTTCTCTCTCTCTCTCTCTCTCTCTCTCTCTCTCTCTCTCTCTCTCTCTCTCTCTCTCTCTCTCTCTCTCTCTCTCTCTCTCTCTCTCTCTCTCTCTCTCTCTCTCCTTTATTAACTTTCCAGCCTGTTGATTGAATGGTTTCTTGATATTACATTTGTTTTACATTTCCGTTCTATCTTCTTATTTGCCTTCTCTGTTTTTCGTCTTCGTCTTGTTTACCTTTTTATATTTTTCATTTAGGAACGTGCTTCTTTTTGCCTTATATTTGCCATTTTAATTTTTATTCATGTTCCTTTTACCTGATTTACTAAGTGTGCTTTGGAGTGCGTGTTTTATTTACCTTTTCCTTAATCTTTTTTTTTTTTTAAGTATTTTAGTGTCTGCAGTCCTCATTTTTTTACTGCATTGTCGTTCTGAATTTGTTATATTAGGCTTTGTATTATGCGTATCTCTGTTAGTAATGTTTATTGTTAATTGTCTGAATTCCTCGAGGAGAACATTGAATTAGAAAGACGGTTAGTATGACACTAAAATCGTAGATGACTCCCTGTTTCTTGTCTAGGTACACGAATATGACCTTAACAAAACTTGTTGACAAGAAAATCCGAAAACTAGCAGACCAGTGAGCTATCCACTGTACCACGCTGTGCTGTCAGTGGGTTGTTTATAATTAGGTCATTATGATTTAGTGAGTCGTTCACATGACAGCCATGTTCAATCTTTATTTAAAGCTGCCAGGAAGCTGTATCCAGGACTTCTAGCATCATCAACCATCACCAACGCGATGAACTTCACACTAACGTCAGTAACCATCACCAGAGGTAGGAACTTCACACTGTAACCTCGGCAACCATCACCACCAGGAGGCACTTAGCACTGTAACCTCAGCAACCAACAGGAGACACTTAAGGGGAGATTGAGGTTTCCCGCGCGCGGAGCAAAAAAAAATTCGAAAATATATGAAAACTGAGTTATTGTTACCAAAAAATAGCTGAACTTTCTGGCTACACGCTGGTATAATTATTATCCTTGTACGATGTTTCTAAAAGGAATTACAGCCATTTATAACAGGCATGGTGACAGCGCTGACGCGACATAGTGCGTACGAAGCGCTGACTCAGCTTTGTTGACGTTTTCGTTACGTTTTTCCCCGTGTTATTTTATCGTTTTCGTACATCTTTTTATGTCTAATATAATACAAATTCACCATCTGAGATCATTGCAGAGTGGGTGGAGCTAATGTGATCAAGGAACCAATCGGGAACCCCTGGGAATAGTGCATAAAATGGCCGACACCTCCAGCCAACAAAATATTCCATACCCACGCTAATATCAATTATAAGGCTTATTTATCTATCACAATTGATCTATTATGATATAATGCAATATAATAATAGCATATAAACATAAAAAGTACACCTCAAAAAAAAATATATAGCATAATATGACGCCCCGAGGAATAAATTTCTATCGATATTTCCCCTGAAGGTGAAGAGAAGGTCCGCCCTCTCTCATCAGTGATGAGAGAAAACGGATTTACAATGGTTATCTGTAATAAACACTCGTAGGCCGCGGAAAAAAGTGTAAAATAAAGCGAATTTTTCGGGGAAAATTTTTTTTCCCGGGCAGCGGGGGTGCCGCGCGCTGCGGCCTATATCTCGAAAGTAACTTATTTACCTATTTAGGGGGACTCCATCCTTATTTATGAATGAATTGACTTGATTTTCACAACAAACATAGGAGAATGATTGCTTTACAAGGTAGTGTGTACCTTTCTGAACTATCCCAAATATTTTTAGATTTATGTGGGCAACAAGACCGACATCTTCCAATATATCAAAAAAGTTATGAAACTTTATTTTTTTTTAGCAAGAAGATAAGGTTTATTTTAGAATTGTCAATGACAAGTGATGGAATTAGAGTTGTTCTAGCAGCAGCAAGTGTCAAAACCACTTGTCCGAGTACCACTGACAAACTGTGCCCTGCCAAATGCAATTTTTCGTAAATTTTGCATATTTCATTTCCTTTTTGGCCGATATGATTGAAACTTCAGCACAGCATACTCGATATAACCTTCTAATAGTACACCAAAAATGAACGTAATCGGTCCATAAAAAAAGGTTCGTTAACATGCGGCCAACATCTCCCTCCATCACCAACAGAAAGAACTTAGCACTGCAAACTTAGCAAACATCACCAACAGGAGGCACTTAACACTGTACACTTAGCAAACATCACCAACAGGAGGCACTTAACACTGTACACTTAGCATACATCACCAACAGGAGGCACTTCATACGTGGTTGCAGACTTTACCAAACATTGATAATCTGTGTTTTTTAATTACGATACTTTAGGGAGACCTACAGTGGATCAAGAACTAATTAATCCACTGAGGGCAAACTCATATTGTAATTTATTCGAGTCAAGCTGTTAAGACACTATAAAAGATATTACATTTCTCAGTTCATCCATAAATGCTCCATCCGTCCTTGTGCACGGTGCTGCTCTCGCATCTGAGCAAGCTTCCCCTTCTCAGTGTTCGTCATGTAAGTCGTAGGAAAGACAGTCTTCATTGATGTTCCTGCCCTCGCATTTAATTTTCAACTAATAAACGATTTTGAACAATTTGTGCACCTGTTATCTCACAACCAAAGTTTCTTCTGGCTTCATCCTGGCCAGGCATAGTTCACCATCTTTCGGTTCCCAACATATTTGCTCGTGGTACTTATTGTCAGCGCACGCACACGCGCACGCACACCTCACGACGATGGCGGAGGCGGCGGCGACGGCGACGGCATCTCGGCAAGTCCCGGGCCTTCGCCCATTTCTCCCTCCCCCCATCCTTCCGTAGCCTGCCGTCACTTGTATGAGCCTTGCTCACAAGAACTTGTTGTATACCACATCTTTATATATGGATGCCTGATATTTGCACTGCACTTAATTTCAGATATTGAGTCGCTAATAGTAAAACTGAACACCTTGCCCTTTTAATTTTTTGGTACACATCTATTCTATGGAAGAAATTATTGCTTGATGCTTCCCAGTTAGCCTTGATTTCCAATCCGTCAAGAAGTGAATGTGAAGAAAACTTATGGACAGTCGCTAATTTTGTTTGCAATTCGTCTACGAAAATAAGTATGAAAAATAAGTACGTGCAAAGGTTAGTGAGGAGTGGTCAAGTTAGTGACTCAGCAGAAGTGATGTGATTATTTCATGCTCTTAGAAAACATTTATTTCCTTCTTAATGTGTTCGTCTTGTCTTGAGGTTACTGGTGATCACATGGAGGAGCTACTTTCCTGTCTTCCATCACTATATATGTGTGTTTCATAAGTGTTACTTAGTCCAAATTGTCTTGTATCTTCTGAATTTCGGTTTACACAATTCTTCACAAGTTTTATGAAATTTTAACAATGAATGGGACATTTTAAGCTAAAAAAAACTTCAACTGCAGAAAGTTTTCTTAGAAAAGTTGATAGATAATGCTGGTTCGAGGTAACTTAGAAATGAAAACCAGGAGGTCAGGGGTTTAATCTGCCGCTTTCCGTCATTGAACTACTCTTTTTTTTTTATCTAAATAAAATCTTTTCCTATATGAATTATAACTTTTATATACCTCGATTTTAAATTGGTCTACAAAGCTCAAGTTATTCAGTAGAGTCCGTCTTACAGCTTTTACCTTAAACATCAACATTATTAAATTCTGGTATTCTAGCTAAAGAAAAATCGTCAAAGAATTTTTAAGATTTCATCCAGCTGTCGTCCTACGACTGACTGTTAATATTTTCTGTATTACATTTATTTGCCTTCATGGTTCTTAAGGTTTAAGTGCACCTGTCAGTGTATTCTAAAAATAAATTGAGGGAAATGCCAAGATGCCAGAAATATTCAGACGAGATCAAAATAGAAACTACAGTTAACGTCAAACATAGCGTAAATAAATATTTATAATTTTAGTATCATATAGACTATAAAATTGTTGAAGAAATTCCTTAGCATATTTTGGAATAGAAGTAGATTGTTGACCACGGGGTCAAGAGTAGCATTCTAGAGACAGCCATCTAGTTGATCATATGGGCCATATTGTTAAAGATTTTTTTGAAGGGTTGCTTCTGAGGTTCTCGATATTGATCGAGAATAAACAAGAGAAACGAATAAGCTGACCAACTTTGAACCATTTCCTTCAGAATTTTAGACCATATTTCTGCCGTCAGCTGAAAATGTCTCCTCGACGATGGGCGATTTATGGCAATTTTCTTCAGGTAGCCTCAGCAGAAAGAAATTTTCTTTTTTTTTTTCATCTTGGATGGAATCTTTACAGCTGCAAATGTGAATCCCACGTGTACACGAGTCTCCACTCACAGGCCAGGGTGGAGGAGGGGGTGTTGTTTTTCCCAGGGAGTGAAGGGCGAGATGGAGAGAGAAGAGGGAGGAAGATGGAAGAGGAGGGTAGAGGGACGGTAGCAGGGTCATAGTTAGAGAGAGACAAATATAGTTCAGATGTAGTGCAGGAGCAGCTTCTGTATTAAATGTTTTGACACAAAGTCATTACTAAATCTAATGACATTATGAAGATGGACCGATCCATTGGGGTTTAGTACTTTCTTGTATATATGCGGGAGAAATTTTGTGCCGAGAACTGCCGAACGTACAGGTGAGAGACTTAGCGTGGTACCCCTGGGTCACCCAGTGTGCATGAATTGTGCAGAATCATAGTATTGTTGTAGAACCCTACTGCTGCCTCACATCACATTAAACACTACTCTTAACGCTGCATCAGGTGCCAGGTAACATAGTTTCATAGGCACTTGCATTCCTGACACCCGGGATAAGTGGGAGTTGTGTAAAATGTGATCTGTGGCAAAAGATCCCAGAACTCGGGAATAACTTTGGATGGAATAGTTTAAATGTTGGTGATGCAAGAAGTTCGTGGCCTGTCAGTGCCTCACTGTTCATGTTACAATCACGACAGTGTAACACTGCAGTTTAGGCCTAATAGCCATAAGTGCTTGGGAGGCATTAGGTAAGGAGTAGTCATTGGCAGCTGCAGTAGTAGCAACCAGAACTATCTCTGTAGTCATCAGTACAATATGATCATAGAGATTTGTCTTCAACGCTGTAAAGTTCTTGAGAACCTTACAGTGTTGAAGACTTAGGGACTTACTTACTATCGAGTATATAAAGTTAACCAGTGACCACCAGTGATCTTCCATCCTGCCTCCGACAGTTTTAGAAAAGACTAGACTTTTTTTTTCACTAAGAGTTCCTAACGAAGGCTCACATGTTTCATAACCGTTTAGCTACTCTTCCACACCATGAAGTTCCCTGATAGGGATTCGTCTTCTAACACTCTTAGATTCCCAACTGATGTCAGTCTCTCTAGTACTGTAAGGATTCCCGACACTTGGAGATACTTTCCTTGTATCTCACAGTGACCGATATTACCTAGTGTTCCCACTCTGTTCCTTGTCTTCATATCACGGTCAGTGACTTGTACTCTTCGTTCAGCTATCCTGTCATCTTGCTTTTTACCTTGTTTCTTCCTCTTCCTATCTGCATCACTTCATACGTGTCTTCACACTCTCCTTTCCTTCCCTTACCTGATTTTTTATTCTTCATTCTTCCTCATACTCTATTGCTCATTTTCCTCCTTCGGGACTCATTTTCTGCTTGTTCTCTAATACTATACTTCCCTTTTATTTATCCTTGCTACCCTCATTACAAGACCAAGGTTTCCCAATTGATCAATCTCTCTCAGACTTTCCTAATTGATCAATCTCTCCCAGACTAGGTTTCCTAATTGATCAATCTCTCCCAGACTAGGTTTCCTAATTGATCAATCTCTCCCAGACTAGGTTTCCCAATTATTCAATCTCCCCCAGACTAGGTTTCCTAATTGATCAATCTCTCCCTGACTAGGTTTTCTCAGTTGATCAGTTTCTCCCAGACTAAGGCTTCCCAACAGTCAGTCTCTCTATAACACTGCAACTTTTCGCAATAGACATCAGTCTTTCCAACACAAATAAGGTTCTCATCTGAGACTAATCTCCCCATCACTGTGCCCTGCATGGAGAATGTCTCCAACACTGAAGTTTCGCAACAGAGACGTCTTTCCAACAGCATACGGTACAGCAAAAATTGACTATTCGCTCAACAATATTTACGAACAGTCTGTTTCCTCAACAGAAACCGATATCTCCAACACTGTAAGCTTTCCCACCAGGACACTACTATCTCCAACACTGTAAGGTTTCCCACCAAGACACCAGTATCTCCAACATTGTAAGCTTTCCCACCAAGGCACAGCATATCCAGTATCTCCAACACTAAGTTTTTCCACCAGGACACCGGTATTTCCAACACTGTAAGCTTTCACACCAGGACACCAGTATTTCTAACACTGTAAGCTTTCGCACCAGGATACCAACATCTCCAACACTGTAATCGTGTTCACAAAGGGGACTGACTATCGTGACGGGGTACATGTCAGTTTATTCGATGATTGACGTGTGCGTTTAGTGTTGGTGCTGGGCAGCGGTCAGCCCAATGGGTACTGACACATCAGTATGTGCTAACGTCTGCGTGTAGCCAATATAAATTATAGTGTATCTAATATGGTGATGTATTCTTTTTTAAGGGAGCGTAGCGTATGTCTAGAGAGAGAGAGAGAGAAAGGGGGGAGGGGAAGTGGAGTTGAGATGGAGAGAGGTAAGGAGTGTGGGCGTTGGAAGCAAAAAGAGAACCTATCGGCTTTCGTTGAGTGTTGATAGAGTAAAATTACTAGGCGTCTTATAAGGGCGTGTGTGTGTGTTATCTTTTGTTAAAGGGACTTACTGATAGATAAAGCTTAATTTGCGTTTGTGTGTATGTGTGCGCGCGCGCGTAATTACCAATTCTATAGTTACATATTTTGACTGCGAGAGTTGAGCTTCAGCTTTTGGTCGTGATTTTTCTTTAATGTGTTTAAATGTCCCGATGGGTTCGGTAACGTCGAGGGTCAGCTGCAACAGTGAATAACAAGTGATTCACACAGACGGTTGGTAGTGAGTCACTACTACTGACACTGGTAACTGGCTACTGGTACTGGTACTACTGAGATAAATACTTATTTAGAGTGAGTCTTTATTGTTACCCTATTCCTTCCACGTCTTTACTTCTTTTTATCTGGCTAGTCACACCTTCCATCTCCCTCACTGACTGTACGGAGCCTCTGGTAGTGGTGAATGTAGTGGTAATGCTATCTCCTCCATTCACTGTACCTAGCACCTAGTAATAGTGGTGGTTGGGGTGATGGTGGAGGTTGGGGTGATGGTGGAGGTTAGGGTGATGGTGGTGATTGGGGTAATTGTGGTGTTTGGGGTGATGGTGGTTTAATATTGACAAATGCAAAGTTCTAAATGTTGGACAGGTAAATAACCATGCCACATGTAAACTAAATAATGTAGGTCTTAATACTACTGATTGCGAAAAGGGTTTATGAGTTCTGGTTAGCAGTAATCTAAAACGAAGACAACAGTGCATTAGTGTTCGCAATAAAGTAAACAGAATTCTTGGTTTCATATCTAGAAGTATAAATAATAGAAGTCCTCAGGTTGTTCAACTCTATATATCCTTGGTTAGGCCTCATTTAGACTATGCTGCTCAGTTCTGGTCACCGTATTACAGAATGGATATAAATGCTCTGGAAAACGTACAGAGGAGGATGACGAAGATGATCCCATGTATCAGAAATCTTCCCTATGAGGATAGACTGAGGGCCCTGAATCTGCACTCTCTGAAAAGGCGTAGAATTAGAGGGGATATGATCGAGGTGTATAAATGGAAAACAGGAGTAAATAAAGGGGATGTAAATAGCGTGCTGAAAATTTCCAGCCAAGACAGGACTCGCAGCAGTGGTTTCAAGTTGGAAAAATTCAGATTCAGAAAGGATATAGGAAAGCACTGGTTTGGTAATAGAGTTGTGGATGAGTGGAACAAACTCCCGAGTACAGTTATTCAGACTAAAACGTTGTGTAGTTTTAAAAATAGGTTAGATAAATAAATGAGTGGGTGTGCGTGGGTGTGAGTTGGACCTGACTAGCTTGTGTTGCTGGGTCTGGTGCAGTGCTCCATCCTTGAGTGGAGATGATCAGACTGGGTGGGTCATTGGGCTAATCGGGGGGGGGGGGTCATTGGTCTAATCCGGGGGGGGGCATGGACCTGCTCCGCATGGGTCAGTAGGCCTGTTGCAGTGTTCCTTCTTTCTTATGATTGGGGGTGATGGTTAGGGTGATTGGGGTGATGCTGATGATAGGGGTGATGCTTGTGGTTGCGGTGGTGATGCTGGTGGTGAAGATACCGTCTTCACCTCCGGAACAACCACAGGTTAGCCACGTCAGCCCCGCTCACTGTTAATACTCTTCTTGTTTAATTTCCGCCACACACACAAACTTTACAGTCCCCATTTCCCCCGTCAGTTGTCGCGGAAAAAAGACGAGGAGTTTTAAGCTTGTATGAACTGTATAATAGATGGAGTTTAGTAGCGGCGAAGAGACCTCTGGGTTGCTCTCTTGTTATTTCTCTCAAATGTTCGTTAGCTGTCAGGACTGTTCAGCATTGCTCCCAGACAGTCAGTGATCGTAATTAATCTGCCTTTTCATATATTTTCTTGGTTTCCACCATTTTTTTTATCGCTATTCTTACATGTGTTAAGACGAGGTCTTGATGACCAGCTTGTGAAAGAGGTTCTTCACTTTGCTCTAGAACACGTAAGATAAGTTTCACATTTGTTCATATTTACTGTATATCATTTCTATGTAATACTGAGACATGTAATGATGGCTGTTGATGTGTTGTGTGGGAGTGTGATGGTGTGTGTTGTGTGGGAGTGTGATGGTGTGTGTTGTGTGGGAGTGTGATGGTGTGTGTTGTGTGGGAGTGTGATGGTGTGTGTTGTGTGGGAGTGTGATGGTGTGTGTTGTGTGGGAGTGTGATGGTGTGTGTTGTGTGGGAGTGTGTGTTGTGTGGGAGTGTGTGTTGTGTGTGTTGTGTGATGGTGTGTGTTGTGTGATGGTGTGTGCTGTGTGGGAGTGTGACGATGTTTGTTTGGAAATATGATGTGTTACGTGGGAGCGTGATGGTGTGTGTTGTGTGGGAGCGTGATGTTGTGTGGGTGTATGATGGTGTGTGTTGTGTGGGAGCGTGATGTTTGTTGTGTGGGAGTGTGATGATGTTTGTTGTGTGGGAGTGTGATGATGTGTGTTATGTGGGAGCGTGATGATGTGTGTTGTGTGGTGGTGTGTGTTGTGTGGGAGCGTGATGGTGTGTGTTGTGTGGGAGCGTGATGATGTGTGTTGTGTGGGAGTGTGGTGGTGTGTGTTGTGTGGGAGCGTGATGATGTGTGTTGTGTGGGAGCGTGATGGTGTGTGTTGTGTGGGAGCGTGATGTGTGTTGTGTGGGTGTGTGATGGTGTGCATTTTGTGTGAGAGTGTGGTTGTGTGTGTTTTGTGTGGGAGTGTGGTGGTGTGTGTTGTGTGATGGTGTGTGTTGTGTGGGAGCGTGATGATGTGTGTTGTGTGGTGGTGTGTGTTGTGTGGGAGCGTGATGGTGTGTGTTGTGTGGGAGCGTGATGATGTGTGTTGTGTGGGAGTGTGGTGGTGTGTGTTGTGTGGGAGCGTGATGATGTGTGTTGTGTGGGAGCGTGATGATGTGTGTTGTGTGGGAGCGTGATGGTGTGTGTTGTGTGGGAGCGTGATGATGTGTGTTGTGTGGGTGTGTGATGGTGTGCATTTTGTGTGAGAGTGTGGTTGTGTGTGTTTTGTGTGGGAGTGTGGTGGTGTGTGTTGTGTGTGGGAGCATGATGGTGTGTGTGTTGTGTGTGGGAATGCGACACTAGCTTTAGTTGCTAGTGATCAGTGTTCTTGGCATCGCTGACATGAGCTATAATGAGGTGAATGATAAGTAAATCATGTGCTAGATTGAATTATTTTCCGTACACAATTAGTTTATTCCATTTCCTAAGGACCTTTATTTTGAGATATTAAAAATTCTTTTCATGAACATATGAAGTTCTTTTTTGAACATATAAAGTTCTTTTTTGAACATAGAACTTTTTTTTTTACAAACCTTGACCTTCGTTGTTCGTTAACTATTGTATTTAACATTTTTGTTTTCTTACAAACGTGTGTTTACGGAAGTAATTGTTGTCCAGAAAGATAGACGGATAAAACCAAATCCGTTTGAGTATTGCGTCCTCTCCACACGGGCCTCGCGGGACACCCAGTATACGTGAAGACGTTGTATTTTAAGGAATACAAATTGACGAGCAGAGGGGCAGGAAAATGTAGTTGATGCCGTCTACACACAGACCACAATATATTAACTGTGCCAGAGTGTGGCTGGGCTAAGATTTCATGTACATTATTCGAATGATGTGAATCTAAGTGATAATCCAGCAGACACCTTTAAATTTTATAAAAGCATGTTTCGTTTAGTTTATACGTGTGTTTCTCGTGTTAAGACTATTCCATACTTTGTCAGTTTGACCTTGGCTGACACGGATGTGTTAACCCTGGTTCTCGGTTTGCTTGTCTACAAACGACTAAAATTTTTTTTTACCCTAGGCCCATGGCTGGGCTCAGAGAGTAGAGAAACTCTCGAAACTCTTCAAAGGTATATATGGCTGGCACTGCTTCAGGTAGTGTGGAATCCTCGACCACCAGCGGCAGCTTCAACATTGATAATCTTGTACCTTCGTTGCAGTACATTCTCATTTTACTATGTCAGTTTCTCTACGCGGTGTTTAACATCATTTTCTTAATCCTTCCAGTTTTTTTCCCAAGTTTTATCTTCTTTATTTTAAATTAGGTCATGTTAATTTAAATTAGGTGATATTAGTTTGGCTTACGTTAAGTTACATAAACTTAATAAATAAATAAATTTAACAGAGGTATTGCTTGAATGCTTGTACATCGTACCATTCACTGTCATTACCCGTCACTGCTGCCAACCACCACTACTCTCACCCACCACATCTTCCACCAACCCCATTAACCCCTGTAAGAACTATAGGAAATGAAGATGGTGATTCTGATGTGGCGGCAACATGGAATATTCGCGATATGCATCGTGTCAGATAAATAGAACTAGGATGCAGTTAAAGTACTGGTCTGTCTGATGAAGGTAGAGGGTAATACGTAATATGTCTTCTGGATATGTGAAAAACTCGTAGGTTTATTTTTAATTTAAGATCACAGAGGCACTGGCCAGCATCCCTACATCAAATATCGAGCTATTTATGTCTGACTTGCTTGACCTTGCAAAGACCAATCACAAAGACCAACACCAATCTTATGTAGACCACGAAACAGAGACGGATAACATAAATGACACCATCGAAATAATCTGTGTTAACAGTGCTCACATTTTGGCTCCCAAAACCGAAACTGGTGCTCATACCGGTAGTCCTGGTGAGTCTGGTTACTGGTGCAGTTTCTGATACTGGTCCTGTCAACGGTACTGGTGATACTAATGCTGGTGACCCTGATGGTTCTAGGGTTTGTGTCGATGGCCGTACTAGTGAAGCTGGTGCAGGTGCTGACGCGGCATGTGTTGGTTCTGGTTCTGGTACAGATCCAGAAATTACACTAGCTTGGCACCTGGAGCCACAAAACCACAGCCATCGGAAATGTGCACATTCTACGGGTTTTGGCATCTGCAAATATGGCCCTACTGGGACTTAACAGTAAAAGGAACTTACATGACCATGTGATGAGATGTTGAAGTCTAACTGAACGTGCATGCCACTCCAGGTCTTGCATGCTTTTCCATTCAGAAATGTGCCATAGCTCAGTAATTGAGGGACAAAGATATAATTCAGACTGTACGGCCTTCCATAAAAAGCACACGAGGCTTACAAAGCATGGACGCCAAGCTGAACATAATGAAACTCTAATCCTACAACTAACGGATTTTTTATCACCAGGCAATGGAAAAGAATAACGAGATACGTTAAGAGTGTATCACCACTTAGGAGCCATACTGGGCTGGAATCAAAGCCAGTGGCGGACTTGTCAGAGTCACAGATGTTAAGTCCTACCAAGACCACAACACAGCAACTAGCAGTGTATCATCTTTTGTGTTCGCAAATGTACAAAGTCTCAAACCGAGGAAAAACAATAAAATACTACTTATCTTGCGTCTTGTCTTGAAAACTCGCGTAAAAGACTATTTTAATAAAATGTGTGTTCCTGGGTACAACCTGTTTAGATGCGACAGGAAAAAATGGGCAACAAGGAGGGAAAAGGGGAGGTTGGTGTTCGTCGCTCATATGCACTGAGTTACTGAACATCTCTAATGAAATAGTCGAACCTAGTATATATACCACTAGATACAACTTCCCAGCATTTCAAGGACTAATTATTAAAAATCTAGAATTGTCTTGAAAGCCTATTAAACCCGGCCCCAGATATCTTATTACTTGGTGACTTCAATTTGAGATATTTTTAATGGAAAAATATAGCAAGAACTGTAATTGCAGAGTCCCATGATCCAGTCTGGAGGAACATCCTCACACAGCCTCTGATGTATCCCTATCTCCAGTTGACTTTAAAGAAGCCAAAGATAACATTCCCGTGCATTCTGCCCCGAGACCAGACTCCTGGAACTGCATATTCGCCAAAAATTGCAAGAAACCACTATCTCAGGCCTTCGGTATTCTGTGGAGTAGCCTGGACACAGATGTAATCTCACAGTATAAAAAACGCTAGTATTACCCCACTTCATATATAAAAATACACTAATGAACTTGCGACAAACTATAGACCAATAGTGCTAACTACACACATCAAAATCTTTGATTGGGTCCTAAGAAGCAACATTGCCAGTCACTTGTAATTGTAACAGTTATATGATCGAGGGCAGCATAGTTTTAGAGCAGGTCGCTCCTGACTTTTGTAATTGCTAGATAATTACATGGTCTTGGATGCACTGCTGATGTAGTGTACACTGATTTTTTAAAAGTTTTCAGCGTATGACCATGGTGTGATAGCTCACAAAATGAGGCAAAAGGAATAATTGAAGAAGTGGGCAGGTTGATATTTAATTTTTTAACAAAAAGAACCCAGAATTGTAGTAAACAGACTGAAGTTAGAGGCTGCCACAGTGAATCTCTCTCTCCCTCAGATTCTCAACTGACCACTATGATATGGTCTTGGATGCATTGGAAGACAAACAAAATGCAAATGTAGTATACACCTGCACATCTGTAGTATACACCTGCACACATAAATACGATAAGGCACCTAAATTACTGGAAACGGTTGAAGGTCAAACGGTTGATGCAAAATTAGAAGACTTGCTTTGCTAAATATTACCTTCTTTGACACTGTATCCCCAAGTGGGTGAATATGAGAGGCTGCTGGTAACACAATCCACGTAAACAACTGAGGCATTGAACATCTCAAAATTAACTGTCTACTGCTTTCATGAATTATAATAACCTCTTATTAGACTGAAGAAGCCAACTGCGCAGGCGAAACGTTTTGGTAATAAAAAATGCAAGTGTTGCTCGTGAGTTTTATTCAACTTGTCGGTATTGTGAGCTATTAATATAAAACTCGCTGACCATTTTCAGGTTTGGGAGGTCAGATCTTTAGACGACACTTTAAGACCAGCGCTGAAATCTTTCTACTTACCCCAGAATTCGTCGTTGTTTGTCAAACTTTCCGGCGACAAACCAGAATAAATAGCGCGAGCAGACGCATGTTGTTTGGGTGAAAATTTTCTTTCTTATGAGAGTGAAGTTCTATAAACCTTTCCTGTTGGCTCATTTCTTTCCCTGGGGACAAGCCTTGCTGGGGAAGCAACACTTTGAGTATGAGAAGTGGTGGTGGAAATATTTACTCTCGTTATATATAGCAGAGCAGTGTTGAGCAGTGAAGGTGGGTGTATTGTGAGGAGTGTGGGTCCAGACGCGACCCAGCACTCCAGCTAAAAGCTTCTCCTCTGTAAGACATGAATGAGGGCTTGCAAGGTTACACTCACCCCCTCACACAATGTATATTTCAGCAACTTTTGTATGCATTATCGTACCATTATTATTCATTGTAATGCTCTCGTTTTGTATTTTAATTTTATTTAAGGCAGATTTTGTATTATTTTTTGTTTCCCTTTAAGCAGTCGACTTTATAAGGTGTTAGAAAATATGAACCGTTTTAGCAAAGAGGATGTGTGTTTCAGGGTCAAACTAAGCTAGTGAATCCTGTCAGCCTAGATGGGTAAAAAAATGCCCATATAATATATATATATATATATATATATGTCGTGCCGAATAGGCAGAACTTGCGATCTTGGCTTAAATAGCAACGTTCATCTTGCCATATAGGACAAGTGAAAATTTGTGTATACAATAATTTCGCCAAAATCATTCTGAACCTAACGAAAAAAATATATTTCACTGAGTTTGTTTAGTATTAAATTATTGTAAACAAATCTAAAATATATTTAGTTGAGTTAGGCTAAAATAAATTGCGCTTGTTATAATAAGGTTAGGTAAGTTTTCAAAGATTATTTTGGTGCAAAATTATAAATTTTTACATCAACATTAATGAAAAAAATATATCTTTAAACGTATAAGAGAAAATTTCAGAAAGGACTTAATTTTAAATGAGTTCTTGCTAATTGACCAGTTTTACATATTCAGCACGACATATATATACGTATATGTATATATATATATATATATATATATATATATATATATATATATATATATATATATATATATATATATATATATATATATATAATGTTGTGCCGAATAGGTAAAACTTGCGGTTTTGGCTCAAATAGCAGCGCTCTTCTTGCCAAATAAGACAAGCAAAAATTTGTGTATGCAATAATTTCGCGGAAATCATTCTGAACCAAACGAAAAAATATATATTTCACTGCCTTTGTTTATTATTAAATTACTGTAAACTTATCTAAAATATATTTATATATATATATTTTATTTAAAGACAATATATATATATATATATATATATATATATATATATATATATATATATATATATATATATATATATATATATATATATATGCAATAAGATCACAGTAAACAGGTGATTTCAGAATATGCAAAACAACCACTCTGAAAGAATAGAGAAATTCCAAGCGCTTTCGTGACTACTCACATTATTAATTTAGCCTAATCCAACTAAATATATTTTAGATACGTTTACAATAATTTAAAAATAAACAAACACAATGAAATATATTTTTTTTTTCGTTAGGTTCAGAATGATTTTTGCGAAATTATTGAATACACAAATTTTTGCTTGCCTTATTTGGCAAGAAGAGCGCTGCTATTTAAGCCAAAATCGCAAGTTTTACCTATTCGGGACAACATTATATACATTATATATATATATATATATATATATATATATATATATATATATATATATATATATATATATATATATATATATTTCAACAAGTCGGTCGCCTCCCACAGAGGCAGGGTGACCCAAAAAAGAAAGAAAATCCCCAAAAGGAAAATACTTTCATCATCATTCAACACTTTCACCACACTCACACATTATCACTGCTTTTGCAGAGGTGCTCAGAATACAACAGCTTAGAAGCACATGCATATAAAGATACACAACATATCCCTCCAAACTGCCAATATCCCAAACCACTCCTTTAAAGTGCAGGCATTGTACTTCCCATTTCCAGGACTCAAGTCCGACTATATGAAAATAACCGGTTTCCCTGAATCCCTTCACTAAATATTACCCTGCTCACACTCCAACAGATCGTCAGGTCCCAAGTATCATTCGTCTCCATTCACTCCTATCTAACACGCTCATGCACGCTTGCTGGAAGTCCAAGCCCCTCGCCCGCAAAACCTCCTTTACCCCCTCTTTCCAACCCTTTCGAGGACGACCCCTACCCCTCTTTCCTTCCCCTATAGATTTATATGCTTTCCATGTCATTTTACTTTGATCCATTCTCTCTAAATGACCAAACCACCTCAACAACCCCTCTTCTGCCCTCTGACTAATGCTTTTATTAACTCCACACCTTCTCCTAATTTCCACACTCCGAATTTTCTGCATAATATTTACACCACACATTGCCCTTAGACAGGACATCTCCACTGCCTCCAACCGTCTCCTCGCTGCTGCATTTACCACCCAAGCTTCACATCCATATAAGAGTGTTGGTACTACTATACTTTCATACATTCCCTTCTTTGCCTCCATAGATAACGTTTTTTGACTCCACATATACCTCAATGCACCACTCACCTTTTTTCCCTCATCAATTCTATGGTTAACCTCATCCTTCATAAATCCATCCGCCGACACGTCAACTCCCAAGTATCTGAAAACATTCACTTCTTCCATACTCCTCCTCCCCAATTTGATATCCAATTTTTCTTTATCTAAATCATTTGATTATATATATATATATATTTATATATTTATATTATATATATATATATATTTATATTATATATATATATGTATATATATTTATATTATATATATATATATATAATGTCGTGCCGAATAGGCAAAACTTGCGATCTTGGCTTAAATAGCAACGCTCATCTTGCCATATAGGACAAGCGAAAATTTGTGTATGCAGTAATTTCGCCAAAATTATTCTGAACCTAACTAAAAAAATATATTTCACTGTTTGTTTAGTATTAAATTATTGTAAACGTATCTAAAATATATTTAGTTGGGTTAGGCTAAAATAAATTGTTCTTGTTATAATAAGGTTAGGTAAGTTTTCTAAAATTCTTTTGGAGCAAAATTAAAAATTTTTACATTAACATCAATGAAAAAAATATATCTTTAAACGTATAAGAGAAAATTTTAGAAAGGACTTAATTTTAAATGAGTTCTTGCTAACTGACCAGTTTTACATATTCGGCACGACATACACACACACACACACACACACACACACACACACACACACACACACACACACACACACACACACACACACACACACACACGCACACACACGCACGAGAGTGACCTAGTAGCGATCAGTGAAGAGGCGGGGCCAGGAGCTCGGACTCGACCCCCGCAACCTCAACTAGGTGAGTACAACTAGGTGAGTACTGGTGGTACTGGAAAACTTCATGTGCCAATACGTAAGGGACTCTACAAGAGAGAGAGGAGAGGATAAGCCAGCAAGACTGGACCTAGTATTCACCTTGAGTAGTGCAGATATGAAAGACCCCTTGAGGCCAGCGATCATGTGGTTTTAAGCTTCGAATACACAGAGCTACAAGTGGACGGGGAAGCAGGAAGGCCAGGACGAATGAAGCCAAACAACAAGAAAGGGAACTACACGGGAATGAGAA
Organism: Cherax quadricarinatus; assembly: GCF_038502225.1. NCBI lineage: Eukaryota > Metazoa > Arthropoda > Malacostraca > Decapoda > Parastacidae > Cherax > Cherax quadricarinatus. The sequence goes on from NC_091339.1 coordinate 2,671,356, forward strand.
ACTTCCTGAATGGGGTTCAATGGGACAGAGAACTGGCAGGGAAGCCAGTTAATGATATGATGGAATATGTAGCAACAATGTGCAAGGAGTCTGAGGAGAGGTTTATACCCAAGGGTAACAGGAATAATGAAAAAGTCAGGATGAGCCCATGGTTCACCCATAGGTGCAGGGAGGCAAAAACCAAGTGCGCTAGGGAGTGGAAGAAATATAGAAGGCAAAGGACCCAGGTGAATAAGGAGAGCAGTCGTAGAGCCAGAAATGAATATGCACAGATAAGAAGGGAGGCCCAACGACAATATGAAAACGACATAGCAGCGAAAGCCAAATCTGACCTGAAGCTGTTATACAGCCACATCAGGAGGAAAACAACAGTCAAGGACCAGGTAATCAGGCTTAGGAAGGAAGGAGAAGAGACAACAAGAAATGACCATGAAGTACGTGAGGAACTCGACAAGATATTCAAAGAAGTGTTCACAGAGGAGACAGAAGGGGCTCCAGAAAGACTGAGAGGTGGGGCATACCACCAAGTGCTGGACGCAGTACACACAACCGAGGAAGAAGTGAAGAGGCTTCTGAGTGAGCTAGATACCTCAAAGGTAATGGGGCCGGATAACATCTCTCCATGGGTCTTGAGAGAGGGAGCAGAGGCGCTATGTGTACTCCTAACAATATTCAATACATCTATCAAAACACGGAGATTGCCTGAGGCATGGAAGACAGCAAATGTAGTCCCAGTCTTTAAAAAAGGAGACAGACATGAAGCACTAAACTACAGACCAGTGTCACTGACATGTATAGTATGCAAAGTCATGGAGATTATCAGGAGAAGAGTGGTGGAACACCTAGAAATGAATGATCTCATCAACAGCAGCCAACATGGTTTCAGGGACGGGAAATCCTGTGTCACAAACCTACTGGAGTTCTATGACATGGTGACAGCAGTAAGACAAGAGAGAGAAGGGGGTGGGTGGATTGCATTTCCTTCGACTACAAGAAGGCGTTTGACACAGTTCCACACAAGAGATTAGTGCAAAAACTGGAGGACCAAGCTGGGATAACAGGGAACGCACTACAATGGATCAGGGAATACTTGTCAGGATGACAGCAGCGGGTCATGGTACGTGGCGAGGTGTCAGAGTGGGCACCTGTGACCAACGGGGTCCCACAGGGGTCAGTCCTAGGACCAGTGCTGTTTCTGGTATTTGTGAACGATATGACGGAAGGAATAGACTCCGAAGTGTCCCTGTTTGCAGATGACGTGAAGTTGATGAGAAGAATTCATTCGATCGAAGACCAGGCAGAACTACAAAGGGATCTGGACAGGCTGCAGACCTGGTCCAGCAATTGGCTCCTGGAGTTCAACCCCACCAAGTGCAAAGTCATGAAGATTGGGGAAGGGCAAAGAAGACCGAAGACGGAGTACAGTCTAGGGGGCCAGAGACTACAAACCTCACTCAAGGAAAAAGATCTTGGGGTGAGTAAAATACCAGGCACATCTGAAGCGCACATCAACCAAATAACTGCTGCATCATATGGGCGCCTAGCAAACCTCAGAACAGCATTCCGACATCTTAATAAGGAATCGTTCAGGACCCTGTACACCGTGTACGTTAGGCCCATATTGGAGTATGCGGCACCAGTTTGGAACCCACACCTAGCCAAGCACGTAAAGAAACTAGAGAAAGTGCAAAGGTTTGCAACAAGACTAGTCCCAGAGCTAAGAAGTATGTCCTACGAGGAGAGGTTAAGGGAAATCAACCTTACGACACTGGAGGACAGGAGAGATAGGGGGGACATGATAACGACATACAAAATACTGAGAGGAATTGACAAGATGGACAAAGACAGGATGTTCCAGAGATGGGACACAGCAACAAGGGGTCACAGTTGGAAGATGAAGACACTGATGAATCACAGGGATGTTAGGAAGTATTTCTTCAGCCACAGAGTAGTCAGGAAGTGGAATAGTTTGGGAAGCGATATAGTGGAGACAGAATCCATACATAGCTTTAAGCAGAGGTATGATAAGCTCACGGTTCAGGGAGAGTGACCTACTAGCGACCAGTGAAGAGGCGGGGCAGGAGCGATGACTCGACCCCTGCAACCACAACTAGGTGAGTACACACACACTGTATATTTTATATAATTTCGATGAGCTTGGAAAGTTTTTCTTTTAGGAAACTTTGGCTGTCTTTCCCAAAAGGAGTAAGAAAGATATGCGCAGTAACTAGAACATTTATTAGGAGACGTTTTTGCTCACCAGATCTTTATCAGTCCTATAGAGAATATAAAACAAGTAGAGGTTCCCAGCAGATACTTCACGGGCTAGAGGGAAGAGCTACGTCAGGGCTGCGGTCTGCTTAGGTAGGATGTGTTTGACAGGTATTTACGAGATCATAGAACTGGCTATGAGTGAGTGATTGGTAGACGGCTTAATACCATTATAGATAAGCCGAGTAACTGATTGGTAGTAAGCTTAAAGTTAGGGTAGACCAGCCGAGTGACCGAATGGTATGAAGGTTAATACCATTGTAGATGAATCAAGCAGCTGGTGGAGAGGTGAATACCATGCTAGATAAAGCAGACAGCAGGAGCAGCTGGTGAACAGCTGAACACTATGCTGGGTGAAGCAAGCAGGAGCAGTTGGTGAACAGCTGAACACTATGCTGGATGAAGCAAGCAGCAGCAGCTGGCAACAGCTGAACACTATGCTGGGTGAAGCAAGCAGGAGCAGTTGGTGAACAGCTGAACACTATGCTGGATGAAGCAAGCAGCAGCAGCTGGCAACAGCTGAACACTATGCTGGGTGAAGCAAGCAGCAGCAGCTGGTGGTGGTTGGTAAACATCACTGACTGCTAGACCCTGGGAAGAGGGATAGCGAACTCAGCGTAATTACACGACCAATTCCGCCACCAAAACCTTTAAAGTCATCATTGTCAAGGGAAACAGCATTACGATCAGGTTGTATTTAATCTCCTTTGACTCTGTTATCTCTCCAGCTGTATGGCAAAGAACAGCTCTAATAAGATTTACAAAGTTAAAAATTAACATTGTAAAAGAAAGGTCAGCGGCACTGAGTAAGGTGTGCAAGAGAAACATGTATAGCGAAACTATAAAGAGTTTAAGGTCGCCATAAAGAGATGAAAGAGGTCAACATAAAGGTTAAAGAGGTCACCATAATGAAAACAGCATGCTCTTGGATTAATATTGAAACCCCAAGCATCATTAACACTCATCCCCCCCCACACACACAGACACTCACACTCACACTCTGCTGCATTATATGGGCGCCTGGCAAACCTAAGAATACCGTTTCGACACCTTACTGAGGAATCGTTCAAGACTGTACACCGTGTACGCCAGGCCCATTTTGGAGTATTCAGTACCAGTTCGGAACCCCCACCTGGTCAAGCACGTCAAGAAATTAGAGAAAGTGCAAAGGTTTGCACCAAGACTAGTCCCGGAGCCAAAGGTATTGTTCCACGAAGAAAGGTTAAGAAAAATCGACCTGAGGACACTGGATGACAGGAGGGATAGGGGAACATGATAAAGATATATAATACTGCGAGGAATTGACAAGGTGGAGAAAAACAGGATGTTCCAGAGATGGGACACGGCAACAATGGAACACAGTTGAAAGTTGAAGACTCATATGATTCAAAGGGATGTTAGGAAGTATTTCTTCAGTCATAGAGTTGTTAGGAAGTGGAATAGTCTGGAAAGTGACGTTCTGGATAAAGCTCATGGAACAGGGAGAGAGAGGACTTAGTAGCGAACAGTGAAGAGGCGGGGCTAGGAGCTATGACTCGACCCCTGCAACCACAATTAGGTGAGTAAACACACACACACACACACACACACACACACACATGCACAGCAATGGTGGACACACTAGCTGAAGTGGCGAGAAGAGCTCACACGGGTAGAGCGAAGTTACTAGTTATGGGTGATTTCAATCACAAGGAGACTGATTGGGAAGACCTGGAGCCACATGGAGGTCCCGAAACATGGAGAGCCAAGATGATGGATGTGGTACTGGAAAACATCATGCATCAACATGTTAGGGACACTACCAGAGAGAGAGAGGTGAGAATGAACCAGCAAGACTGGACTTCGTATTCACTCTGAGTAGCTCAGACATCGAGGACATGTCTACTACTACTACTACAACTTATATCACTACTACTACTACTACTGCTACTACCACTAGTATTACACCTCCCTCTAAGCCTATATATACCCTCTGTGTCCATGTATTATTTGTAACGGCTTGACAAAGCTCCTGGAGAGCGAAACTTTGCCACAATAAAATGTCACATTAGTTGCACTTGTGTCCTTTTACTTTACATATTGTCGGTAATTTTACCAAAATATATACAATTTTCAACACAGCCATTGAAACTGGGCAAATACTTGAGGTATGGAAGACGGCAAATGTAATCCCCATTTGTAAGAAAGGAGACATACACCAGTCACTTACGTGTATAGTATGCAAAGTCATGGAGAAGATTATCAGGAGTGGTGGAGTGCCTAGAACGGAAGAAGCTTATAAACGACAACCAGCACAGATTCAGGGAAGGGAAACCTGTGTCACAAACCTATTGGAGTTTTATGGTCACACAGGTGTAATGTGGGTTTTGCGGGTCACTACTTCTGGGCCGGTACACATATCCCCCACGGTTACAGGTGACGGTGAAGGTTGCTTCATCACTCCAAAGTACCTCAGACCACTGTTGAGGATTCCAGTGACGATATTTCTTGCATAATCCAGCCTACATTTCTTCTGTGGCTTGGAAAGGATCGGCTTCCTAACCGGCGGTGACTACTGTAGCCCAGTTCTGACACACGTCTGTTAACAGTTCTTAGAGACACCTCTGAGAGAAGATGTTGGCTCTTTTCTTTCAATTCTCTAGTAGTTATCTTAGGTGTACTCTCTAACTGCTTCTTTAACACAGTTAAGGTACGAACAGGTGTCTTCTTCGAGGGGCCATGCCGAGGTTTGGCAGACGGTAACTCGACACCAACATTCTCCACTATTTCTTTCGTCTGGTGCCCAGCTTTGTGAAGCCCTATGATATGAGGTGTTAAAGACTGCCTTTTACCCATAATCAAGCATGTATAGCCCCAAAACCAAAGGGAACACCGGACAAAAGATGGAGTGGATGAGAGACAAAAGTGTAACGCTTCCTCTCACCACAGCAGCCACGTGAACACTGAGGAGTCACTGCGGAGTGTGGAGGCAGGCCGTGACATCATGCTAACTAACGGCTGCAACCCGACATAATGCACTGACGAAAAGACCCCCTGTATGGTAGGCCTTTGATTTTCGTCAGGGCATTATGCCAGGGCGCTCACCCGGCATAATACCGTAACTAGCACTGTATACACGCACACAGACACCTATATATATATATATATATATATATATATATATATATATATATACATATATATATATATATATATATATATCTAGGTAGTAGGTTGGTAGACAGCAACCGCCCAGGGAGATACTACCGTCCTGCCAAGTGAATGTAAAACGAAAGCCTGTAAATGTTTTACATGATGGTAGGATTGCTGGTGTCCTTTTTTTCTGCCTCATAAATATGCAAGATTTCAGGTACGTCTTGCTACTTCTTCTTACACTTAGGTCACACTACACATACATGTACAAGCATATATATACACACCCCTCTGGGTTTTCTTCTATTTTCTTTCTAGTTCTTGTTCGTTTTTATTTCCTCTTATCTCCATAGGGAAGTGGAACAGAATTCTTCCTCCATAAGCGATGCGTGTTGTAAGAGGCGACTAAAATGCCGGGAGCAAGGGGCTAGTAACCTCTTCTCCTTTGTAAATTAATAAATTTAAAAAGAGAAACTTTTGTTTTTCTCTTTATACGGCCGATTTCTTGAAAGAAATATATATATATATATATATATATATATATATATATATATATATATATATATATATATATATATATATATATATATATATATATATATATATATTGTATGTATGTGTGGGGGAGGGGATTTTGGGTAAGATGAGTACATAGTACATGAGTACATAGCTGGAAACCACTTGCAGCCTCCCTCAAGTGTTTCTCCTTCTAATTCGCCGTCTAAAGACCCACCAGGGCTGTGTGGTAGGTGATCATATATAGGGTTAGTACATGCCCTTTTGACATACAACACATGTCAGTTATATCACCTGTTAAGTCGTGGGTAATGCTTACATGTGTGTGTGTGTATCGTACCCAATTGTTGTGACACCAAACATGATGGCTTGATTGAAGCGATGCACAAGTCGCCTGGCGGCTGACATGAGTGAGCTACACGAGGGTAACACTCCGATGCTACTTGCTACACTCGTGGAAACGTCTGTCTCTATTCATGACAGGAAGAATGTCTTACTTTCCTGGAGATCATCAAATTGCAAGACACGGAAAACTCACTCACGAAACCGGCCAAGAATGTCTCTCTACGTTTCAACGTAGTGTGGCCCAGAACGTTTCATCACATCTTCACTCGCCGAAAACAAACTACAATCTGGTTCTACTGTTGTTACGTCCCGCCCTCTTTTATGGACGGATACCTCCTGACCTGTGGTCAACAGGCATAGATGCCGGCTGTGACAACTCAGTTAAAACAGAGGGAGGGGACTCCTTGAGTCTAAGATGCCTGTTGTAGGTTATTAAGACCCTGGGTGTTTCTAGAATGCCCAGGCATTTTTCGGATTTTTCCCAGTCTGGTGCAATAACAGCTTTCTCAAACAAACGTCTATTTGTAAATCTTGCAGCATATCTTACTTCTGCTGTACACGTGTGTCTCGTGTGTCGCCTTGTATCAGCTATGAACTGTAATCCCATAAGAGGGGGCATTCTGGAATGCTCTAATTGAGGTTGTGTAATAACGTATAAGACTTACTTGATCTCTGCTAGTGCAAAGGATAAGTCATGACCCCTTTCATCCTCAGTGTGGAATATTCGCTCCCTCTGGGGGGTCGTTGCCTCAGGGGCGTCACTTTCCCCAGGGGGCATCCATCCCTGCCAGGGATTGGATATAAACAACTATTTGAAAAAAAAAGATGGGCTAGTGAGAGTACTTATAGGCAATGAGGTAGAAGAGCTATGGGGTAAATTTAAGAATGTAGTGTTAGATTATTCAGCAAAAGTGTGTAGTTACAGGAAAGTGGGTGTGGGAGGGAAGAAGAGTGAATGGTGGAATGACAAGGTAGAGTAGTCAGAGAAAAAAGTTAGAATATGAGAAGTTTCTGCAAAGTACAAGTGAGGGAGGAGCATTGTTGAGTATACCTGGTAAGTATATGGTAGAGTTATTATAGAAAGAATTGAAAGCAAGACGGATAGCAGGATCCCAGATGAACAGGGAGGCTTTAGGAAGGGTAGGGGTTAGCAGTATCGCAGATGAACAAGGAGGCTTTAGGAAGGGTAGGGGGTTTGTAGACCAAGTGTTTACAGTGAAGCATATTATTGAATAGTATTTAGATAAAGGTAGGGAAGTTCTCGTTGTTTTTATGGATTTAGAAAAGGCATATGAGAGGGAAATCCAAATAATCATCTGAGTTTTTGTCTCCATATGGATAATACAAACACACATGTATGTATTATATATACATACACTTCCTCTCTCTCTATCCATCCCACTTTCCTCTCTGTTAATCTTTATCCCATTCATTTTATCTGCCATCTCTTCGTCTTTCTTATCCTTCCATCATCCATTCCCTCTTCCTTAAATTCAGTATTCCACTCCCTTTCTTCAGCTTTCCTCTTCCTTTTCCTCCCTTTTATCTATCTCAGGCTCTTTATCCTCCCTCCCTCCCTCCTAGTTTCAACCTCCGGAACTACTCGTTTCCGTGACTACCATTATATTAGATTTAATTATTTCCTAATTAAGATTACAGACAAACGAATAGAAGTCATCGAAGATATATTCATATATATTTAATATATATTTAAGACAGACACACACACACACACACACACACACACACACACACACACACACACACACGTAATATTAATGTATGTGTTTATTTGTGTATATATTAAGTATTATAGTTAAGGTTTTCGCAGAATTACTAGTGAAACTAATTTTGTGTATATCGTGTGAGAGTGTGGAGCAAGGGGACCTCTGGTGCAGACGCCTCCCCAAACACTTGAGACACTGTCAAGTGTTATACACTCTGATGAGAGCCACTGTCAAGTGTTACACACACTGATGAGGAAACTCTTGAAGCACTTACTCCACGTTTCTAATGTTAGTGTCAACACTGAAGTGAGGGCTGTGGTACACTACTGCCACACTAGTTAAGTGAGCATCGTAAGGGTACGTTTATTTTATTGTGGCATGCTGTTGCAGACTAGTTAATTGAACACCATGAGAGTCCTTGTGCTCTGCTGTGGTACCATGGTGCCTAGCTTGTTAACTGATCGCCGTGAGAGTCCTTGTACTCTGTTGTGGTACACTGGTGCCTGAGTTAAGTGATCACAGTGCGATCATTGTACTCTGCTATGGTAAACTGGTGCCCTGGCATGTTAAGTGATCACCGTGAGATTCCTTGTACTGTGTTGTTGCACACACTACTGCCAGACTAGCTAAGTGAGCACCTGAAGGATGTTTTCTGAGGCCAGCGCCCCCTTGCCCTGTCCCAGACTAAACCTCCTTTTGGATTAAGGCTTGATGAACCAGGCTGTTACCGCTGGCCACATGCAGTCCAACGTACGAACTACATCCCAGCTGACCGGGAACTGATTTGAGGAACTTGTCAAGTTCCCTCATGAAGATAGCCAGAGGTTTGTTGGTAATCCACTTACGCACGATGGAAGGGCGTTGAAAAGTCGGAGTTCTCTTAGTGTACTCGTTGCGCCCTTTCTTTTTATTGGAGGCACTCTGCGCCGTCTGCCAAGTCTCTTGGATGTTAATTGTAACATAACTTTCCTATGTTCCTAGGAACACAATTGGAGAAGCTTCAAGCGCTCTCAGTAGGTCAGATGTTTGATTGAAAGTATACTGGCAGTGTATACCGCAGTAATCTCGCCTTCCTTGAAGGTGGGTCGTTAATTTGCAGCTGTATTCCAGCCGTGGAAGAGTATCATCATTGGCTCAGTGTCTTGTCTTAAAAGTTCTAGTTATCCAGCCCATCATTTTCCTTGCGGTAGCAATAGCAACACTGTTGTAATCCTCGAGTGTGATATCGGCTGACATAATCACTCCCAAGTTTCGCACATGGAACTCTGATCTGTTGAAAATTATAAGTTTGTCCCGTACTTCATTTCAGTCTTTATTTCCTCCATTTTTTAATAGGCGATCAACTGAAACTTGTCCCCTTTGAATATTAGTTTTTGTCTGAGATCCACTGGAAGACATGCTTTAATCCACTTGAAGATTTGCTATCTTCTCAGCATAGGATGTTATGGTGCTAAGATTTATCCTTGTTTGTGTCGGATATAAGAACGAATAACAGAAGTGAGGCGAGTCGTGTGTGCCCTGAACAGAGCTTTTCACTATGGCAGCGTTCACTACTACTCTCCGAGTTCTTTTTGTTAAAAAATTAAATATCAGTCTGTCCACTTTTTTTTTTAGTTATTGCTGTTGCACTCATTTTATGAGCTATCACACCAAGGTCAGATTTATTGATGGTTTTTGCAAAATCAGTATACACTGCAACAGCATTCAGCTTGTTTTTCACTTGCACTGCATCCAAGATCATGTAGTAATCCAGCAGTTGTGAAAAGCAGGAGCGACTTGCTCTAACCTATGGTATTCTGGGTTGTGCAGTTGCTTCCATTCCATGTGATTGTTAATCTTGCTTCTCAGGATCCTTTCAGAGATTTTGGTATGTAAAGTTACGTCTGTTTTGTTCTATAGTTTTTCGCGATTGCTTTACCTTTTCCTGGTTTTTAAATAAATGACTGTTAGATGACACCCGTGTGCAGACTCTCTCCATAGAGTACTAACATAGCTCGAGACAGTGGATTCATAGCTGTTTTTGATGAATGTGGAATTCCACAAATCTGGTGCTGCAAATTCCATTATATTCTAAATGCATTATTGCTGTAAATTCCATAATGCTGTAAAATCAGTATTGCTGTAAATTAAGTATTATTGTAAATTACATAAAGCTATAAATTCCATAATGCTGTAAATTCAATATTATAGTAAATATGATAGTCCTGTAAATTCCATAGTGCTGTGAATGCCTTATTACTGTAAAGTCCATAACGCAGTAAATTCCGTATTGCGGTAAATTCCATAATATAAATTCCCGTATTTCATTGTATGAATCTGGAGAGGCTGGTGCACACAGAAGTGTGTCTCATTATTTCTTGTGGTTTTAGTCTCCAGAAAGGCATATATATTCGTCCAGACGGAGAGCGTTGTGACGGTTGCGGTTGCAGGCGTCCTCTCTGGTGCTAGTGTGACGTTGACGGATGCAGACGTCCTCTCTGGTGCTAGTGTGACGTTGACGGATGCAGGCGTCCTCTCTGGTGCTAGTGTGACGCTGACGGATGAAGGCGTCCTCTCTGGTGCTAGTGTGACGCTGATGGATGCAGGCATCCTCTCTGGTGGTAGTGTGATGGGTGACGGTTGCAGGCGTCCTCTCTGGTGCTAGTGTGATGGGTGACGGTTGCAGGCGTCCTCACTGGTGCAAGTGTGATGAGAGACGGTTGCAGGTGTCCTGTCTGGTGCTAGTGTGAGGGGTGACGGTTGCAGGCGTCCTCTGGTGCTAGTGTGACGGTGATGATTTCAGGGCGTCCTCTCTGATGCTAATGACAGTGATGATTGTAGGTCGTCCTCACTTGTGGCAGTGTAACGGTAACGATCACAGGCGTCTTTTCTTGTGCTGGTCTGACGGTGACGGTAAGATCCTCCAGGTGTACATACAGTAGTGTACAGCTGGAGGTAACATCCTCCAGGTGTACATACAGTAGTGTACAGCTGGAGGTAAGATCCTCCAGGTGTACATACAGTAGTGTACACCTGGAGGTAAGATCCTCCAGGTATACATACAGTAGTGTACACCTGGAGGTAAGATCCTCCAGGTATACATACACCTGGAGGATCTTACCTCCAGGTGTACATACATTAGTACACACCTGGAGGTAAAATCCTGCAGGTGTACATAAAGTAGTGTACACCTGGAGGTAAGATCCTCAAGGTGTACATACAATAGTGTACACCTGGAGGTAACATTCTCCAGGTGTACATACAGTAGTGTACACCTAGAGGTAAGATCCTCAAGGTGTACATACAGTAGTGTACACCTGGAGGCAAGATCGTCCAGTTGTACATATAGTAGTGTACACTAGAAGGATGTTCTGGGTGTAGCATATACGATAGTGTACTTGTTGTAACTTACTGTAATTTTATAACAGTAACCAAGATACCACCAGCGTAAGTTTGTGTTGCAGTGTTTTTGCACATGAACACACACACACACACACACACACACACACACACACGAGACCACTATGGGCAGTCAAAATACTATTCCTGCACCGCACCATTCTACAAAATGGATATTTATATTAATATTCTCCATTACTATGGAGGAGGTACGCAAGTATTATTGCTAAAACATGATTCACTGGAGTTGGAGAGGCGGAGGAGCGTAGGGAAGGGAGGCAAAAGTGCTTTAATTACCAGGGCTTCACACAAGCCTCGAGAGAATACAGGAGGGCACAGTTAGCCTCCCATAACCATGACATTAATTTATAAATCTGTTAGGACTGTAACTGCATGCGGAACACCCATACGGATCCCGAGAAAGATGTCACCTGATTGAAGTTTGATTTAATGAATCGCTGTGATAAAATTAATTTTGCTTTATATGAATGCTCAGAAAATAGCATTGAGGGGCGAAGGAAAATTGGGAAGTCGAGCTGGTAGTAGTACCAGATGGTGATAAGTGGGTCATAGGTGTTAAGACGGGGCCTGGTAGTAGTACAGGGGTCAAGACAGGAGGGTCATAGGTGTTAAGACGGGGCCTGGTAGTAGTACAGGGGTCAAGACAGGAGGATCATAGGTGTTAAGACGGGGCCTGGTAGTAGCACAGGGGTCAAGACAGGAGGATCATATGTGTTAAGACGGGGCCTGGTAGTAGCACAGGGGTCAAGACAGGAGGATCATAGGTGTTAAGACGGGGCCTGGTAGTAGTACAAGGGTCAAGACAGGAGGATCATAGGTGTTAAGACGGGGCCTGGTAGTAGTACAAGGGTCAAGACAGGAGGATCATAGGTGTTAAGACGGGGCCTGGTAGTAGTACAAGGGTCAAGACAGGAGGATCATATGTGTTAAGACGGGGCCTGGTAGTAGCACAGGGGTCAAGACAGGAGGATCATAGGTGTTAAGACGGGGCCTGGTAGTAGTACAAGGGTCAAGACAGGAGTATCGTGTTATTATTATCTTTGACAGCTACGTTATCGTCACCCTAGCCCGTCTCCACCTTCACGTACTCAGCCTTTCTACCTCATCTTTATCTCAGGGTGATAGAATGTGATAGACAAAAATTGTCATTTACATGAACTATGGAGTTCGAACTCATGGCAGGCCATTCCTAAAACTAATAGGCCTGTGCGTTATCCATTGTCCCATGATCAGTGAATTGTTAAAAATCGTGTTACTGCATTTACCCGAGTCATTTTTCATAAAGATTTATCAAATGCTTCTATTGGAAAAAAATATTCTTCTCAATGTACATTTTTATTCTCTCTATTCCTCTCAGTTCTTCATACTCTACTATTCCCCTTCCGCTGTCTCCCGTCCCAATCATACCTACTAAGATTTAGTATCTCTTCCTGTACTACTTGCCTCATCCTATAACTTTTGTGTTTGCCTGTGTCTTGCGTATTTGACCTGGAGTTTACGAAGCTTAGGAATTATGGTGTACCAAACTTTTGTGTACCTGTTGATGGCTCCGGAAATCATCTTGTCTGTGGGAGCTTATCAAGTTTTCTCCTGACAGTTTCAAGTCAGCTGGCAATTCATCTTATATATAGAAGCAGGGTTTTGAAAAGCCTTGGACTATATTGTTTTCTGTGTAATCATTTCATCTCCTCTGTTTAATAAGACCATTTTTTTTACACATCTAAGTTTTACAGCCTAAAATTTCCTTAAAGGAGGCTGGGGAGAGGCTCGTGATTCAAGGAATTGAAATTGTCCTTCAACTTCATGGATCGATCCTGATTGTCTCCCGTTACTCTGGCTGTGTATGGCCCTTGCTGGTTAAACGCTTCTTAAGAAATATAAAAATAGTAATTCCAGGCTAGAAGTTGTCTTGCATCGGTTATTATAGTACTGTATAGCCCTTTTTCAGACCCATAACAGTACATCACCTAGGTATATATTTACTGCTAGGTGAACATGTGTAGGAATAGTACTAGTACTAGGTATATCAGTACCGACAAACATTGGGTTAAGACATGTATACAACACTTAGAACATAAGAAACGTTTCGCCCTTCAGGTGTCTTTATTAATCACATTTTTTTATTTATACCTAATATTTTGGTCAAAATAGAATTTTGGGGGAATTTATTTTTATAATTGGTAAAGTGTTCAAGTAACGTTCTTAGGAGTTTTGGAGGACTACTGAGAGGAGACTCGTATACTGACGACGAACAGGAAATGAGTGAAATCCTAAAAGAACAGTATGAGTCGGTGTTCAGCAACCCACTAAATGACAGTAAGGTAGAAAATGCAGAAATATTTTTCACTCCAGAAGGCCGCACGGACCAGCTAACTGACAGTACAAATCCCATAGATTTCGAAAAAGAAATGGAAAACATGCCCACTCACTCAGCACCTGGACCAGATTTATGGAATGCTCTATTTATAAAGAAATGCAAAGTACCACTAGCACGAGCCCTCAGTATTCTTTGGAGAAAGAGCTCAGATCTAGGTGAAATACCGGAGGCCTTAAAGAGTGCAGACGTACCTCCTTTACATAAGGGAGGTAGTAGAGCACTAGCTAAAAATTACAGACCAGTAACCCTAACCTCTCACATCATAAAAATCTTCGAAAGAGTGATGAGACAGCGGATTAAAAATTTCATGGATCAGCCCAACCAACATAACCCGAACCAGCATGGTTTTAGAGCAGGACGATCATGTCTGTCACAGCTGCTGAACCATTATGACAGAATTACGGAGGCACTGGAAGACGACCAAAACGCAGATGTGATTTACACAGATTTTGCAAAGGCGTTTGACAAATGCGATCATGGAGTGACAGCGCACAAAATGAAGGCCATTGGCATTACGGGGAAGGTAGGCAGATGGATTTTCGGTTTCCTAACACACAGAACACAAAAAGTAGTAGTGAACAGGGCAAGATCCAGCATCAGCGAGGTCAAAAGCTCAGTGCCCCAAGGCACTGTCCTGGCACCTCTGCTGTTCCTCATCCTCATAGCAGACATAGACAAAAACACCCGGCACTTTTTTGTATCATCATTTGCAGATGACACTAAAATAAGCATGAAAGTCAGTACGGTAGAGGACACTGAAAAAGTACAGGAAGACATAAACAGGGTTTTCCAGTGGGCAGTGGAGAACATGACGTTCAATGGTGATAAGTTCCAGCTGCTTAGGCATGGAAAGAATGAACTCAAAAGGAGCACTATATACAAAACTCAAGAGGGTCACCAAATAGAACGTAAGGAACACGTAAAAGACCTAGGAATAATTATGTCAGCTGACCTTTCTTTTAAAGACCATAATAAGACAAAGATCACGACAGCCAGGAAAATGACTGGGTGGGTATTGAGAACTTTGAAAACAAGGGAAATAATGCCGATGGTGACACTCTTCAAATCTCTAGTGCTCCCTCACTTAGAATATTGCTCAGTGCTGACGGCCCCGTTCAGGGCAGGAGAAATATCGGAGCTGGAACAAATACAGAGATCGTTTACGGCTCACATTGAGCCAGTAAAGCACCTAAAGTACTGGGAACGCCTGCAAGTCTTGAACATGTACTCATTGGAGAGGAGGAGAGAGAGGTACATGATAATATATACCTGGAAGGTAGTCGAGGGCTTGGTCCCAAATCTGCACACTGCCATAACATACTGAAGTGAGAGATATGGGAGGAAGTGTAAAATAAACCCAGTGAGGAGCAGGGGTGCGGTGGGGACAATAAGGGAACACTGTATCAACATCCGGGGTCGCAGACTTTTCAACATCTTACCAGAAGATATCAGAAACACTGCTGGAACAAGTGTTGAAGCCTTCAAGAGAAAACTAGACAAGTATCTTCACCAGGTGCCAGATCAACCAGGCTGTGATGGATATGTGGGGCAGCGGGCCTCCAGCAGCAACAGCCTGGTTGACCAAGCAAGCACCAGACGAGTAGATATACTCTCGAAATTCTTCAAAGGTATATATGATAATTGTACAGTTTCACCACCCATGTATTGTATGACAGTTACACAACTTCACCACCCATGTATTGTATGACAGTTACACAGCTTCACCACCCATGTATTGTATGACAGTTACACAGCTTCACCACCCATGTGTTGTATGACAGTTACACAGCTTCACCACCCATGTATTGTATGACAGTTACACAACTTCACCACCCATGTATTGTATGACAGTTACACAGCTTCACCACCCATGTATTGTATGACAGTTACACACCTTCACCACCCATGTGTTGTATGACAGTTACACAGCTTCACCACCCATGTGTTGTATGACAGTTACACAGCTTCACCACCCATGTGTTGTATGACAGTTACACAGCTTCACCACCCATGTATTGCATGACAGCTACACAGCTTCACTACCCATGTATTGCATGACAGCTACACAGCTTCACTACCCATGTATTGCATGACAGCTACACAGCTTCACTACCCATGTATTGCATGACAGCTACACAGCTTCACTACCCATGTATTGCATGACAGCTACACAGCTTCACTACCCATGTATTGCATGGCAGCTACACAGCTTCACTACCCATGTATTGCATGACAGCTACACAGCTTCACTACCCATGTATTGCATGACAGCTACACAGCTTCACTACCCATGTATTGCATGACAGCTACACAGCTTCACTACCCATGTATTGCATGGCAGCTACACAGCTTCACTACCCATGTATTGTATGACAGTTACACAGCTTCACTACCCATGTATTGTATGACAGTTATACAGCTTCACTACCCATGTATTGTATGGCAGTTACACAGCTTCACTACCCATGTATTGTATCACAGTTACACAGCTTCACCACCCATGTATTGTATCACAGTTACACAGCTTCACTACCCATGTATTGTATGACAGTTACACAGCTTCACTACCCATGTATTGTATGACAGTTACACAGCTTCACTACCCATGTATTGTATGACAGTTACACAGCTTCACCACCCATTTATTGTTTAACAGTTACACATCTTCAGTACCTATGCATCATGTGACAGGTACGCTAGGCAGCGCAGGGACGAAGGAAAATAACAGATAATTTTTTTCATCCATGACGTATTCATTCACTGTAACACTGTTTAAATATTTACACTATTAACAATGAATATTTACAAGACAGTATATACGAGCAAGAGCCACTGTAAGAACAGTCTTCCATCAGAGGTAATGGAAGCTTGGCTATTCTATTCCACGAGTTGAAGACATAACTTCACACAGTTGGTGGGCTTGGATAACCCTGTTACCTCAAGTGCAAGTCCCACTCAAATCCAGCTCTTCTCACTCATGTATTTATCTAACCTATAATTGAAGCTAACCAAGTTTTTACCCCACTGTTATGCTAATCGCTGACTGTTATACTCTTACCTGCTAATTCACTGGTCGGGAGGGCATGCTAAAATGGGTGTGTTGTGACATACGTCAAATAAATTGTAACGTACTCTTCGCATGCCACAGTGGTTCGCCTGAAGACTTTTGGAGCACCTGAAACTCTGAACCAGAGGAAAGTCACCCTTATGAAGGGGGAGCAGAGGAGCCTCCCTCTGTAAGGTCGAGTCAGAGAGGTCATTCCCTAGGGTAAGGCTGAGCCAGAGAAGCCAGGCCCCTGGGTGAGGCTGAGACAGGAGCCAGGTCCCTGGGTAAGGCTGTGACAGAGGAGCCAGGCCCCTGGGAGAGGCTGAGACAGGAGCCAGGTCCCTGGGTAAGGCTGTGACAGAGGAGCCAGGCCCCTGGGAGAGGCTGAGACAGAGGAGACATGCCTCTGGGTGAGGCTGAAACAGAGAAACCAGGCCCCAGGGTGAGGTTGAGACAGAGAAGCCAGGCCCCTGGGTGAGGATGAGACAGAGAAGCCAGGCCCCTGGGTGAGGATGAGAGAAAGGAGCCAGGCCCCTGGGTGAGACTGAGACAGAGGAGCCAGGCCCCTGAGTGAGGCTGAAACAGAGAAGCTAGACCCCTGGGTGAAGCTGAAACAGAGAAGCCAGGCCTTTGGGTGAGGCTGAAACAGAGGAGCCAGGCACCTGGGTGAAGCTGAAACAGAGAAGCCAGGCCCCTGAGTGAGACCGAGACAGAAGAGCCAGGCCCCTAGGTGAGGCTGAAGCAAGAGAAGCCAGGCTCCTGGGGTAGGCTGAGACAGAAAAGCCAGCCCCCTAGGTGAAGCTGATACAAGAGGAGCCAAGCCCCTGGGTAAGATTGAGACAGGAGCCAGACCCTGGGTGAGGCTGAGACAGAGGAGCCAGGCCCCTGGGTGAGGCTGAGACAGAGGAGCCAGGCCCCTGGGTGAGGCTGAGACAGAGGAGCCAGGCCCCTGGGTGAGGCTGAGACAGAGGAGCCAGGACCCTGGGTGAAACAGAGAACCCAAGTCACTGGGTGGGGCTGAAACAGAGAGGCCAGGCCCCTGGGTGAAGCTGAGACAAGAGCCACGCCCCTGGGTGAGGCTGAAACAAGAGCCAAGCCCCTGGGTGAGGCTGAGACAAAAAAGCCAGGCCCTCTGGGTGAGACCGAGACAGAGGAGCCACGCCCCTTGGTGAGGCTGAGACAAAAAAGCCAGGCCCCTGGGTGAGGTTGAAACAAGTGGAGTCAGGCCCCTGGGTGAGGCTGAGGTAGAGAAGCCAGGCTTTTTAGTGAGGCTGAAACAGGGTTCTCTGTTTCACCCAGGGTCCTGGCTCCTCTGTCTCAGCCTCACCCAGGGGCCTGGCTCCTCTGTCTCAGCCTCACCCAGGGTCTGGCTCCTGTCTCAATCTTACCCAGGGGCTTGGCTCCTCTTGTATCAGCTTCACCTAGGGGGCTGGCTTTTCTGTCTCAGCCTACCCCAGGAGCCTGGCTTCTCTTGCTTCAGCCTCACCTAGGGGCCTGGCTCTTCTGTCTCGGTCTCACTCAGGGGCCTGGCTTCTCTGTTTCAGCTTCACCCAGGTGCCTGGCTCCTCTGTTTCAGCCTCACCCAAAGGCCTGGCTTCTCTGTTTCAGCTTCACCCAGGGGTCTAGCTTCTCTGTTTCAGCCTCACTCAGGGGCCTGGCTCTTTTGTCTCATCCTCACCCAGGGGCCTGGCTTCTCTGTCTCAACCTCACCCTGGGGCCTGGTTTCTCTGTTTCAGCCTCACCCAGAGGCATGTCTCCTCTGTCTAAGCCTCTCCCAGGGGCCTGGCTCCTCTGTCACAGCCTTACCCAGGGACCTGGCTCCTGTCTCAGCCTCTCCCTGGGTGAGGCTGAGCCAAAGGAGCCACGCCCCTGGGTGAGGCTGGACCAGAGGAGCCACGCCCCTGGGTGAGGCTGAACCAGAGGAGCCAGGCCCCTTTTTGAGGCTGAGCCAGAGGAGCCAGGCCCCTGGGTGAGGCTGAGCCAGAGGAGCCACGCCCCTGGGTGAGGCTGAGCCAGAGGAGCCAGGCTCCTGGGTGAGACTGAGCCAGAGGAGCCAGGCCCCTGGGTGAGACTGAGCCAGAGGAGCCAGGCCCCTGGGTGAGGCTGAGCCAGAGGAGCCAGGCCCCTGGGTGAGGCTGAGCCGGAGGAGCCACGCCCCTGGGTGAGGCTGAGCCAGAGGAGCCACGCCCCTGGGTGAGGCTGAGTCAGAGGAGCCAGGCCCCTGGGTGAGGCTGAGCCAGAGGAGCCAGGCCCCTGGGTGAGGCTGAGCCAGAGGAGCCAGGCCCCTGGGTGAGGCTGAGCCAGAGGAGCCAGGCCCCTGGGTGAGGCTGAGCCAGAGGAGCCAGGCCCCTGGGTGAGGCTGAGCCAGAGGAGCCAGGCCCCTGGGTGAGGCTGAGCCAGAGGAGCCAGGCCCCTGGGTGAGGCTGAGCCAGAGGAGCCACGCCCCTGGGTGAGGCAGGCCTCGTAATTTCTTCCAATTTACACACAAATTGCTTCTTATTCTCTTCCCTTCTTGGACGTGATTGGCTCTTTATTTGTCTCTGATACTCTGATTTTCTCTCTTCATGTGGTCTGTCATACTAGGTCATGGTGCTACAGCTACTGAGGTCACACTAGGTCATGGTGCTACAGCTACTGAGGTCACACTAGGTCATGGTGCTACAGCTACTGAGGTCACACTAGGTCATGGTGCTACAGCTACTGAGGTCACACTAGGTCATGGTGCTACAGCTACTGAGGTCACACTAGGTTATGGTACTACAGCTGCTGAGGTCACACTAGGTCATGGTGCTACAGCTACTGAGGACACACTAGGTCATGGTGCTACAGCTACTGAGGTCACACTAGGTTATGGTACTACAGCTGCTGAGGTCACACTAGGTCATGGTGCTACAGCTACTGAGGACACACTAGGTCATGGTGCTACAACTACTGAGGTCACACTAGGTCATGGTGCTACACCTACTGAGGCCACACTAGGTCATGGTGTTACAGCTGAGGTCACACTAGGTCATGGTGCTACAACTATTGAGGTCACACTAGGCCATGGCGCTACAGCTACTGAGGCCACACTAGGTCATGGTGCTACAGCTACTGAGGTCACACTAGGTCATGGTGCTACAGCTACTGAGGTTACACTAGGTCATGGTGCTATAGCTGCTGAGGTCATACTAGTTCATGGTGCTACAGCTACTGAGGTCGCACTAGGCCATGGTGCTACAGCTAATGAGGCCACACTAGGTCATGGCGCTACAGCTACTGAGGTCACACTAGGTCATGGTGCTACAGCTACTGAGGTCACACTAGGTCATGGTGCTACAGCTACTAAGGTCACAATAGATCATGGTGCTGCAGCTACTGAGGTCACAGGTCATGGTGCTGCAGCTACTGAGGTCACATTAGGTCATGGTGTTACAGCTACTGAGGTCACACTAGATTATGGCGCTACAGCTGCTGAGGTCACACTAGGTCATGGTGCTACAGCTACTGAGGTCACAATGGGTCATGGTACTGCAGCTACTGAGGTCACACTAGATCATGGTGCTACAGCTACTAAGGTCACAATAGGTCATGGTGCTGCAGCTACTGAGGTCACATTAGGTCATGGTGCTGCAGCTACCGAGGTCACATTAGGTCATGGTGTTACAGCTACTGAGGTCACACTAGATTATGGCGCTACAGCTGCTGAGGTCACACTAGGTCATGGTGCTACAGCTACTGAGGTCACAATGGGTCATGGTGCTACAGCTACTGAGGTCACACTAGGTCATGGTGCTACAGCTACTAAGGTCACACTAGGTCATGGTGCTGCAGCTACTGAGGTCACAGGTCATGGTGCTACAGCTACTGAGGTCATAGATTATGGCGCTACAACTGCTGAGGTCACACTAGGTCATGGTGCTACAGCTACTGAGGTCACACTGGGTCATGGTGCTACAGTTACTAGGTCTCACTAGGTCATGGTGCTACAGATACTGAGGTCAAACTGGGTCATGGTGCTACAGCTACTGAGGTCACACTAGGTCATGGTTCTACAGCTGCTGTCACACTAGGTAATGGTGCTACAGCTACTGAGGTCACACTAGGTCATGGTGCTACAGCTGCTAAGGTTACACAGTAGGTCATAGTGCTACAGCTGCTGAGGTCACACACTAGGTCATGGTGCTGCAGCTGCTGAGGTCACACACTAGGCCATGGTGCTACAGCTGCTGAGGTCGCACACTAGGTCATAGTGCTACAGCTGCTGAGGTCACATACTAGGTCATAATGCTACAGCTGCTGAGGTCACGCCGGTCATGACTCTACAGCTGCTGAGGTCACATACTAGGTCATAATGCTACAGCTGCTGTCACACACTAGGCCATGGTGCTACAGCTGCTGAGGTCGCACACTAGGTCATAGTGCTACAGCTGCTGAGGTCACATACTAGGTCATAATGCTACAGCTGCTGAGGTCACGCCGGTCATGACTCTACAGCTGCTGAGGTCACATACTAGGTCATAATACTACAGCTGCTGAGGTCACGCCGGTCATGACTCTACAGCTGCTGAGGTCACATACTAGGTCATAATGCTACAGCTGCTGTCACACACTAGGCCATGGTGCTACAACTGCTGAGGTCACACACTAGGTAATGGTGCTACAGCTTTTGAGGTCACACTTTTAGGAACATACCAGATGACACGCAGAGACCAGACTCGACCTCACCACTGACCTTATCCCAGACCAAGTTCATACAGGAAACCATCTCGAACCAGATCCTAGTTTGGACAGGTGAATGGTGAACATTTCTGATCAATCCAAACTTCTACACGTTAATGGAAGCTCTTTCGGACAAGACGCAAACTTGGATCCGCGATTGGAAACCATTTCGGAGTGAACCCAGGCCTGTATCCGCTACTGGAAATCATTTCGGAGTAAACCCAGGTCCGTATCCGTTACTGAAAATCATTGGAGCGAACCCAGGCCCGAATCCGTGACTCGAGACCATTTCGGGGCGAACCCAGGCTCGAATCCGTGACGAGACCATTTCGGGGCGAACCCAGGTCTGGAGCCTCAAATGGAAAAAGGATTTCAGAGCAGACCCTAATCCGGATCCGCGACTGGAAACCATTTCGGAGCGGACCCCTCCCAATTCCCAGAAGCCTATTAGAGCAGTGCAGCTCACTCCGAGCCGGGTGAGAACAGGCAATTCGCCAGGCTACTTGAGACAATCTGGACCCAATCTAAGTTTGACAAGTTAGGGTGCCGGGGAGAGCTGGAGAGAAACTGCTGCTCAAGTCTCTGATAGAGCTGAAGACGCCACACTGCCGCTCCAAATCTTCTCTTTCTTCGTCAGCTTCTCTCTATCTTCGTTTTTATTTTCTTATTCCTCCATCCACCTTTAGTTCCTTTAATTCTTCATTTTTTTATCCTTTCCTCTTTCCATGTATATTCCTTCTTATATCACCCTGAATATAATACTAATTCAGTTTGTTTCAATCGCTGCTCGATCTGAGGAAGGTACCTCCCCATATACCATTACCTCAGTCCCCTCTACCCCCGTGTATGCTAAAGGAGCAGTGCAGAGTGCGGCATAGGTTTATAATGCAGCAAATATCAGCATTGAAGTTTAGAAGCAGAGCAAAATTTATCGCATATGAATAAGTATCCCAGTTTCTTAATTAAAAAATATCTAATTGGCGTCTACACAGCGCAAAACCAATTTTACTCCGTAATATACATTAGTTTTGAAAGTTTTAACCAGTCAGAATAGGCATTTTTAGATTGCATGGGTACCAGTATCTCAAATTGTTTAACGAAATTGGCATATTAAGGGTTACGTAGCACTATAACGATATGAACCTTCCCACAAGATACACTGAATTTGAACTTGATCAAAAATTACATTCTCAAGGTATCAGGTGAAAAAAATACCCTGGCAATTTTTTTTAAATAGACAAATTGGCAGCTATACAGATCAATAACAGCTTAAAGCAAGCCACTGTGAAAAATTGAAGCTATTACGAGTGGTGAGACGTGGGGGCTCATAACCCCACTGAATGTAAAACTGACTCCCACCTACCACTGTCTACCTACATGCCTTCATACGTCCACCTACCTGGTCACCTACTACTGTCCACCTACCAGTCTTCACATAATACTATCCACCTACGAATCTTCACTTACCACTGGCCACCTACCACCACTTCACCTACCACTGTCCACCTACCACTAACCACCTACCACTGTCCACCTACCACTCTCCACTTACCCTTGTCCACCTACCGCTGTCCATCTACCATTGTGCACCTACCACTATCCACTGACCACTGTCCAACTACCCCTGTCCACCTACCACTGTCCACCTGCCCCTGTCCACTTATCACCACTGTCCACCTATCACTGTCCACCTACCACTATCCACCTACTACTGTCCCCCTACCACTATCCACCTACCACTATCCACCTATCACTGTCCCCCTACCACTATCCACCTACCACTGTTCACCTACCCCTGTCCACTTACCACTGTCCACCTATCACTGTCCACTTACCACTGTCCACCTACCACTCTCTGCCCGCCACTTGACTTTTCACCTAACTTCTTCTAAGCAACATACATCAGCATTTAAGGTTTGAAGTCGATCAGAAGAGGCATTCTCCAATTATTGCACGGAAACTCATTTATTTCATAAAACTGGAAAATTAAAACTTAATTCACAATCAATAAGAACCATGTTTCGAAGTGAAACACACCATGGCTTAAAGTTTGAAACCAGCCAGAAGTGTCATTGTTCAGTTTTTGCACGAAATTCACCAACTTTCAAGTCATTAACTGGTAAATAAATTGGTAAACTGGCAAAATTACACCTACACAGGTTAAACTTGATAGCAGTCATACGGACCTGGGTTCAGTTGCGGATCCGGATCGGGATTCGCTGAGGAATTGTTTCCAGTCACGGATCTGGACTTGGGTTCACTCTGTTGAAGTTTCGTGTTGTTCAGACAGTTGTATGCCTCTTGTTTCACTAGAAAATAACCACCCCATTTTACAAATAAAACTAACAAATTTTCACCTAGACACTTCAATAAATGCAACCTTCTTGTAAGCAGGATACCCCAGTGTGTATACTTTGTAGCTGAGGACATGAGGCTTTCTAAAATTATTACACAGAAGCTAATATCGGGAATGGCTTTATGAAACGGAGAAAAGAGATCCTGCCCAGCCCAATAGTTACATGAACTTCTCTCTTGTAACTCACGAGTGTTGAAAATTAGCAGATCAGATGACGTGTTCTTCTTTTATAAATATAAACCTTGGATGACGAAGAACTGTACTTAAGTATATGACCGGCTCTAGAAGAAAGCAATACAAAATATATTTAAGGGTTCACTAAACTCATAACTCTTAAAAATGCCATATAAATGCGAGTTTTCAGTTTTTCCGTTTTCTCATTTATATTATATTTAGAATCTGGTAAAATTCTTTAAAAACTTTTTTGAGAAATTAGAATTTGAATAGCTCCTGTGATCAACCAGACAAAGACAGCTGAAGGGTTTAAGTAAAAAAATCAAACTGGCGCATACACATTCCAGTAAAAATTCTAAGATACATTAGCAATGAAGGTTTGAAGGCGATTGGATAAGTTATTCACAAATTATTACATGAAGACCGTTATTTAAGTTTTCTTAATTTCCTAAAGCTGGAATCTTAGTTTTTTGAGGGGAAATGGGTCCCCATCCTCAGGACTTGTTACTAACATAACTGTGATTGAGCGAGGTTAAACTCTAGCTCCTGGGTCTCCTACTCATCGTTTTAAAGGGGTTGTGTTGCAGTTCATGGCACTGCTGCTCTTCTGAATTATTGCTTGACGAGGTGCAGCTGTGCTACCAGCAGTTTCTGTGTGGAAAGTTAGTCGAGGCGAAACGTTTCCTTTAATAAATGTCCTGAACTGTACACCAGTGTTCTTTTCCACAGTTAGTCGGCAACACCATAGCATTGACAAGCTAGCCTAGCTGTGTTTAAGATGGTCGACCTCAAGCTATTGTACTTTTCACTTGGTTGTTTATGTCTTTGAGCTCAATTAAAACCAAATTAATGGCGTTGAGCCCCAGCTTTTCCCTTTCCAGGTAGTCGAACTTGAGTTTTGAATCTGGTACTTAACTGTTGCAGAAGGTCAAACATCAGCTTCTTTGTGTGTGTGTGTGTGTGTGTGTTAATCACCTGTTTGTACTCACTTAATGTTTTCACTAGGAGAGTACAACCAGGAGGTCGTTAATGTCAACCTCCTGGGCTAATCATACTCTTGAAACTGTGTATGGTGTTTTCGTGTATTAATAATCTAAAATTAAGTCTATATTGTTCCAAAATATAGGATAAAGAAGAACTATTACTCTTTCTACTGGAATAGCAATAATATTGATAAGCAGTATTAATAAGCGTAAAACAAGATAATCATAACGATACTGGGATCATAAAGGCGAGGAAATTGCTCGAGATAACTGAAAATTGTAAATTTCCTCCACATGCTGTACGGGAACATGGCCAATATTTTTTTTTTAACTTCGTACTTTTTGGGGACCTAATTTTTCCTGGACGGGATGTTGATGTACTTAAATAATATCAGTACACACATGTGAATAAATGGTTTACAAAACTGACAAGTTGATAAATGAGACACTTCTGCAACATTTACGTATTTATTCTGGAAACGTTTTGCCACGTAGTAGCTTTTTGAGACCGTTGCAGAGAAAGGTGAACCATGACGAAACGTTTTCAGAATAAAGATACCAAAATGTTGCACGAGTGTCTCATTTATCAGTACGTATGTTTTTATATCATTATTAATGAGATATTTCAAAATTATGCCAGAACTGAATGATCGATGAATGAGACATGTGTGCAGTACCAGGGCATCGTTATTCTGAAGATGTTTCGCCAATCAATACAGGACGTAATAATGGTTATAATCATAACCACAATTTTTAAGTGGGTGGTCTGGCAAGCCAGCGGAAAGCGACGGTCAGATGATCAAAAGCTCCAGCCGTGAGTCATCATTTGACTAAGAACCGTGCCAGGAAACACTTGTCCTGTTTCCCGACAAACCTTACCTGACCTACAGGAGGTGACGATGCCTTCACCTGCAGCGCCTCATCTGACTTGGATATAAACGAACGTCTTGTTTGTGCTTCAGATTCGTCAAGACTACGATGGTGAACACCTTCATCTAGGCTGAGGGACTAATTACTGTCTCCAGGTTTAACACTTCCAAATAACGTTTCGCCAAGCCACTGCCTGGCGAAACGTCTACACAATAAAGCTACACAGGTGTTGCAGATGTGTTTTATTCATCAATTTGGCGGTATTGTATATCACTGCTACAATTACTGAATAGTGTGAAGAAGATATGACGTGAATGTAGTCTCTAGCTCCTGGTACCCTCATGACAGAGTGTTTTGCCTGTCTCTTGGGATCCTAGTGGCCGTAAGTGTTGTCACTAACTGCTGATACCCTCATGATCTCCCCTCGCTCTTCATTTTCCCCTCACCAGTCCCTTTCTCTTACTGTTTCTCCTTGCGACGCAAGGCGCATGATTGCCTCTGCAACCTGTTACCTTCCTGCTCTCCTATAACCTCCACTAATTCAATATATCACTGCTGTCCTCGGTAATTATATTGCCTCTCGCTGCCACAGAGTAAGCTGGCAAAATGTTGACCAAGTGTGACGTGACAAAGTTTATCACGACGCTGCCGGTTCCCTCAGTGACAAGGTTCTCCTTGTAACCATTTGCTGCAGTGGAAGAGTCACTCTGCTGTGTAGTATGAACCTAGTAGCAGGTGATCTAGGGTAGCAAAGTGCATGGTAGTACAGGAGACACAAGGGTCACTTCTGTTTAAAAACATGGTGCAGCAGCCAAGTGGATGAACCTGGAATTGTTGGTAGTCTGTTTTTTTTTTTTTAATAATGTAGGATGACGAAGGGTATACAAATCTGTTGTGGAAGGGAGGATGCAAAGGTGTCGTCCCAGGAAGGGTTGTGAGGGTTGAGGATATTGCAGGTTTTGATTAATCGGGGCTTAACTATCGAGTAGGCTTGTGTGATTGGAGAAAGTGGGTTTCAATGAAGACTATATGCTGTTGGAGTGCGAGCAAAGTAACATTATGAAGGGATTCGGGAAAAACTGTCCTTAAGGTGGGACATACAGTACCTGCACTCTGAAAGGCAAGAATGTTGCAGTTCGGAGTCAGTTGAATTGCGATTCCTGTGCACTTCTGGCAAGACACCTATTGAATGAATAATGGTTTCGGGTCGTTCTACATGGGTGAAAAGGGTTATGTTAAAACTCGCATGCGCATTTATGTGTGTGTAGTGGAATTACCATCAATTTTCTTCATTGTCTTACGAGACTTCATAAAAATAATAAAAACCGAATTTACTGATGCTAACAGCTAACACACAGCATATAAACTTAAAGAATAGATAAAATGTATTAAATGCTTGGGAAAAGAACTGAATCTTCGCCGTCTATTGGTTGGAATAAACAAATCAGAAGCATTTGTACAGTGTGTAGCTCGGAGCGGAATATGAATATTTGTTTCAGTGTAAATTTTTTAACATAAAATTATCCGTAGAGCAGGAGACACAGGAAGAGCAAAAGGAAGAGGAAATATATGATAGTCAGGAGCAAGATGAGACGATAGGTGAAATATACCATAAAACTCAGGCTTAAAATCAGGGACCACACGAGGAAGTTTAAGCCAGGAAATGTAATCTGGGACGTGGCTGGCCGCCCAGTCTGCTGCAGCTGCTGGTGATACTGCTGCAGCTATTGGTGGTAGTGCTGCAGCTGTATGGGGATGGAGGGTAGCTAAGGAAGGCCTTACAAAATATATAGAAGAAATAAAAAAAAATTATTTCGAAATTAAGGGAAGAACTTACACTGCTTCCCTTTTGGGAGGTGCATAGGCTCTGGCAAAGGGCTCTTGATCCAAAGAATCGAATTTATCCTTCATTTCCTTGGGTCGATCCTGATTGTCTCCTAATCCCCCAGGTGCTGCATCACATCTGCGGGTTTAGCGGTTTCCTCTATAATAATATCCTCTCTCTCTCTCTCTCTCTCTCTCTCTCTCTCTCTCTCTCTCTCTCTCTCTCTCTCTCTCTCTCTCTCTCTCTCTCTCTCTCTCTCTCTCTCTCTCTCTCTTTTGTCCGAGGCACCATAGGAGGTACAATCCATCCAGCACCAGTTCAGCAAAGTCCATTATCTACTTCAAAAGGATTGTGTAAACAGTGAAGCACCAATCCTGACCTGTTCAAATCACTATAAAATTTTAATTAAGATATATTAGATAAACAAATAAAATTTCAAAGGTTCATGGCAGTATAATGAAACTCTCCGAATTAATACTATTAAAGTTTCCAGCATACGTTAACACTATAATTTTCTTTACTGGAAACTTTAATCATCACCTAAACAATACTGAAAACTTAAGAGGAGAGTTGGATGACTGACTGCTGTTGTGATTAACGATCACCTACAGTCCTACACCCACACAAAGTGCACGCAGGCTTTCTGCGCAGTTGTTACCCATGATAAATAAAACTAAAAACCATTGTTGTGTAGAAAATACTGCAGTTTATATAATGCATCATGAATGGTTTATTTAAGTTTAACACTTTGACTCGGGAAAGATGGATTTTATCCTGGCTCATCTGAGGAACAAACTAATTGTTCACACACTGGAATTCACACTGGCTGTGATTAATCTGTCGTATAGTAGTTAAGAACATAAGAAAGGAGGAACGCTGCAGGAGGCCTGTTGGCCCATACTAGGCAGGTCCTTTACAATTCATCCCACTAACAAAACATTTGCCCAACCCAATTTTCAATGCTACCCAAGAAATAAGCTCTGATGTGAAAGTCCCACTCAGATCCAACCCCTCACACTCATGTACTTATCCAACCTAAATTTGAAACTACCCAAAGTCCTAGCCTCAATAACCCAACTAGGTAGACTGTTCCACTCATCTACTACCCTATTTCCAAACCAATACTTTCCTATGTCCTTTCTAAATCTAAACTTATCTAATTTAAATCCATTACTGCGGGTTCTCTCTTGGAGAGACATCCTCAAGACCTTATTAATATCCCCTTTATTAATACCTATCCTCCACTTATAAACTTCGATCAGGTCTCCCCTCATTCTTCGTCTAACAAGTGAAAGTAACTTAAGAGTCTTCAATCTTTCTTCATAAGGAAGATTTCTAATGCTATGTATTAATTTAGTCATCCTACGCTGAATGTTTTCTAACGAATTTATGTCCATTCTGTAATATGGAGACCAGAACTGAGCTGCGTAATCTAGGTGAGGCCTTACTAATGATGTATAAAGCTGCAGTATGACCTCTGGACTTCTGTTGCTTACACTTCTTGATATAAATCCCAGTAATCTATTTGCCTTATTACGTACGCTTAGGCATTGCTGTCTTGGTTTAAGGTTGCTGCTCACCATAGCCCCCAAGTCCTTTTCGCAATCTGTATGGCTAAGTTCTACATCATTTAACTTATAAGTACTAGGGTTATGGGCACTCACAAGCTTCGGAACCTTGCATTTATCTACATTGAACTGCATCTGCCACTTTTCTGACCAAGAATAGAGTTTGTTTAAATCCTCCTGAAGTTCCATAACATCTACGTTTGAGTCAATTATCCTACCTATCTTTGTGTCATCGGCGAATTTGCTCATATCACTAGTAATTCCCTCATCAAGATCATTGATATATATTATAAACAACAACGGGCCCAAGACTGATCCCTGTGGAACGCCACTTGTTACAGATCCCCACTCGGATTTAACCCCATTTATGGACACTGCTGCCTGTCAGTGAGCCATGACTCGATCCACGAGAGCACTTTTCCCCCAATGCCATGAGCTGCCACTTTCTTTAACAGTCTATGGTGCGGAACTCTATCAAAAGCCTTACTTAAATCTAAGTAATTAATATCAAATTCTTTATCGTGGTCAACAGCCTCAAAAGCTTTACTGAGGAAAGTTAATAAATTAGTTAGACAAGACCGGCCTCTTGTGAATCCATGCTGAGTATCATTAATCAAGCTATGCTTATCGAGATGGCTTCTTATAATCTCAGTTATAATTGACTCTAGTAATTTGCCTACAATTGAGGTCAGGCTTATTGGGCGGTAATTTGACGGTAACGACTTGTCCCCTGTTTTAAAAATAGGAATTACATTAGCCATCTTCCACATATCAGACACTACACCTGTTTGAAGAGATAAATTAAAAATATTAGTTAATGGTTCACAGAGTTCCATTTTGCATTCCTTAAGAACCCTTGAAAAAACCTCATCAGGACCCGGCGACTTATTTTGCTTCAGTCTGTCTATCTGCTTCACAACCATTTCACTAGTGACTGTGAAATTACATAATTTATCTTCTTCTAGCCCACTATAAAAATTAATTACTGGAATATTGTTAGTGTCTTCCTGTGTAAAAACTAAGAGAAAATAATTATTAAAAATCGAGCACATTTCATTCTCTTTGTCAGTAAGGTGCCCATAGTTATTTTTAAGGGGACCTATCTTATCTCTAACTTTTGTTCTATAGACCTGGAAAAAACTTTTTGGGTTAGTTTTAGAATCCCTAGCAACTTCAATTTCATAGTCCCTTTTAGCTTTTCTTATCCCCTTTTTAATGTCCCTCTTAATGTCAATATACTGATTCATAAGATGACCCTCAGCTCTTTTGATAAGCCTATAAATTCCTTTCTTATGCCCTAGTAGATATTTGAGCCTATTATTCATCCATTTTGGGTCATTTCTATTTGATCTAATTTCTTTATATGGGATAAACGTTCTTTGAGCAGCATGTATAGTGTTCAGAAAACTGTCATATTGATAGCTCACTTCGTTACCCCAGTCAACAGATGATAAGTGTTCTCTAAGCCCATCGTAATCTGCTAAGCGAAAATCTGGGACTGTTACTGAGTTACGCTACTATCGTACTTCCATTCAATGCTAAATGTAATTGATTTGTGGTCGCTAGCACCCAGTTCCTCTGAAATTTATAAATTATTAACAAGGGATTCATTGTTTGCCATAACTAAGTCAAGCAGGTTATTTCCCCTTGTAGGTTCTGTCACAAACTGCTTCAAAAAACAATCCTGAACTACTTCTAAGAAGTCGTATGATTCTAAATTCCCAGTCAAGAAATTCCAATCAATGTGACTAAAGTTAAAGTCTCCTAGAATTACTACATTATCGTGCCTTGTGGCCTTAACAGTTTCCTCTCATAGTAGTCTCCCTTGGTCCCTATCTAAGTTTGGGGGACGGTACATCACTCCTAAAATCAGTTTTTCATGCCCCTCTGAAAATTCTATCCAAACAGACTCTGTATGTGTTACTTCAGACTTAATACCCGTTTTTATGCAACAGTTCAAGCGATCTCGGACATACAGTGCCATCCCACCCCCCTTCCCGATACTTCTATCTACTTGGAACAATTTAAAACCCTGAATGTGACATTCTGCAGGCATGTCCCGACTTTTTGAATTAAACCACGTCTCAGTTAAGGCAAATATATCAATGTTACCTGCTCTAGCAACTAATCTCAACTCGTCCATCTTATTCCTTGCACTACGGCAATTAGCATAATAAACATTGAAAGACTCTCCTTTCTCTTTACCCTTCCTGCTCATTTCTGTTTTTCTACTAAACCTATTACTGTCCTTATCACCCGAAGTCCCTGGCTTTTCAATATCTACCTCGTTCTGCTTATTACTAGTTCCCCTAGAACTCGTAATATTACTACACTGGGACTTCACTGTTTTCCTGCCAAAACTCATACCACTAACTATTCCTAGTTTAAAGTCCTAACTGCTCCCTCCACTGCAGTTGCCAGTGCTACCACCCCAGACCTAGATAAGTGAACCCCATCCCTGGCATACATGTCATTTCTGCCATAGAAGAGGTCCCAGTTGTCAATGAATGTTACCGCATTTTCCTTACAGTATTTGTCCAGCCAGCAATTGACACCAATTGCCCTGGACAACCATTCATTTCCAACTCCTCTCCTTGGCAAAATACCACATATGACAGGGTTCCCACCCTTACTCCTAATTATTTCTATTGCTGACCTATACCTGCTAATCAGGTCTTCACTCCTACGTCTGCCAACATCGTTGCCTCCAGCACTGAGACAGATAATAGGATTGCTCCCATTACCTCTCATGATGTCATCCAGACCGCTAACAATATCCTCCATCCCAGCCCCAGGAAAGCAAACTCTCTGTCTCCTACTCCTGTCCTTCAAGCAGAACGCCCTATCCATATACCTAACTTGGCTATCCCCAACAACAACAATATTCTTACCTTCCTTGGTGTCGTTCGTCGTGACGTTCCCAGTAGTCGACTCACATTCGTCGGGTAGCACTGAGAATGTATTAGATGTTTCCACAACAGTTTCCATGGCAGTCTCTTCTTCATCGTTTCTACCTTTCCATTCGTCTTCTTGATCGTCAACTTCGTTCCCTGCTGTCCAGCCACTGACCAGTTTCCCTTCTTGACCTGAGGACTCAAAACAGAAGGACTACGAATCTTCTTGTTTTCCTCGGTCAGTCGCCGAATCTCCATCTTCGCCATCCTCAATTCTTCCTTAAGCTGTTGGTAAAGTTGCTCGATGGAGGGCATCTTGCTTCAATTCGTAGAGAGCGCGCAAACAGGTCTTCACAGAGCTAAGTACACGTCACCACTGCGCAAAAGCCAACTCAATCAGGAGCTACTGCGCAGCACGTCCGCACGGCCCAATAGCGATGCGAACACTCCTACATTTACATTTACAAGAAATGATTCATGCAGCTCTTACCAGATTGACATCTTATAGTTTACAGTGCACTGACATACATCACAGACAGCATCACTGCAGTAGTAATGTTCATCATATTGTCAGTGCAGCCCTTGTCCTGCCTGCCCCAGTCACTCATGTCTTGCACCAGTCACTCTTGTTCTGCCTGCACCAGTCTGTCCTGTCCTGCCTGCACCAGTCACTCCTGTCCTGCCTGCACCAGTCACTCCTGTCCTCCACCAGTCCCTCCTGTCCTGCTCTTCACCAGTCACTCCTGTCCTGCCATGCACCAGCCACTTCTGTCCTGTCCTGCATCAGTCCCTCCTGCTCTGCCCTGCACCAATCACTCCTGTCCTGCCTGCACCAGTCACTCCTGTCCTGCCTGCACCAGTCACTCCTGTCCTGCCTGCACCAGTCACTCCTGTCCTGCATGCATCAGTGACTTCCGTCCTGCCTGCACCAGTCACTCCTGTCCTGCCTGCACCAGCCACTCCTGTCTTGCACCATGCACTCCTGTCCTGCACCAGTCCCTCCTGCCCTGCTCTGCACCAGTCACTCCTGTCCTGCGTGCACCAGTTACTCCTGTCCTGCCTGCACCAGTCACTCTTGTAATGCCTGCATCAGTCCCTCCTGTCCTGCCCTGCACCAGTCACTTCTGTCCTGCGCTGCACCAGTCCCTCCTGTCCTGCCCTGCACCAGTCACTCCTGTCCTGCACCAGTCACTCATCTCCTGCGTGCACCAGTCACTACTGTCCTGCCTGCACCAGTCACTCCTGTCCTGCCTGCACCAGTCACTCCTGTCCTCCCCTGCACCAGTCACTTCTGTCCTGCCCTGCACCAGTCCCTTCTGTGCTGCCCTGAACCAGTCACTTCTGTCCTGCCCTGCACCAGTCTCTCCTGTCCTGCCCTGCACAAATCACTCATGTCCTGCCTCCACCAGTCACTCCTGTCCTGCACCAGTCACTCCTGTGCTGCGTGCACCAGTTACTCCTGTCCTGCATCAGTCCCTTCTGCCCTGCCCTGCACCAACCACTCCTTTTCTGCCTGCACCCGTCACTCCTGTTCTGCCTACACCAGTCACTCCTGCCCTGTCCGCACCAGTCACTCCTGTCCTGCCTGCACCAGTCACTCCTGTCCTGCACCAGTCACTCCTGTGCTGCGTGCACCAGTTGCTCCAGTCCTGCATCAGTCCCTTCTGCCCTGCCCTGCACCAATTACTCCTGTTCTACTTGCACGAGTCCCTCCTGTCCTGCCCTACACCAGTCCTTCCTGTCTTGCCCTGCACCAGTCCCTCCTGTCCTGCCCTGCACCAGTCAATCCTGTCCTGCGTGCACCAGTTACTCCTGTCCTGCCTGCACCAGTCACTCCTGTCCTGCATCAGTCCCTCCTGTCCTGCCCTGCACCAGTCACTTCTGTCCTGCCCTGCACCAGTCACTTCTGTCCTGCCCTGCACCAGTCTCTCCTGTCCTGCACCAGTCCCTCCTGTCCTGCCTGCACCAGTTACTCCTGCCCTGCATCAGTCCCTCCTGCCCTGCATCAGTCCCTCCTGCCCTGCCCTGCACCAATCACTCCTGTCCTGCCTGCACCAGTCACTCCTGTCCTGCCTGCACCAGTCACTTGTCCTGCCTGCACCAGTCACTCCTGTCCTGCCCTGCACCAGTCACTCCTGTCCTGCCCTGCACCAGTCCCTTCTTGTCCTGCCCTGCACCAGTCACTTCTGTCCTGCCCTGCACCAGTCCCTCCTGTCCTGCCCTGCACCAATCACTCCTGTCCTGTCTGCACCAGTCACTCCTGTCCTGCCTGCACCAGTCACTCCTGTCCTGCGCGCATCAGTTACTCCTGTCCTGCATCAGTCTCTTCTGCACTGCCCTGCACCAATCACTCCTGTCCTGCCTGCACCAGTCACTCCTGTTCTGCCTGCACCAGTCAGTGCTGTCCTGCAAGCACCAGGCACTCCTGTCCTGCCTGCACCAGTCACTCCTATCCTGCCTGCATCAGCCACTCCTATCCTGCCTGCGCCAATCACTTCTGTCCTGCCTGCACCAGTCACTCCTGTCCTGCCTGAACCAGTCACTCCTGTCCTGCCCTGCACCAGTCAGCCCTGTCCTCCCTGCACGAGTCACTCCTGTCGTGCGTGCACCAGTCACTCTTGTCCTGCCTGCACCAGTCACTCCTGTTCTGTACCAGTCCCTCCTGATCTGCCCTGCACCCATCACTCCTGTCCTGCCTGCACCAGCCACTCCTGTCCTGCCTGCACCAGTCACTCTTGTCCTGTCTACACCAGTCACTAATGTCCTGTCTACACCAGTCACTAATGTCCTTCACCAATCACTAATGCCCTGCCTACACCAGTCACTCCTGCCTGCACCAGTCACTCTTGTCCTGCCTGTACCAGTCAATCCTGTCCTGTCTGCACCAGTCGCTCTTGTCCTGCCTACACCAGTCACTAATGGTAGATAAGACACACAGGCAACATTTAGGCAACTTTATTCCGAAACGTTTCGCCTACACAGTAGGCTTCTTCAGTCGAGTACAGAAAGTAGGCAGGAGCACTAGTACTACTCTGCACCTCTCCTTCCGACAGTATTTAAGTCTC
Source organism: Cherax quadricarinatus (assembly GCF_038502225.1). NCBI lineage: Eukaryota > Metazoa > Arthropoda > Malacostraca > Decapoda > Parastacidae > Cherax > Cherax quadricarinatus. Next base: position 2,706,605 of record NC_091339.1, read on the forward strand.
AACACTGTCGCTTGATCTTCAGTTAGTTCCAGACTTTGGAACAGAATTTCTCCAGGCTGAGGGACTGACAACCTCAAATCTACGACTTCAAGGGTGATGGGCTGATTACATCGTCTTCACATCTCTACTGCTCCTGCCTACTTTCTGTACTCGACTGAAGAAGCCTACTGTGCAGGCGAAACGTTTCGGAATAAAGTTGCCTAAATGTTGCCTATGTGTCTTATCTACCAACCTCTCGGTATTGTATACCATTTGATAATCACCAGTCACTAATGTCCCTGCCTACACCAGTCACAAATGTCCTGCCCTCACCAGTCACTCCTCTCCTGCCTCCACCAGTCACTAATATCCTGCTTGCACCAGTCACTAATGTCCTGCCTGCACCAGTCACTCTTGTCCTGCCTGCACTAGACATTGTTGTCTTGCATCGGACACTCCACTTATGTCCTGCTTTCCCCAGACACTTCTGTCCTCCACTCAACACTCCTGTTCTGCCTGCCTCGGACACTTGCCCTGCCCCAGCCACTCCTGTCCTGCCCCAAACACCCCTGTCCTGCACTAGACACACCTGTCCTGCCTGCGACAGACACTCCTGTAGTTCCTCAGACACTCCTGTCCTGCCCCGGACACTCCTGTCCTGCATCACACACTCCTGTCCTGCATCACACACTCCTGTCCTGCCTCAGACTCTCCTGTCCTACACTAGACACTCCTGTCCTGCATCAGACACTCCTCTCCAACCAGCTCGAGGATGAATTTGATTTACAATCATTAATAATGTGTCAGGGGAAGTGAACAACTGTCTCTGGGAAATTAATATCGTTCTGCGATAAAGTCTTGATTCAGTGTAAGGAATAAAATAACGATATTGTTGAATCAAGTCAAGTTCGTATAGATAAGACAGACCGTCCTCAGATTCCTAAGATAGGTTCGTAATTTCTCATTGCAAGTAGTAATTACTCATTACTCATTTCCTGTAGTAATTTCGACGTACATATCAAAGGATATATACAGCAGGAGGCGTGTATCTCCCAGTATACGTTCTGAGCTTACTTTAGCCCCTATTTTACAGTATCAAGTGTTCCTAATTTGTAATGAACAGATTAAATACAGCGTTAATCACCCTGTGTGTAAGTCTTTAAACTCAATACATGTCCGTTATGATGGAATTTCTGTTTATATGAGGAAGTAACTCACGATGACGAGGACGAGTTACACAACTAAACAAAATCTTGACTGTTTTAGGGAATTTAATTATAACTTTCAGTTGCTGATGTAAATCTACATTTACAGATGGGTTACAAGTTTACATATATAATTGATATATAAGTACAATTTGTTTACAGTTTCTTTTGTAAATGCACTATTTTACTACATTCATGTGTTGTCTTTGTTTTAACCTGGAAAATATTTATGTATTATGTATTTTCTTGGTTTTGAAATTTTATGTATTATTTATGTTAATACCTTCCTGGGTTATTTTAATTAGTTCATCATTTGTTAATTTAACATATATGAAGTATTAAATCTCCACTTTAGTGCTGGCTCTTTGTTGTGCTTCAGTAGGCTTCGGTGTGGATGCACACATGTAACCCCACACCTGCTGCTTGCTGTCTTCCCAGTCTTGTAAGGCAATTCCATCAGAACTCTTTTGGCTGCCTTCGGAGCTGTAAAGTTGGGACGGTTCCCATATTGTTGGGTACCCAGCTGTTAATCATGTTGGGTTCACCCTGTTGACATGTTTATATGAGGACATTTACACCATTACATGTGCTTTAATATTTGGGGTCAGTTGTACTATAATTGATACATTCATTTTAGTGTTATAAACGTTTCATTGTTTAAGGATACAGTAGTTCTCGTGTTAAGGTAATTATCGAGAAAATAGAAATGGGTTAGCTTCCTGTCCTTGAGGTACCATGTTGTTATTTACACAGGTTTCTTGATTAATTAGTGAATGATATTTTACTTCTTTAGATATTGGACTCCTCAAGGGAGGTTCCTTGATGCTGGTGAGGGGCTCTTGATCTAAGGAATTGGATCTGTACTCTGGTTCCTTGAATTGAGCCTGAATACCTTCCCCCTCAATGCGCTGAGTAATCCTACGGGTTTAGCGCTCCCCCATGATTATAATTATATAATTAGATATTGGAAATATATCTTCTACAGTCTTTCAACATATTTTTTTAAATATTTGATGCGTTTAATGTATGCAGATCTTCACTGTTTACGTTATGCATATATTTTTTTTTATTTTCCTGTAGTTTTTCGAAATAGTTCATTATAGATACTGGAGTAATTACTTTAGGCGTATGGATGACACTTGTACACCTTAACTATACCCAGGGGAAGTAGACCAGTGGAACAGTGAAGCCAGCTTTCCTCATTGTATGAACTGTGTCTTCTAAGTAGCATCAATGATCTCTTTAGTTGTGCAACAGTCAGTCAGTCATTCTCAGGTAAGACCCTTGAGGGGGAAGAGTGGGGATAGTGGAAGAAAAGTGGGGGGGGGGGGGGGAAGAAAAGAGCTGGTTTTAAACCCAGCCGCCCGGCATCGTATTGGCAGATCTGGGTTTGGTCTTGCCTCCTGTTGGCAAGCTTTGCCTGTCAAGTTGTGGTCAGCGGTGGGAGGCAGTGGCTAGGTGGGCTGTTGTGCATGTAACAGTGTTTCATGGTCACAACTACACTCACCTAGTTCACCTAGTTGAGGTTGCAGGGGTCGAGTCCAAGCTCCTGGCCCCGCCTCTTCACTGGTCGTTACTAGGTCACTCTCCCTGTACCGTGAGCTTTATCATCCCTCTGCTTAAAGCTATGTATGGATCCTGCCTCCACTACATCGCTTCCCAAACTATTCCACTTCCTGACTGCTCTGTGGCTGAAGAAATACTTCCTAACATCCCTATGATTCATCTGTGTCTTCAACTTCAAACTGTCCCCCCTTGTTACTGTGTCCCATCTCTGGAACATCCTGTCTTTGTCCACCTTGTCAATTCCTCTCAGTATTTTGTATGTCGTTATCATGTCCCCCCTATCTCTCCTGTCCTCCAGTGTCGTCAGGTTGATTTCCCTTAACCTCTCCTCGTAGGACATACCTCTTAGCTCTGGGACTAGTCTTGTTGCAAACTTTTGCACTTTCTCTAGTTTCTTTACGTGCTTGGCTAGGTGTGGGTTCCAAGCTGGTGCCGCATACTCCAATATAGGCCTAACGTACACGGTGTACAGGGTCCTGAACGATTCCTTATTAAGATGTCGGAATGCTGTTCTGAGGTTTGCTAGGCGCCCATATGCTGCAGCAGTTATTTGGTTGATGTGCGCTTCAGGAGATGTGCCTGGTGTTATACTCACCCCAAGATCTTTTTCCTTGAGTGAGGTTTGTAGTCTCTGGCCCGCTAGACTGTACTCCGTCTGCGGTCTTCTTTGCCCTTCCCCAGTCTTCATGACTTTGCACTTGGTGGGATTGAACTCCAGGAGCCAATTGCTGGACCAGGTCTGCAACCTGTCCAGATCCCTTTGTAGTTCTGCCTGGTCTTCGATCGAATGAATTCTTCTCATCAACTTCACGTCATCTGCAAACAGGGACCCCTCGGAGTCTATTCCGTCCGTCATGTCGTTCACAAATACCAGAAACAGCACTGGTCCTAGGACTGACCCCTGTGGGACCCCGCTGGTCACAGGTGCCCACTCTGACACCTCGCCACGTACCATGACTCGCTGCTGTCTTCCTGACAAGTATTCCCTGATCCATTGTAGTGCCTTCCCTGTTATCCCTGCTTGGTCCTCCAGTTTTTGCACTAATCTCTTGTGTGCTGGTCCCTGGATACCTCAGTTTATATGCTGGTCTCTGAATACCTCAGTTTATATGCTGGTCCCTGGTTACCTCAGTTTATATGCTGGTCACTGGTTTACTTGAGTAAACACCGGATCGGCATAGAAATTGCTTGAATTCGTGTGCGTAAATTTTTTGACTGCGGAAGTGTGTGTACGTAAGTACATTCAGTGTGCACAACGCTCAGGAACACAATATGCTTCCTTGGAAAGGATCTCTCCATGCACCAGCTTCTGACAGGTCTTTGGTATGTAATAAACTCAACTAATTACGACTCTTATTAATGGGTATCTTAATTAAGAGCTTGTGAACGATTTTAAAGAGTTTTTCTGCTCTCAGTCCACCTAAAGGCAAGCTTCATTTTGTGACCCCCTGATCAGCTAGGCTTTTGCAACCCACAGCTTGCCGACCCACAGGTCATTGCAGTCTGGCAGATCAGGAGGAACTTGCATTGATCTGTCTAGTTCCCTAATTAAAGGTTTTTACATTTTTTCTAGTATTTTCTGAAAGAAAAATTAAGTGGAGTATCTCGAATGTGTGTAGTGTTCTGCAATAGAGGTAACTCGTGCTTTTCATTTGAAGTTCTCTGCATTGCCCTATCTCTCACTCCCGTATATTGGTGTACAGATTGCGGTCCTGACCTTCAATTATTTAGATGGTTTACCAAGTCTGTGAGCAGTAGACGATCTCTCTGTTTCTACCTCTAATGTCTTGTTTGCCCTTGAAAACAAGAGCACAACTTATTTGAAGAGTACCAACATAGTCGTCACATCTCTTATTTAAATTTTTTCCTAGTCCATCACATCATTTTCCTGATCTACCTGCATATATTTTGTGTTCTAAATGTTAGTTCTGACATTAATTTTATTACATAGTTTTCCTGTTGCCTCCGTTCTCTGACAACGTTTTTGTATCCTGTATTTTTTTTATCTCTTTCTTCTTTTCGTATCCAAGTAGTTGGAATTTGTCACCTTTAGTGTTAGCGTAGAGAGGTTGATGAGCCACTTGCAGGTAAGGTTAGGGTGAGTAAGGGGTGAATTGAGGAGAATGAAGAGAGATGTAGAGTGAGAGCGGAATGAAAAGTGGAGTGAGAGGTAGTGTATAGAGCTGTTATTGTGTTATTGTTGGCAGGGAAGGGAGAGGTGTAGCGCCAGGTTAATTGTGTTTGGAAGGGAGAATATGATGGAAGATGATAAATGGAGGGGAAGGAGGATGATGGTACTGGTAAAAGGAAGAGGGGGTGCAAGTGGAAGATGTGGAAGGAGAAAAGAGGAAAGAGGGATGACATATGGAAAAAATATATAGCAAATGACTTTACAATGTTATCTGCATAGCCAGTGGATTAGCTTCACTACAAGTATTCAGACAGATGAGGCTAGGATAATATAGCAGATGGTTCTCACGTCGTGCAGTGCAAGGGCCCTGCCACTACATTTCCTCCCCCCGAATTTCATATCATTGTGTCTGATCATGGGTTCGCTTTGAATTTCATACAGATTTTTCCTTTTGAATATCAGAGTTGTTCAGTATCAGGACGGCTTCAGTAAGGTTTCGTAGTTTCTTTTTTTAAGAGAAAACAATTTTTTTTCCTTTTAATCTTCCTTCTTAAGGTTTATTTCACTTACCTAGAGCCTTCCAGTGTATCCTCACCTTAACCGTAATTTGGGGGCCCATAGTGAACAGATATTCAGTGTGTTTGTGTTGGGGGGGGGGGAGAAGAGATGTTTGACAAGCACATTATAGTGTCAAAAATTCTGGCGTTTTGTACATAAAATTTCTAGCTATAAAACCTTACATTGCGTTAGCTTTACTGCTTGTGTCTAGGTACGGTTTAGTGCACTTGAGATCGTTGCTACTAACCACTGCAAGGTTGCTCTTTTATATAAGCTAACGGGATTCCTAATATTTTTTAGGCATGTTTAACATTGTTATATTGAAAATATTTAAGTTGATGCAGGACGGGAAAGGATTAGAGAATAGAAGGATGGAAAGGAGGAGGAAGGAAGGGGCTAGAAAGATAGCATAAAATTAAACTAATGTCTAAGCTGTTTAGAGAGCCAAGGTCAGAATAGTAAAGCAGAAGGCTCTTTTCTCACTCTGTTAAGAAAAAAGTGATTGAAAAAAATATTTTGACGTCTTCAAAAGTGTCCATACATTATGTATGTAAAGAAGACTGGAACGCATAGTCTTAGTATTGCTACTACTGCTACAGCTGTTACTGAAGTATTGGTACTGGATAAAAGCAAATGTACTTATAGCTGTAACATTTACTGCCAATAACATTTATAGCATAAGACAGAAGATAAACAAATTACTTAGAGAATTTTATCCCCAGTGTTCTCCACGAATTATACATTATATTACCTGACTGTCTACAGTCAGTTATTGTGTATTAATATATATATGTGAGAGGCAATGTCAGTACTGGGTAAATCATTGAGAACAAGACATCTGTGGTAAGCCATTATTCTCTGCCAGTCGAGAGCATGCGCATGGACAAGGTCACCCTTTGAGTGAGACTGCAGTCAACTTGAGTGTTGCCGGGTGTCCTTCAGACATGGAGCTAAGACTGGCGTCAGAACATATACGCCCTGAGGTGTATGCATCTCACATTATATATACTGAGAGTTTAATCCCTCTTTTTACGGATTAAACCATTCTTGGCTGGTGGTGAACAGGTTACATGCAATTTTAATGACCCTTTTGTAGTCGAAAGTCTGTAAATCCCCATCAGTCATCACCATCAACACAGGCAGAAGCGATCTATGTACCTCTTTACGATGGGTGTCGGCACGTGAGAGCACCTGCCAACTGTTATATTTCTAATAATGTGTTGCATATGTTTTTTGATATCTCTTTTAAAATTTTTTAATGGTTTTAAATCTTTACTCTTTACACTACTGTGTTCATAGAGCAGCATTATTGACCTGGTGATGAAAATTAAGATGCTTCTCGGAACACTGTCATGACGACTGTTTACTCTCTTGTTAATTTTGTTCTTTATTATGTGTGTATGTATGTATGTATACATATATGAGAGAGGGAAGTGGTCGGAGAGAAACAGAGGGCAGTTGAAAGGGGGTGGGGGGATAGACTGGAGGGGTGGGAGATACAGAAAAGGTGGAAAAGACAGATAGGAGGTAAATAAATATAAAGAGAAACAGTAAGTGTAGAATAGGAGTTACAAAGAGAGTTAAAGAGGGGAAAGAGACTGGAAAATGGGAAGGGAGAGAGAAAGAAAGAAGAGAGTAAATGATTGACGAGGACAGGTTGGAGGAGAAAGTGGGGAGGGAAGAATGCAGAAGAAGAGAAGGAATTGTCTTCACAGGGGAATTGTTAGAAGAAAAATTACTCTTGTTATTCTCTTTGTTACCGGACGACACGTAATATATAACAAGTTATTTTGAATTACTGCTACTTTGTTAGTGATGTTACGTTGTTGTTAGTGCTGTTACTGCTGCTGTGTTAGTGCTGTTACTGCTGCTGTGTTAGTGCTGTTACTGTTACTTTGTGTTAGTGCTGTTACTGTTACTTTGTTTTTAGTGCTGTTACTGTTACTATCTTGTTAATGCTGTTACTGTTGCTGTGTTGCTAGTGCTGTTACTTTGTTGTTAGTGATGTTATTTTTACTTTGTGCCTTTACTACTGCTGTGTTGCTAGAGCTGTTACTTTGGCAGGGCCGTTACTGCTGCTGTGTTGTTAGTGCTGTTACTTCGTTGTTAGTGCTGTTACTGTTACTGCCGCTTTGTTAATGTTGTTACTGCTGCTTTTTTTAGTGATGTTATTTTGTTGTAAGTATTGTTACTGCTGTGTTACTACTGCTGATTTGTTAGTTGTTACTGTTACTCTGTTGTTGTTGCTGCTTTGTTACTGCTGTTACTTCTTTATTAGTGGTACTGCTGCTGCTGCTACATTGCTAGCGCTAATACTTTGTTAGTACTGTTACTGCTGCTGCTGCTGTTCTTGACGCCTCTATTATTATTAAAACTGCTACTTTTGTTGCTTAAACTGCTATTGTTATAAAGGCTGCTGCTGTTGTTGGCGACTCTATTATTGTTAAGGCTTCGGCTGTTATTATAAATGATGTTAACTGCTGTTGCTGCTGTTCCTTTTGTGAGTGACTGCTGCTGTTGCTACAAAAGTAACTAACACAGCAATAATATGCTCCTGCCATTCTTACCAGCAGTGATTGAGCAGCTTTGAAACAGAGTAAGGTCAACTGTACAGTATTTACAACAGATCTTAATATATTTACAAGAGACCTTAATGTATTTACAGCAGAGTTTAATGTATTTACAACAGAGCTTGATGTATTTACAACAGATATTAATGTATTTCAGTGAGGTGAAAAGGTTCTTCTGTTTTGTGAAAGCTGAGAACATTAGAGAGATTAGTTTCTATAATTAAATGGACCGGGAGAGAAGGTGAGGAAATGGGGTGGAGAGAGAGAGAGAGAAAGGTGGGTGGAGAGAAAGAGGGGGGAGGGAAAGGGGGTTAGGGAATGGAGGAGGGACTGGCTGCGAAGGATAAATGGTAAATGTTATTGTTGTGGAATTGGTGTGTTGAGTGGTAGGTAGTTGATAGGATAATCTTAAGCTTATCCTAGCATCTACCTCCCTCAAGGGGGCTATGTGCTAGGATAAACATAATATTACTATGATGTGGAGTGAAAATGTTAGAACTATTCATTATATTGACGTTATATCATTTGTTGCAGGAACAGCTGCAGTAGGCGAGAGCCTCAGCAGCTGCAGCAAGAGCCAAGCAGTGGGCAGCAGTCTCAGCAGCAGTCCCCACAGCAGCACCAGCAGCTGGAGGCAGCGGCTCAGGCCGCCAGGAGCCCTGACCACGTCCGTCATGAAGATGGTAAGTGTTGCAACACACGTGTTATATTCTGTGTCTTCTCTTTCTTCCCATGTGGCAAGCCTTACTGCTAACAAATGCTTTCTATTTCCTTAATGTTTGTTAGAGGCTATCTCTGCTGCGGCTTAATTAATCCACCAGTACAGACATTGGTGTCACTAATTACTCACTGGGAGAGCCAAGGAATTTACTAAATTGAAAGTGGTTAAACCGTGCCTACCCCTCAAGGGAACTTCCTTGTTGTTGGTGAGGGGGCTCTTGATCTAGGAAATTCAGTTCGTGCTCCAATTCCTTGAATTAAGCCTGAATGCCTTCCGTTTTCCCCTACAAGCGCTGTGTAATTCCTGCGGGTTTAGCGCTCCCTATGATAATATAAACCGCGCCTAAAATGAAGTCAATACATCTAGAATGAACTAGTCAACATGTCAAGAATGAACTAGTCAACACGTCAAGAATGAACTAGTCAACACGTCAGGAATGAACTAGTCAACACTTCAAGAATGAACTAGTCAACAAGTCAAGAATGAACTAGTTAGTACTTTGATCACGTGTCAGTTCCATGAGGTGGTATTTTGTACACAGGCCTGTCAAGGCAGAGGATGACGATGAAGGGTTCTTGATTCAAAGAAATGGACTTATCCCATTGAAAAAACCAACCATACCACGGGCGGGGATAGAACCCGCGATCAGAGAGTCTCAAAACTCCAGACCGTCGCGTTAGCGGCGGGTTCTATCCCCGCCCGTGGTATGGTTTGTTTGCAATCGTGTCATTACGATTTCGTGAATCAAGTTATCCCATTGAATCCTAGCCTGAATGGCTCGCATTCATTACCAGGCGCTATATGATTTCTTTGGGTTAATTGCTTTTCCCCTGATTAAAGAACATAAGAAAGAAGTAACATTGCAACTGGCCTACTGGCCTATGCGAGGCAGGTCCAATTCGCCCACCGGCTTAAGCCAGTGCGTCACGTCACTTAAGGGAGGAGCATAGCATCCGACCTATTAGCACAAACTAGTCGAGTCCAACTCACACCCACTCATTTATCCAACCAATTTTTAAAACTACACAACGTCTTAGCGTCTATGACGGTACTTGGAAGTTTGTTCCACTCATCCACAACTCTATTACCAAACCAGTGCTTTTCTATATCCTTCCTGAATCTGAATTTTCCAGTTTAAAGCCATTGCTGCGAGTCCTGTCTATGTTAGATATTTTTAGCATGCTATTTACATCCCCTTTATTAATTCCTGTTTTCCATTTATACACCTCAATCGTATCATCCCCTAATTTTACGCCTTTCTAGAGAGTGCAGATTCAGGGCCCTCAGTCTGTCCTCATAGGGAAGATTTCTGATACAGTGGTACCTCGTTTTTCGTAGTTAATCCGTTCCTGGAGTTGCTACTATTATCGAAATCTACGATTTGCCAATCAATTTTCCCTGTAAGAAATAATGTAAATACAATTAATCCGTTCCTGACACCCAGAAGTTTTAAAACAAATTTTTTTACATGAAATATAGATGTAGTACATAAACAATACAATGGGAAATGATGAATGAAACATTAACAGCATAACACTTACCTTTATTGGAGATTCTTCTCAGTGTATGGGAGACTGGAGGAGGAGATTGGATTATTTACAGTTTGGAAGGGGAATCCCCTTCCATCAACACCTCAGGTACCAATTGCTTTTCTGGGGTTGCTTCTCTTCTCTGTTTCTTAATGCCACTAGGACCAAAACACACACAATTTAATCTTCATAACATTGTTTTTCCTGAACGCTCTGGGATTTTCAGAATGGTACACTAGTAATGGCTTCACTAGCATTAGCACAAAACATGAGCGTCAGTCTGTCTTTCATAGGCTTGTGTCCTGGCATTGCCTTTTCCTCCTGTGTAATGAAGGTCATATTGTTCAATGATGTTTTTCTTAAATTCAATCGTATTTCTCACCTTCTTTACCACAGGTCTGGCACTAGGCGCTTTCTTTGGAGCCATGGTAGCTTATTTAGTACTTGAAAGCACTAAAATAAGTGGAATATTATGAAATATTTCATAGGAGCATGTGAGGGGACCTTCGCTCACTGGTAAACAATGCCAGACTGGCTGGGTAAGGAGGCCGCCCCGGCTCACACCATGCATACGCGTCCCAGACGAACTACTATTCGCGAGTCAACCTATGATTAGCGAGCCCATGTTTATACGAAAATATCCCTATGATTTCCGAAATCTATGATTCCCGAGAACTACGAAAAGCGAGGGACCACTGTACATTGGATCAGCTTTGTCATCCTCCTTTGTACGTTTTCCAATGCATTTATATCCATTCTGTTATACGGTGACCAAAACTGTGCAGCATAATCTACATGAGGCCTAACCAAAGATATATAGAGTTGAACAACCTGAGAACTTCTATTATTTATACTTCTTGCTATGAAACCAATGATTCTGTTTACTTTATTGCGAACACTAATGCACTGTTGTCTTGGTTTTAGATTACTGCTAACCAGAACTCCTAAATCCTTTTTTGCAATCCGTAATATTAAGATCTACCTTATTTAGTTTATATGTGGCATAGTTATTTTCCTGTCCAACATTTAGAACTTTGCATTTGCCTATATTAAATTTCATCTTCCACTTCTCCGACCACTGCATCAGTCTATTTAAATCATCCTGGAGTGCTCTAGTACTCTAGAGGATTGTACATAGAGTATATATATATATATATGTAAATGAATGGTTCAGAGAACCGACAAGTTGATAAATTGGACACATGTGCAACACTTGGGTATCTTTAATGAGGAAATGTTTCGCCACACAATGGCTTCATCAGTCCATACAAAGGAGAATGGTGGAGAACAGGAGAAGTTTGAGGTAATTAGTCCCTCAGCCTTGAGTCGATGTGGTCAGTCCATCAATCCTGAACAGAATACAGCATATTTGCGGAGAAGTAGCTTATATACCGTAGGCAGGAGAGGTGCAGCAGTCGTAGGTGGTAGCACATTTGTCCAGTGTGGAAGTAGGTCGTGCCCAAGGATTAGGCAAGTGAAGAATTCCCTGTATTGAGATCCCAAGATCCTGAGTATCCCTGTATGAAGATCCCATGATCTTAATACAGGGAATTCTTCACTTGCCTAACCCTTGGGCATGACCTACTTCCACACTGGACAAATGTGACACCACCTACGACTGCTGCACCTCTCCTGCCTACGGTATATAAGCTACTTCTCCGCACATATACCGTATTCTGTTCAAGATTGATGGACTGACCACATCGACTCAAGGCTGAGGGACTGATTACCTCAAAGTCCTCCTGTTCTTCACCATTCTCCTTTGTATGGACTGAGGAAGCCACTGTGTGGCGAAACGTTTCCTCATTAAAGATCCCCAAGTGTTGCATGTGTGTTTAATTCATCATATATATATATATATATTTTTTTTCAACAAGTCGGCCGTCTCCCACCGAGGCAGGGTGACCCAAAAAAGAAAGAAAATCCCCAAAAAGAAAATACTTTCATCATCATTCAACACTTTCACCACACTCGCACATTATCACTGTTTTTGCAGAGGTGCTCAGAATACAACTCTAGAAGCATACACATATAAAGATACACAACATATCCCTCCAAACTGCCAATATCCCAAACCCCTCCTTTAAAGTGCAGGCATTGTACTTCCCATTTCCAGGACTCAAGTCCGACTATATGAAAATAACCGGTTTCCCTGAATCCCTTCACTAAATATTACCCTGCTCACACTCCAACAGATCGTCAGGTCCCAAGTACCATTCGTCTCCATTCACTCCTATCTAACACGCTCACGCACGCTTGCTGGAAGTCATATATATATATATATATATATATATATATATATATATATATATATATATTAACAAGTCGGCCGTCTCGCACCGAGGCAGGGTGACCCAAAAAGAAAGGAAATCCCCAGAAGAAAATACTTTTATCATTCAACACTTTCACCTCACTCACACGTAAACACTGTTTTTGCAGAGGTACTCAGAATACAACAGTTTAGAAGCATATACGTATGAAAATACACAACCTATCCCTCCAAACTGTCAATATCCCAAACACCTGTAAAGTGCAGGCATTATTGTACTTCCCATTTCCAGGAGTTAAGTCCGGCTGTATAAAAATAACCGGTTTCCCTGAATCCCTCACACTCCAACAGCTCGTCAGGTTCCAAATACCATTCGTCTCCATTCACTCCTATCTAACACGATCACGCACGCTTGTTGGAAGTCCAAGCCCCTCGCCCACAAAGCCTCCTTTACCCCCTCCCTCCAACCTTTTCGAGGACGACCCCTACCCCGCCTTCCTTTCCCTACAGATTTATACGCTCTCCATGTCATTCTACTTTGATCCATTCTCTCTAAATGACCAAACCACCTCAACAACCCCTGTTCAGCCGTCTGACTAATATTTTTATTAACTCCACACCTTCTCCTAATTTCTACACTCCGAATTTTCTGCATAATATTTACACCCACATTGCTCTTAGACAGGACATCTCCACTGCCTCCAACCGTCTCCTCGCTGCTGCATTTACCACCCAAGCTTCACACCCATATAAGAGTGTTGGTACTACTATACTTTCATACATTCCCTTCTTTGCCTCCATAGATAACGTTTTTGTCTCCACATATACCTCAATGCACCACTCGCCTTTTTTTCTTCATCAATTCTATGATTAACCTCATCCTTCGTAAATCCATCCGCTGACACGTCAACTCCCAAGTATCTGAAAACATTCGCTTCTTCCATACTCCTCCTCCCCAATTTGATTTTTTTTCTTTATCTAAATCATTTGATACCCTCATCACCTTACTCTTTTCTATGTTCACTTTCAACTTTCTACCTTTACACACACTCCCAAACTCGTCCACTATCCTTTGCAGTGTTCCTTTAGAACCTCCCATAAGCACAATATCACCAGCAAAAAGTAACTGTGTCAATTCCCATTTTGTATTTGATTGCCCATAATTTAATCCCACCCCTCTCCCGAACACCCTAACATTTACTTCTTCTACAACCCCATTTATAAATATATTAAACAACCATGGTGACATTACACATCCCTGTCTAACACCTACTTTTACCGGGAAGTAGTCTCCCTCTCTTCTACACACCCTAACCTGAGCCTCACTATCCTCATAAAAACTCTTTGCAACATTTAGTGACTTACCACCTATTCCATATACTTGCAACATCTGCCACATTGCTCCCCTATCCACTCTATCATATGCCTTTTCTAAATCCATAAATGCAATAAAACTTCCCTAATTTTATCTACTCTTCACATATATGCTTCAATGTAAACACTTGATCTACCCATCCCTTACCCACTCTAAAACCTCCTTGCTCATCCGCAATTCTACATTCTGTCTTGCTTCTAATTCTTTCAGTAACCTACCATACACTTTTCCTGGTATACTCAGTAAACTTATTCCTCTAGAATTTTTACAATCTCTTTTGTACCCCTTCCCTTTATATAAAGGGACTATACATGCTCTCTGCCAATCCCTAGGTACCTTCCCCTCTTTCGTACATTTATTAAACAAAAATACCAACCACTCCAACACTATATCCCTTTCCCCTGCTTTTAACATTTCTTTCATGATACCGTCAGTTTCAGTTGCTTTACCCCCTTTCATTCTACGTAATGCCTCACGCACCTCTCCCACACTCAGATCCTGCTCTTCTTCACTCCTAAAAAATGATATACCTCCCTGGCCAGTGCATGAAATTTCCGCCTACCTTTCTTCGTCGACATTTAAAGGTTCCTCAAAATATTCTCGCCGTCTACCCAAAACCTCCATCTCCCCATCTACTAACTCCCCTACTCTGTTTTTAACTGACAAATCCATTCGTTCCCTAGGCTTTGTTAACTTGTTTAACTCCAAAAATTTTTCTTGTTTTCATTAAAATTTCTTGACAGTGCTTCTCCCACTCTATCATCTGCTCTCCTTTTTCGCTCTCTCACCACTCTCTTCACCTTTCTTTTACTCTCCATATACTCTACTCTTCTTATACCACTTCTGCTTTGTAAATACCTCTCATAAGCTACCTTTTTCTCTTTTATCACACGCTTTACTTCATCATTCCATCAATCACTCCTCTTTCCTTCTGCCCCCATCCTCCTATAACCACAAGCTTCTGTCCCACATTCTAATACTGCAATTTTAAAACTATTCCAACCCTCTTCAACCCTCCCACTACTCATACTTGCACCAGTCCACCTTTCTGCCAATAGTCGCTTATATCTCACCCGAACTTCCTCCTCCCTTAGTTTATACACTTTCACCTCCCTCTTACATGTTGTTGCCATTTTCCTTTTGTTCCATCTACCTCTTACTCTAACTGTAGCTGCAACTAAATAATGATCCGATATATCAGTTGCCCCTCTATAAACGTGTACATCCTGGAGCGTACCCATCAACCTTTTATCCACCAATACATAATCTAACAAACTACTTTCATTACGTGCTATATCATACCTTGTATATTTATTTATCCTCTTTTTCATAAAATATGTATTACTTATTACCAAACCTCTTTCTACACATAGCTCAATTAAAGGCCCCCCATTTTCATTTACCCCTGGCACTCCAAATTTACCTACTACTCCCTCCACAACATTTTTACCCATTTTAGCATTGAAATTCCCAACCACAAGTACTCTCACACTTGGTTCAAAACTCCCCACGCATTCACTCAACATTTCCCAAAATCTGTCTCTCTCTCCTCTACACCTCTCTTCTCCAGGTGCATATACGCTTACTATAACTCACTTTTCACATCCAACCTTTATTTTACTCCACATAATCCTTGAATTAATACATTTATAGTCCCTCTTTTCCTGCCATAGCTTATCCTTCAACATTATTGCTACCCCTTCTTTAGCTCTAACTCTATTTGAAACCCCTGACCTAATCCCATTTATTCCTCTCCACTGAAACTCTCCCACCCCCTTCAGCTTTGTTTCACTTAAAGCCAGGACATCCAGCTTCTTCTCATTCATAACATCCACAACCATCTCTTTCTTATCATTTGCACAACATCCACGCACATTCAGACATCCCACTTTGACAATTTTCTTCTTATTCCTTTTAGTAAATATTACAGGAAAAGGGGTTACTAGCCCATTGTTCCCGGCATTTTAGTTGACTTTTACAACTCGCATGGCTTACGGAGGAAAGATTCTTATTTCACTTCCCCATGGATATAAAAGGAAAAATAATAAGAACAAGAACTATTAAGATAAAATCAAAGAAAACTCAGATGAGTGTGTATAAATAAGCTTGTACATGTATGTGTAGTGTGACCTAAGTGTAAGTAGAAGCAGCAAGACGTACCTGTAATCTTGCATATTTACGAAACAGACAAAAGACACCAGCAATCCTACCGTTATGTAAAACAATTACAGGCTTTCGTTTTACACTCGCTTGGCAGGACGGTAGTACCTCCCTGGGTGGTTGCTGTCTACCAACCTATATATATATATATATTTCCAAACGGTTTCACGTTTTCTCACATTATCAAGGAACTGTGACAGTTATTTGATAAATTGAGAAATCACGATGACGCTTGGAATTTCACTATTTTTTCACATTGATTGTTCTGCATATTGTGATATCACCTCTTTACTAGTGAACTTCCAAGTGATTTCGTGATTTCTCACAATATCAAAGTCCTCTGTTAATATCACCTGTTTACTGCGAGCTTGTACTCACCTATTTGTACTCACCTATTTGTGGTTGCAGGGGTCGAGTCTTAGCTCCTGGCCCCGCCTCTTCACCGGTTGCTACTGGGCCCTCTCTCTTCCCGCTCCATGAACTTTATCAAACCTCGTCTTAAAACTGTGTATGGTTCCTGCCTCCACTACGTCATTTTCTAGGCTATTCCACTGCCTTACAACTCTATGACTGAAGAAATACTTCCTACTATCTCTCTGACTCATTCGTGTCTTCAACTTCCAATTGTGGCCTCTTGTTTCTGTGTCCCCTCCCTGGAACATCATGTCTTTGTCCACCTTATCTATTCCACGCAGTATTTTATATGTCGTTATCATGTCTCCCCTGACCCTCCTGTCCTCCAGTGTCGTCAGGCCGATTTCCCTTAATCTTTCTTCATAGGACATTCCCCTTAGCTCTGGAACTAACCTTGTCGCAAACCTTTGTACTTTCTCTAGTTTCTTGACGTGCTTTATCAAGTGCGGGTTCCAAACAGGTGCTGCATACTCCAGTATGGGCCTGACATACACGGTGTACAGTGTCTTGAATGATTCCTTACTAAGGTATCGGAATGCTGTTCTCAGGTTTGCCAGGCGCCCATATGCTGCAGCAGTTATCTGATCGATGTGTGCTTCCGGAGACATGCTCGGTGTTATACTCACCCCAAGATCTTTCTCCTTGAGTGAGGTTTGCAGTCTTTGGCCACCTAGCCTATACTCTGTCTGTGGTCTTCTGTGCCCTTCCCCTATCTTCATGACTTTGCATTTGGCAGGATTAAATTCGAGAAGCCATTTGCTGGACCAGGTGTCCAGTCTGTCCAGGTCTCTTTGAAGTCCTGCCTGGTCCTCATCAGATTTAATTCTCCTCATTAACTTCACATCATCTGCAAACAGGGACACTTCTGAGTCTAACCCTTCCATCATGTCGTTCACATATACCAAAAATAGCACTGGTCCTAGGACCGACCCCTGTGGGACCCCGCTCGTCACAGGTGCCCACTGTGATACATCATTACGTACCATGACTCGTTGTTGCCTCCCTGTCAGGTATTCTCTGATCCATTGCAGTGCCCTTCCTGTTATATGCGCCTGATGCTCTAGCTTCTGCACTAATCTCTTGTGAGGAACTGTGTCAAAGGCCTTCTTGCAGTCCAAGAAGATGCAATCAACCCACCCCTCTCTCTCGTGTCTTACTTTTGTTATTTTATCATAAAACTCCAGAAGGTTTGTGACACAGGATTTGCCTTCCGTGAATCCGTGCTTGTTGGCATTTATACTCTTGTTCCGTTCCAGGTGCTCCACTACTCTCCTCCTGATAATCTCCATAATTTTGCATACTATACACGTCAATGACACAGGTCTATAGTTTAGTGCCTCTTTTCTGTCTCCTTTTTTAAAAATGGGAACTACATTTGCCGTGTGTGTGTGTGTGTGTGTATGTGTATGTGTAAATTTACTTGCTGGTTTAGAAAGACACGTAAGCAAACACTATAACATATTAGAAAACGTTTCGGTCCCAGGACCGAAACGTTTTCTAATAAATATGTTATAGTGTTTGCTTACGTGTCTTTCTAAACCAACTTGTCGGTATTTATTACCAAGGTTTATACCAAATTTACTTGCATCAGCACAACCCCTGTACTAAATTTATTTCCGTGATTATTGTACTTATATGTAGTTAATGAAATGTAGATTTTTCTTATATAGAGAGTTTACCTCTGTGGTATTGGAATAACGTATATCATTGCCGAAATATAGATTTGTTTCGCTTTTCGTTCAGTGATAACTTCAGCTTTAGATATTATTATAATTACTGAATGCGCTGGTTTTCTTAGCTGTGAGAACATTTCCATTCTTATTGAATCAAGATGAAAAGAGAAATTATAGGACTAGAATATATAGTGTATCTGTGGCGTGTGCCGTGTACTTAACAATTTATTCGGAGCTCATCACAGAACCACTTCTTGGATTCCCTCTGTACCAGCCGCCAAGCTGACAGTTATGACGATGCAGCTGTCTAGAATCCCAGCCGCGCGGTAATTAGCTGCCAAGTTTATATGTCAAACATTTGGGTGAGAGGTTGACTCCAGCCGAATTATTATTATACTTACATACCTGGCTAGAGTGTTTTTCACTAGCAAGCTGAGTACACATACTGGTCTCTCTTGTATAAGTTATAAGCCAGTATCAGTGAGTGATACCCCTATGCACTTTCACTCATTATTACTCTGATTTGTATGGTGTCTGCCTACATTGCTGCTTTATTGTACTCTGTACATATTGTAAATATTGGTGGTGGGGCTATACGGGTAATCAAAACTACCCTTGGTGTTTGGCTTTCCTTTTATTCTCGTGGCTTGTTCCTTGCCTGGAAACTTGACTTAGGGCCAGGTACTTCGGGCCTTTTATTTCAACCTGTGGTGTTAATAATCTACAACTGTTAGTTTGCTGTAGGATAGACGGAGCAGACCCTGTGCGGACCCTGAATGCCTCAGTCACAATGTTGGGCTTCACCACTTAAATTTTGTGCTTGGATACTCGAACAGGCTCCTGAAACAGACCAGTTCCTCCCTAACACCTACAAACAGTCAACAATGCGCGAGAACATGTCAGAGGGCAGAGCTCTGGTAGCTGCCCCTAATTCTTCTCCTGGGACACTGCTTGACCCTCACACCATTCGTATTGGTGTTGTCTTCGTTGTATTGACCTGTCATTGCTGAACTCAGGTGTATTTGTGCCAGTGTATCTGCAGACTAGTTCTTATGCTATGATCTTGTTTGCCTTAAATCGGAGGGAATGATCACTAGATATAAAGTGGTTAACTGGGTCAGTTGAAGTCTTGCCACAGTTGATTGTCCAACAGTAAGGGAGCCCTCCCAGTTATGCAGATCCATAAGCAGCGAAAAGTGTCCAGATGGAATTACCTTGTAACCCTAAACAGACCGGCAAGCTGTTAGTGTAGTACTATGTATATTTGTAGGCACATTGATTTACACGTTTCTGTAGTACAACAGGGAAGAAGCAACCGCCAACTAAAGGAGTTAGGGTTGATATCAGTTGGGTAATACCTGTTGCAAAATGCGACATCTGTTAAGTGAAGATATCTCCAGAGAATACTAGAGAGTTAGCTTACTGATCCCCCTCTAGCATCTAGCCTGTTTCTGGTTTTGTAACACTTTGTGAGATTGAATTCTAGTCCAGTTATCCCATAAATTACGTGGTTTCTCAGTAGCACTTTTTGGATTACAACTGGATGAATACAAACCAACCAAATAAAAATTGAGCTCTTTAATAACGAAGGTGTCTACGTGGGAATATTTACAGTTAATGTAACTTGAATAATTAAAGAGATAAGCTCCTACGCAAATCTTGGAGTATAGCTTATTATACTTGTGTATCATTCTGTACTTAACGTACATATAGTGCTATGGGTACTTTACATAATATATAGTACACTATAGTACTCTTATGATCATGTACCATCTGGTACGTTGTATGATGTGGTGCACTCATACCGGCTTATCCCAGACATCCATTACGAAACAAGCGGGCAGGTAGTTTACAGCTTGCTGGCAGATAGTCAAAACCCTCATTCTACGAGCACGATGAGAGGTGTAATTTTACATACTATATACATACATAAGCTAATAAGTCATATAATAATATAAAGCGTGAAATTTTCGTTTTAACTATTAACGAAAAATTCAGCAGTATAAACTTATTTGAAAAAGCAATATATACAGTAATCCTGGCATCCTTTAAGAGGCGCGTGAGTTTACCTGTCTCTTAATATCATGTTTATTTTTCCCCTGTAATCTGCCTTATCCATAATTATTATCACATTTGCTCTGCTTTCGTAAGGTGAAGTCCAGGATCTTTCCTTAATTCATGGTATAACTTAGCAAATCTTTGAGGACAATTGTTTTGTAGAGGTCTAATCGATTACTGTATATATTGCTTTTTCAAATAAGTTTATACTGCTGAATTTTTCGTTAATAGTTAAAACGAAAATTTCACGCTTTATATTATATTATATATATATATATATATATATATATATATATATATATATATATATATATATATATATGTATATATATATGTATATATATATGTATATATATATATATATATATATATATATATATATATATATATATATATATATATATATATATATATATATATTAAAAAAGAGAAAGTGAAGCTGAAACTTTTAGAACAAAAGCATTGAGAAAAATGACAGAAAACATTGCTATGTAAATTGGTGAGTGTTACAAGATAATACATGGTAAAATTGCAATATGAATTGAGTAGAAAAAATGGAGAAAATAATATCGGTTTGGCTTGTATTATTGAAGAATTTACATATCAACATATCACTATTTTTTTTCACTAGAGGACTGAATTAGGTTTCGAATTTGCTTCATTAAGAGTTCTTGGAAATGTGTTAACTCTGTACAGAAAGTTCTGAAAGTATAATATATTCACAGTGGGGTGTTCACTGAAATGTTCACAGTGGGGTGTTCACTAAAATGTTCACAGTGGGGTGTTCACTAAAATATTCACAGTGGGGTGTTCACTGAAATGTTCACAGTGGGGTGTTCACTGAAATGTTCACAGTGGGGTGTTCACTAAAATGTTCACAGTGGGGTGTTCACTAAAATATTCACAGTGGGGTGTTCACTGAAATGTTCACAGTGGGGTGTTCAGTGAAATGTTCACAGTGGGGTGTTCACTAAAATGTTCACAGTGGGGTGGTCACTGAAATGTTCACAGTGGGGTGGTCACTGAAATGTTCACAGTGGGGTGTTCACTGAAATGTTCACAGTGGGGTGTTCACTGAAATGTTCACAGTGGGGTGTTCAGTGAAATGTTCACAGTGGGGTGTTCACTGAAATGTTCACAGTGGGGTGTTCAGTGAAATGTTCACAGTGGGGTGTTCACTGAAATGTTCACAGTGGGGTGTTCACTGAAATGTTCACAGTGGGGTGTTCACTAAAATGTTCACAGTGGGGTGGTCACTGAAATGTTCACAGTGGGGCGGTCACTGAAATGTTCACAGTGGGGTGTTCACTGAAATGTTCACAGTGGGGTGGTCACTGAAATGCTCACAGTGGGGGTAGTCACTGAAATGCTCACAGTGGGGGTAGTCACTGAAATGTTCACAGTGGGGTGGTCACTGAAATGTTCACAGTGGGGTGGTCACTGAAATGTTCACAGTGGGGTGTTCAGTGAAATGTTCACAGTGGGGTGTTCAGTGAAATGTTCACAGTGGGGTGTTCAGTGAAATGTTCACAGTGGGGTGTTCACTGAAATGTTCACAGTGGGGTGGTCACTGAAATGTTCACAGTGGGGTGTTCAGTGAAATGTTCACAGTGGGGTGTTCAGTGAAATGTTCACAGTGGGGTGTTCAATGAAATGTTCACAGTGGGGTGGTCACTGAAATGTTCACAGTGGGGTGTTCAATGAAATGTTCACAGTGGGGTGGTCACTGAAATGTTCACAGTGGGGTGTTCAGTGAAATGTTCACAGTGGGGTGGTCACTGAAATGTTCACAATGGGGTGTTCAATGAAATGTTCACAGTGGGGTGGTCACTGAAATGTTCACAGTGGGGTGTTCAATGAAATGTTCAGTGGGGTGGCCACTGAAATGTTCACAGTGGGGTGGTCACTGAAATGTTCACAGTGGGGTGTTCAATGAAATGTTCACAGTGGGGTGGTCACTGAAATGTTCACAGCAGGGGTGGTCACTTGTAATGTTCAATCGTATGGTTCCAAAATTTTGTTCACCTGTATTAATAATATTTGTTTTTTTCGCAAAATGCACCAGATATTTGTTTGTTACATGTGTTCTAGTGGTGCATGTTTGGAAGTTGAGGAACCGATTGAGGGAGGGGGCATTGAGGGTGAAATCCTCAAAACCCGTGGCCCCCCTCCCCACCCCACGTGTTGTATAGCGTCCCAACTTCCACTTCCCTTGTGTGGTGGATCAGGCCTAGATTAGGATAATGTACGAGCCAGATTATCCCGCTGGGTAATTTACCCATTTTGCAAAAATAACCCTTTTTTGGGGACGGGAAAAATGATCCATTTGGGAGGGGAAAAATTACTTATTTTGTTACGTAATTTCGAGGCAAACCATCCCATCTTCTCAGTGAAGGGGCAGAGGAAAAAGAAGTTGTAGTCAGTCTTATATGTAGATTGTATATAAGGTCGAAACGAATTTAACTAGAATAATGAAATGAAATGCAAAAAGGAGGGATATGGATATATATATATATATATATATATATATATATATATATATATATATATATATATATATATATATATATATATATATATATATATATATATATATATATATATGTCGTGCCGAATAGGCAGAATTTGCGATCTTGGCTTAAATAGCAACGCTCATCTTGCCATATAGGACAAGTGAAAATTTGTGTATGCAATAAATTCGCCAAAATCATTCTGAACCTAACGAAAAAAATATATTTCACTGTGTTTGTTTAGTATTAAATTACTGTAAACAAATCTAAAATATATTTAGTTGAGTTAGGCTAAAATAAATTGTTTTTGTTATAATAAGGTTAGGTAAGTTTTCTAAGTTCCTTTTGGCGCAAAATTATAAATTTTTACATCAACATTAATGAAAAAAATATATCTTTAAACGTACAAGAGAAAATTTTAGAAAGGACTTAATTTTAAATGAGTTCTTGCTAATTGACCAGTTTTACATATTCGGCACGACATTATAATATATATATATATATATATATATATATATATATATATATATATATATATATATATATATATATATATATATATATATATATATATATATGCAATAAGATCACAGTAAACAGGTGATTTCAGATTATACGTATACGTTTCATGACTCACTCGCCATGGGTTCAAACCCCACTCGTTCCGTGGTTTGATAATATTATTGATTTAGAGAGAGAAATATATATGATATTAAATTATATATTAAGAAGTATTCATGAAATTGCTTCAGAATTATCTGGAGGAACGAACTCTAGATGTATATGGAAAAGAACATTTGCGTACAGCTCAAGACATTTATTAAAAGAAGCATTTCGCCACTAATGACTTCATCTGTCCTAGTCTTCTTTTTCACAGTTTGTAGGAATCACGTGCTATTTACGACTAGGTGAATGAAATATACCCCATTATAATAACCAGAGATGAAGTTAATAAAGTAATGATAAGTATTAAAAAATAATAGAAGTGGATGTCAATATAGCTTTTAATGGCGTGTGTATAAGAACTGTTATTCTTTGGATTGTTTGAACTTTTATTAAAAGATCTAATATTGTCGAGTAATTGGAAAAAAATTACAAATTTGGTCAATATTTAAAGACGGTGAAGATCTTCTAAACTAAGAAGTATTGTATAAACAAATTTGAATAAAAAAAGAGTAAAAAATCACCAAATGATGAACAGTTTGGTTTTAAATTATCTAAAAATTGTGTTTGTTTACTGAGGAGATGTAATCTTATTGTGAAACACATTTAGGATCATAGACAAGATGAACGAGGACAGTGACATAAGAGTGACCGGGTCAAGGGTAGTAAACAGTGAGTCACCAAAGACATAGTAAAGGCTAATTATATTTACGGTTTCATTAGCACATATAATAGGGCCAAAGACACGAATATCTACAACATCGATTTCGAGGTATGGGCTACGAGCTGCTGCTCGATCACATTAGTAAAACACTGGAATTGGAATACAAAAATATATAAAAGAACACAAAACAGCGTGTAGATGCTGGTCACTCAGCTGAAAAAGAAACGCGAGTCTTTCGAGCACTTTAACGTAATTGCACCGTCAGAGAATTTCAGTACAATGTGGTAAAACAAGTTGGTCTTGACCCGACTTATCAGAGCCACACCAAGGAGAGGCAACGTGAGGTAACATGTTTCAGCAAGTCATGTCAGTTGACTATCTTGTTTCTACTATTTTACCTGCACAGGTTGTAATAGTATCCAATAGTTTATTATGAGAGCAGATTTTTGAAAAATCTTGTGATGTTGATCATGATGAAAAGAGCTAATATATATAATGGTCACTGAGCTGGTTCCGGTTATTATTTTTTAACATTTTGATGTTACTAGATTTTTGTATATTGCTCTAAAATATGATTTATTTAAACATTCGGACATGACATTTTTCTCTTCGTTCTTATTTTCAGTTCATTCCTTCCTCTCTTCCCATATCTATTTCATCTTTCTTCGTCCCACTCCCCTTTTCCTTCGTCTTTTTGTCCTTGTCCCTCTGTCCCTGCTCTCTCTGTCCCTCTTCATTCTTTCACTATCCCTTTATCCTTCTTTCCCTCTCTCCGTAAAAACTTGAGTGGGTGTAAGGAAGCAAAACAAAACTCTTACATTCATTAAGAAACCAACTATATAAGGAAAAACTCGAAGCAATTTATCTTTTCTCACTTCGAAATGGAGACTGTAAGGTGTTATTCAGACCTTTCAAGTTGTTAAACAAACTTAATAATCAGGCACGAAGAAATGCTTGAAGAAAAAGGTGATACAAGACGAAACAGTAGCACTAAAACTCAAAGGACACAGGTGCAACACAAATATGGATTTTCATGCGTATAAAGCTGGAACAGTTTCCCTGTGAATTCATAGCTTACAGTTGGATAAGCACTTTACAAATATAGGATACAACTGCATACAGTATAGTGGCTGAGTGGATACAACTACATATAGTATAGTGGCTAAGTAGATAGTACTGTTCCTGTGAAGATATTGCTGTGGCTACCTATGGCTACGAGACATTTCGGAATCTTGCAGAAAGACAGCTGCAACACTACTAAGCAGCTAGTACCTATATATACACTCAGTGACCACTTTATTAGGTACACCCTTCTAGAACTGTTTAGGGTCCTCCGTTGTCCCCAGAATAGCCTGAATTCTTCGTGGCAAGAATTCAACAAGGTGCCAGACACATTCCCTTAGTGATCCTGGATCATGATCACATGAAAGCGTCACACACTTGCTGCAGATATGTCGGCTGCACATTCATGCTGAGAATCTCCCGTTCCACCACATCCCAAAGGGTTACGCCAAATTATGACCCTTACCCTCTGCATGTCGCAGCAGAAACCGCGATTCATCAAACCAAATGACGTTTTTCCAGTTTTCAACTGTCCAGTTTTGCTGAGCTTGTGCCCATTGCGGTCTTCGTTTCCTGTATTTAATTGACAGGAGTGGAACCTGGTATGGTTTTCTGCTGCTGTAGCCCATCCACTTCAAGGTTCGATGTGTTTTGTGTTCTGAGATGGTCTTCTGCATACTACTGTTGTGATGTGTATAAGTTGAAACCGGTTTTGCCATTCTCTTCTGACCTCTCATTAACAAGGCATTTTCACCCACAGAAATTCTGCTGACTGGATGTTTTTTTTTTCCACACCATTCTCTGTAAACTCCAGAGACTGTTGTGAGTGAAAATTCAAAGAGATCAGCAGTTTCTGAGATACTCAAACTACCCATCTAGCATCACCTATCATTCCACGGTCAAAATCAGATCACATTTCTTCTCCATTCTGAAGTTCGGTCTGAACAACTGAACCTCTTAACCATGTCTGCATACTTTTAGACACTGAGGTGCTGCCATGTGATTGGCTGATTAGAAATTCGCATTATCAACCAGGTGTACCTAATAAAATGGCCACTGGGTTATGTCCGTATATTTACGTAAGATAAGTCATAATGACTGTCAATGACAAAAAGAAATAGTTCATGCATATAGCCGGCCCATCTCTGTAACTACTCAACCACAGAGCTTAAAATACGATTTTTACAAACAACACTTCTTTGGCATGGTTGTAGCAGAGGGCATCAACTGTGACCCTACAGTCTCATCCTACAACCCAATAAGCTTTAATAGTACATCTATTATCACAACTCTTGCAGCCAGACAGTCCATATGATACACACACACACACACACACACACACACACACACATATATATATATATATATATATATATATATATATATATATATATATATATAGGATGGGGTCCACCTCTGGTGTAAATTGTGGGACCCATAGCCTCGGAGAAGTGGATAAAAAGGCTTCAAGGAAGAATATTTGGATTTCTTCCTGAAGCCATTTGAATATTCCACTTCCCCTACCACCCCATCTTTTGAACTATTTTTTTTTTTTTTTTTTACCAATAGGAATATTTTATTACATAATATGGCACAGAAGATTTAAGAGATACATTGTTGATATAAAGGTGGCATATACGGTACATGTTGTTACGTGTGTATCACCGATTATAAGGCGAAAATCTCATCCAGCTCCTCAGAGCTGGGGCGTGTGCCCAAAATGCAGCATGCATTACCCCTTTGAACAGCCGCACTGAGCCGCTGGAACAGAAAACTAGCTGCCCTGGGATCCCTAGTTACCCTGATGAGTCTTTTTCCCAACTCCTTAAGGAAATTAGATGCACTCTTTCCCCATGAGCCAAGGGTCTCTGAGCCTATGGGAACAAACATATAATGATGGGCAAGTTCTCCATATTTTCTAGACTTTTGGGACTCCCTAAAGCTGGCAGCTGCCCCTCCTTCCTCCCTGGTGTATTGGAGATAGGTATCAGCCAAGGTAGATGCACATGTATAGTCCCACACCACCTGCTTCCCATCTGTCCAGGCTTGAAGGGTGATACCATCTGGACGCTTCTGGCTGCCATCAGATCTGCATAGTTGGGGTGGCTCCCTTACTGCTGGGCATCCAGCTGTTGTGAGGCTCCTCTTGATAATGTTATTAACCTCCTCATGTCTTGCAATCTTTCCCTCGGATTTACGGCACACAAGACCATGGTACCCGAATCGGTCTGCTGCTTCACTGCCACAAATACACCTGTGTTCGGCGAGAATAGGGGCGGCAAGTCGAAGGGCAACACCGATGCGGATGGTCTGTGGGTCGAGGCGTGTGCCAAGGCTGGAGTTGGGAACAGCCAACAGAAAGTCCCCAGCATGAGGGGCTCTCACTGCCAGGAGGCGGGCTCTATCCTTCCCTGACACACTCTGAAGCATCGTTGAGGCTATATTTTCCACTATTGGACCATCCCAGTGCGATTGTTTGTAGTTGTTGGATATATATATATATATAATGTTTTTATTATGTTTGGTTTCTGTTTGTATACTTCATCATATTCCTTTGAAGAGAATGTTGGGTCAGTGTTCCCTTCACCTCAGTCCTTTTTCATCCCTTGCCTTCCTTCCTCTTCTCTCTTTCCTTCCGCTTCTCTTTCTCCTTCCCTCCCTCTCGCTCCCTTCACTGGACATGATGGAGATTATCTACAAGTAGTGTCCTTAAGCCTCCGCACGTGTTCAATCTCTGCTTATCTTCGCCGTAAACGACGACTGATTAGGAGCTACAGGGCGATTGATGAGGAAGTAGAGCAAGAGGAGAACGTAGTGGAGGAAGAGAAAGAAGACTTGATGGAGGTGGAAGTGGAGGAAGAGAGAGGAAGACGTAATGGAGGTATTAGTGGAGGAAGAGAAGGAAGACGTGATGGAGGTGGTAGTGGAAGATATTTTTACTTGTGACCGGTTTCTAGGGTTTCCCTTAGCAGGCCGGCATCTGACCAGACTTCCTTGATTGCTTGTTCAGTTAGGCGGTTGCTGTTAGCAAATTGCTGTCCCACATAGCCATCACAGCCTGGTTTATCTGGCACGTTGAGGTATTGATCTAGTTTCCTCCGGAAGACTTATACACTTGTTCCGGCACTATTTCTTGATACCTGCTGGAAGTAGGATAAAGAGTTTCGGTCCACGAATGTTGACAGTGTTTTCTTATTTTACCCATAGCGCCCTGATTTTTTCCGATTTATTTTACATTTCTTCCCGTATCTCTCACTCTGGTACGTTATAGTAGCGTGTTCGTTTGGGATTCGATAAAAGAGACGAAAAACGAGAACAAGGATCGGTTGATAGGAAGATGCATAGGAGGAAGAGCAAATAAGAATAGGAGGAGGAAATAAGCATCTGACAGAAGGGAGAGGGAAGAAGAAAGTTACCACTTCCACCATTATCATCTTCATTACACCTTAAAACCACAACATTTATTTCCCATTATCCGCATGTTCACCAGCACCTCCACCCCCCACCACCACCACAATTATTATCCCCATCTTCTCCACCACCATCACTACTGCCACAACAATTACAACCACTGTTACTACCACCTATAGTCCTATACCATTACTATCACCACCACAACCATCACGATGAGCTGGCATCAGAATCTGAGT
Organism: Cherax quadricarinatus; assembly: GCF_038502225.1. NCBI lineage: Eukaryota > Metazoa > Arthropoda > Malacostraca > Decapoda > Parastacidae > Cherax > Cherax quadricarinatus. Next base: position 2,735,362 of record NC_091339.1, read on the forward strand.
GTTGTTTATGATTTTTCTTCATTAGAAGTGTGGGAAACTATTGAGTATAGCCGTCTGACACCCGTCTTATTCTTGACATAGGAGCTTGGGGTGTCCTTCCTGCCTAGTTGGTGATATTGTTGGGACGATTCAGTAGTATTGAATAGAAAACTTTTGAGCCGCCCTGGATGTCATCCAGGCGGCGGAGGATAGAGGGGTGCCTTCGCCCACCATGAAAATTTATACAGATCAGAGGAAGATCATGGTGCTCATGAAGCAAAGCAAGTGAAGAAGACAACAGAAGCCTCCCATCCTGCCGCCTGGGTAACTACTGTCCCAGTTGTAGCTGCAGTCACATCGATGCTGGAACTTGAAAACACATCCCCGCCAGACGACTTTAGTGTCATCTTCCCCTGGGAACACTATATTAATAATTTGTACTGTGGACGGATCTAGTGTCTTTGCTCATCCCAGGGAACTCCGGGAAGCTATGCAACATTCAGTTTTAGGAGACTGCTGCCTTCATGGGGAGTCACACATCTCGCCCGTGGAGCTAGAATTCGTCTGGCAGTCAACACAGTACTACAAACAGTATCTGGACACCTCTGTTATTCCATGTCTGAGAAATTGATGGTAACACTGGAGTGCTGTAAACGAATATAACTTTAATAATTACACTTGATTGGCTAATATATTTTGCTTATATGTATGAAATATATTAATAACATGTATAGTTCACTTTTATTGATTCAACCCGATTCTGCTTGTCTCTTGCATGCCATTTCTGGAGCATCTCTTGTTATTGTCCAGCAGTAATCTGATAACAGTGATGGACCATTTTTTCTGGTAACGTTTTTCCATGACTGAGATGTCCAGTTTTACTGCCTGTAAAGTAAAATGACACAAATGCAACTAATGTGACATTTTTATTGTGGCAACGTTTCGCTCTCCAGGAGCTTTGTCAAGCCGTTACAATTTTACTGCCAAAATATAGGTAATAGGCATTACGAATCACAGTAGTTATAACATGCCTTTGCGATACAGAGGTCAACTTTCCGCAAACATAAGTTATCTGCACTGTTCATGCAATTACGAGGCATATTTGTCCAAATCTGGCTGAAAAAAGTCAATGTCAAAAGTAAACACTAAAACGACTTTTACATGTATGGTAAATGCTGAACCATAGACTTTGCTATCTCTACTCCTGCTCTGGAGTATTCTCACAAGAGACAAGATATATAGCACCAGCCAACAGATGTTAAGCTCTCGCTAACCTTACAAAGGAGCCAACATCTTTCCATACATCTCAGCGGTTTTGACTCGCCACTCGCCCAGACCACGTCATCAGACGTCTCCCTATCAGATGGAATGACCATGATTCCTGAGAAAGTTGGGAAGCCCCTCTCATGGAAGGCAGTCATCATTGACAGAGTATGTGAGATACCGAGAGCCAGCCTGTGTCTGCATGCCCACCTCTTCAGTTTCCCCGTTCCCTGTCTAGGATACAAACACTCCTCCTCCCGGTGTCCAAACTACACCTCTTTTCGCAAACTACTGCACCTCCTACAATCATAAATTCATGACCTCTATGGACTAAAAATATTCCTCAGATTTTGATCCTTTTTTGCAGAGGCATAGCTTTTTTCTCAGGAACCCCGTTATATACACTACTCCTCTTCATCGATCTGGTTAATGTTTCTTCATTTTCAAGCTAACTTCCCTCAAAGTGCAATTTATGTTTTAGAATGCTCGTTCCCTTTTATCAAAATATCCAGATTTCCAGGTGCTGCTGCTCAGACCTCGTCACCCACAAGTTGTGCGAAGATGTACGGTTTTTAGGATGGACGAGGAGAATAGAGGGTAACAGGTAACACCCAGTAAGGCTGCTGGAACTACTCGCAGTACGAGTACCCTTGTCTTGACGTACACAAAGAGGAATTTAAATGTTACTTCACTTGGACCAACCATCCATAGCTATGGGCGATCTTATTGCAAATTATCAAAACTGAGAACCCTCCCTTCAAACGAGCTCTAAATATTTAGGGGCGACCACTTTTCCAACACATTCTTTCCTCTCCTACCCTCGCACTTGTAATCCCTCCAGCTGTCATAAGACACTAATAAAAAGCAGGCTTAAATATAATAGTGTTGTACGTGGCTCTGCGATACCTTTCATTCTAAACCAACTCTCACCTACTCAAACTCTGTACAACATTAGGAACATTACATTCCTCCCAGTTATAACATCGGTACTTGACTTTAGTATATAGTATATCCACACTGCAGTTCTCGACGACGTACTGATGGATTGAATACACTACAAACTCTTTGTCCTGCTTCCTCTTACCTACCCTTTGCAGCGTGCACTAATAGGCTTGCAGCGCCCTTCAGCCTCACTATAGAGATCCCGACGCATACCAGTTTTGGCCCGGGCAAACGTTTCATTAGATTCATTCGTTTTCAGTTCCTGATACCCATCCTTCAGTATTATATTTTCAAATTTTCCGCTGAGTAGACATCTCTGATCACAACATGATCAGAGCACTACAGAACTCAAGAGGGTCACCAAATAGAACGTAAGGAACACGTAAAAGACCTAGGAATAATTATGTCAGCCGACCTTTCTTTTAAAGACCATAACAAGACAAAGATCACGACAGCCAGGAAAGTGACTGGGTGGGTATTGAGAACTTTCAAAACAAGGGAAATAATGCCGATGGTGACACTCTTCAAATCGCTAGTGCTCCCTCACTTAGAATATTGCTCAGTGCTGACGGCCCCGTTCAGGGCAGGAGAAATATCGGAGCTGGAACAAATACAGAGATCGTTTACGGCTCACATTGAGCCAGTAAAGCACCTAAACTACTGGGAACGCCTGCAAGTCTTGAACATGTACTCATTGGAGAGGAGGAGAGAGAGGTACATGATAATATATACCTGGAAGGTACTCGAGGGCTTGGTCCCAAATCTGCACACTGACATAACATACTGAAGTGAGAGATATGGGAGGAAGTGTAAAATAAACCCAGTGAGGAGCAGGGGTGCGGTGGGGACAATAAGGGAACACTGTATCAACATCCGGGGTCGCAGACTTTTCAACATCTTACCAGAAGATATCAGAAACACTGCTGGAACAAGTGTTGAAGCCTTCAAGAGAAAACTAGACAAGTATCTTCACCAGGTGCCAGATCAACCAGGCTGTGATGGATATGTGGGGCAGCGGGCCTCCAGCAGCAACAGCCTGGTTAACCAGGCAAGCACCAGACGAGCCTGGCCCATGACCGGGGTCAGAGAGTAGATATACTCTCGAAATTCTTCAAAGGTATATCAAAGGTAAGGTATGCTGACTAATGCTTTTCTTTCCAAGGCTTCATTGTCCGCAAATACTGCTCCTGTTATTTTTGAAGATTTTAAACAGCAAAACTAAGTAGGCTTTTTTCAGTCTACACAATTGGGTCATGACTCGCCAATCTACATCCTTTGCTGTTTACTCTCCTGAGTCATCCCTCTGTCACGCCTAGGGGTTAGACGAACGCATACAATCTCAGCAGGTGAACTTTTTTTGCGATATAGAAGCCACTCTTATTTGTGGAGGTGCAACTTTCACACCAAAATGTCGTTATTTCACTCTCAGTCCTCCCATGTTCTTCTTTCCATTAAATTCTGTATCTTATTGTGCTCTGGTAGGAGAGATACTTTAACTCCTACTGTTTTTCATTTCGACGCTGGACTGGCTCATTATTCTATAATGGCTCCCTCTTACTGGTATCCGAGGAAACGAGATCGTTGAACGGGCTACAAATATTGCTCATTCCAAGCCGGAGATTGAAAATCTGATCGATATAAATGAATTGCCTGCAGTGATAGGGCGGGCCTGTCATTATCTCTGGGTGTCAGACCTCAGATCTACTTGGCTGGGTTTCATTCTTGATAATGGTTAGTCTACGTATTGGACGTATCTGGTTGGGTGCGTACCACTTCCGTTACACCTGGTGGACGGCCAAGTTGCCCTTGGTGTCACTTTCAAGAGGATACAGTTGAATACTTTCTTCTGTTCTCCAGTTCTCAACGGCTCTGGTTTCGATTCAGACAATTTGTGCCCAGCCTGCCATGGGCAGGTTGGGCACTATCTAAGAGCTAAGGAAATATTTGAATAACTGGCTTCTGGGAGCAAGGCTAGTAAGTCACAAGCCGTAGTAGCCCTTAAAGAGTGGCAGGAGCAGCAACAACAACAGCAACAGCCACGATAACCACAACATTAACAAACAACAATCACCATCAACACCTTCAGTACCCAAGGCACGGTCCTGGCGCCTCTGCTGCTTATCCTCATAACAGACATACCTGAGGCTGCAATATGCCTATCCAGTGACCCGGCCTGGGGCCATTTTTTTTTTATGGTGATTGTCTGTTCAACCATTTTCCTGTTGGTTGCCCTCTGGCCCACCTAGGTATCATGGCTTGGTTGATCTAGCACTTGAGCAACTTGTAGCGCCTAAAGTTCACAAGCAAAGAACCCAGGTTAGATCTTGGGGTGTGTGGAAACTTTAGGCTTGTTTTATTACACCTTTTGCACTTGATCGTGTAGCAGTAAATAGATACCCAAGTGTGAAGTGTCAGTTGAATGGTGGTAGTAATATATACCCTTGGTAGGGCTGGCCCTATCCAGGGTAGGATAACCTCATAGCACCTTATAGTCAGCGGAATAAAGAGAATCAGGACATTCCTGGAATAAAAAAAAAAGTATCAGGAGGCCTGGTCCGAAACCAGGCAGCGGGGGCGGTGACCCCCAGGAACCAATTACATGCTATCACACTAAAGAGACATACAATAACCTTTTTTTCTTAGAAGATGGACAGCGATGGTGTTGCTGATTCGTCATCTTCGTGTTGTTTTAGTGTAACTGTATTTTATGTGATAGTTATATATTGGAGATGAAAACTAACTACGTTCTCTTGTCACTGTCCATTATACAGGTAGGCGGTAGCTGGTGATTATGGTTGGTAGTGCTGGTTGGCGGTGCTGGTGGTGGTGGCAGATGTGGTTGGTTGTGGTGTTGGTGGTGGTAGTTGGTGGTAGTGGTAGTGGCTGGTAGTGATAGTAGTGGTTGTTGTTGGCGGTAGTAGTGGTTGTTGTTGGTGGTGGTAGTGGTTGGTGATGGTGGTGGTGCTGGTGGTTGTGAAAGAGGTGGTTGGTTGTGGTGATAGTGGTGGTGGCAAATTTGGTTAGTTGTGGTGATGGTAGTGATAGTGGCTGGTAGTGGTAGTAGTGGTTGTTGGTGGTAGTGGTTGGTGGTAGTGGTTCGTGGTGGTGCTGGTGAGTTACGTAGCGGAGGGGACAATCAGTGTCACCTTCAGTCTCGCTAAATATGTCTTGTTAGTTATCAAATGGCGCCTCACCTGCCTAACTCTCCCTACTTCACCCTTCTTCCTCCTCCCTATCTTTTCTTCTTTACCCTCTCTCCCTTCCTCCTTCATCCCTTTCTCCTCTCACGTTATCCTTTCGTCCGCCTCTTCCTTCTTTTGTCTCTTTATTATCCCTTCATCCTCTCTCCTTCTCTGACCATTGTAGTCGACAAAAATAATTCAAGGTAGGAGATTAGTATGATAAACGTAATGGTGGTGGAGAGTATTAAACTGTATTGAAAACTGCCACGGGAATTGTGGTTAATGAGGGTTATTAGGTTTTGTTTATGCTAACTTTAAGGTTGCTTAACTGTGCCTCATTTTAATTGTCTAAAAGTGTCACCCAAGTTGTTGGTTACAAGTATGTTTTTGTCTCCTCTCTTTAGAGGAGAGAAAAAAATACACTTGTAAGCAACATACTTGTAACACTCATTACAAAATTAATTCCACTAAGAAGCACTAAAAAACTCTAAGCGTGGTATTTTCTTAGGAAGTGGAAACCGAGATGATGTTCATGCCATTAGGATACTAAATCATTTTTATACACTAAAGTATTAGGAAATATTTCACATATAAAGCGATATAGTACCGCAAAGCAATGCTTAAAAACTCGGAAGGGCATTGTGTGGGCACAAATGTTTATATATACGCAACAACAGAGATCAGTTTATTCCAATAAGTATAAATACAGTTCATTCCTTCAAGAAACTGTTTGTTTTTTATGATAGTCTTAAGTTTAGCAATGATTTTATTTTGTATAGTGATTCGTGAGTCTGTTTAGCAGATACTTTAAAGTACTTATTTGAATTAATAAATTATTAGACGCCCACGTACAAACTCGAGCATAGAAAATATATTTTAGTATCTCCCTTCCCAGAGCGGGCAGTTCTGATTTGGAAGTTGAGATGCTCTAATATTCTTTGTATTTACAACAAAACAGTGTATTTAGTTTAGTCCGCAGTATAATACAAAACGGAAAGAAACATGTATGAGCACAGGGAGTTAATTAGCCGGACAAGTAACTTAACACACATCTATGACCCAGTGCGTCTCGTACTAATATTCGTTTTACCTATTCGGGACGACATATATATATATATATATATATATATATATATATATATATATATATATATATATATATATATATATGCAAAACAACCACTCTGAAAGAATAGAGAAATTCCAAGCGCTTTCGTGACTACTCACATTATCAAGGAACTAGTTCCTTGATAATGTGAGTAGTCACGAAAGCGCTTGGAATTTCTCTATTCTTTCAGAGTGGTTGTTTTGCATATTTTGAAATCACCTGTTTACTGTGATCTTATTGCATATATATATATATATATATATATATATATATATATATATATATATATATATATATATATATATATATATATATATATAATTAAGAATTGATGGTTTTCAGATAGATCTGTGTGAAAGCAGCACAAGCTTAACTTTAGATCTGGCCAAGAGTCGTATGCTGTGTTTGTTCATGTGAAAAGGTTCTGATCATGCTTAAACGAAATATAAATATTTGCATAAAAACTAGTGCTGTTTTTAATCTGAATTTAATTACGTCCAGGATTTTGTTGACTAGATGCATTCCTGATTAATAAAATATGTGAGAATTTTAAGCTATGTTGACAACCAAATCATTGTACTTGACATGTCACACACTTGACTTAGATTAGGGTCAATCTGTAAGGTGCTGTCTACCTGTCTTATATCATGACTGTGTATGAAGTGCAACCTACCTGTCTTATGACATAACCATGTATGAGATGCTGTGTACCTATCTGTTATGACAGGACTATTTGTGAGTTCCTGTCTGTTATGCGAGGACTATGTGTGATGAGGTTTCTACCTATATGTTACAATAGAACCATGTGTGAACTGCTGTCTTTCTATATGTTATGACAGGACTATGTGTTAGATACTGTCTATCTGTATAAAACACTCCAATTACTGAATTTTTTTTAAATTTTTATTGAATGGGATTGGAAATTTATTTCATTTTAATGTTGGATTACATTTTAGGAGAGGAGTGTTTTTTTTTTTTTTAATATAATTATAATGTCTGTATATAAGCGGGCTGACTTTAGTAAAGGAATAACTATAAGAGACAAGCAAAAGCCAGCAAGGGATATTTCGAAGCAGCAGCTATTGAATAGGAAGAGCGCAGAGTGGAAGGTTTACACCGACTCTGACCTCATGTATGCTGCACAAAATTATTAACTTTTTTCATCTTACGACCCACAGCATGTTTCACTCCCTTCCTCTCTACTCTGTCGCTCTTTCCCCTCTCTACTCGGTGAATTACATTTCTGTTCGTGTGTGCTACTGTAGAATTGAGACCTTAAATGATATTTGCATGTCAGTACTCAGAATAGTTACGATAGTGACAGTACTAATAAGCAGAGTTAGTTGGAATCCATTCCTTCCATCCACTTCAGTCTCTCCTGTAACTTCCATGCCATATTTCCAATATGATACGGTGCAATCCATACCCCCTCGTTCCAGTGTCGGCAGTTGTGTGGAGAGAAACTTCTGCTTCATTATCATTACTTCAAACGTGTAGATAGAAATAGATCACCGCATGTACTCTCGGTGTCGACTTATAAGTCCTCTTTTCTTCCCTTGTATTTCCATATGTGTGCGCGCTCTCCTAGTTGTGCTTACCGAGTTAGTGTTCCGGGCGTCGTCTCTCGACTAATGGCCCCGCTTCTTCAGTACACGCGACTGGTTTCCCTACTTACCTGTTTCATGGACCTTGTCGTAACTAACCTTGAAATTGTATATCTAGTCTGCTTCCTCTGCTGTACTGACAGCTCCATAAAAGGCGTTTGAAATTACGTATCTGGAGAATGTAGAGACAAATTTCACGGCTCGTATGAATTCAAAGACTTACATTACCAGGAACGTTTAAAATCCTTAAAATTGTTTACTCCGTGAGTACAGGTAAGGAAGATGTATCGTATTTTACGCATGGCAGATACTGCAGGGACTGGTTCCAATCCGGACTCCGGAATTACGCCTAACGAGAGTAAGAGGCGTGTTAGGCTCTGCAAAATGCCACCCAGTGAAAAGCAGGGGTGCAAAAAACTACGTTACGAGATAACTCGATAAGCATAGAGGATGAGAGACTGTTCAGTGTCCTTTTTATGAAACCTAATGTCAATTACTAATAGACCAGTATCTGAGAATGATAAATGATACATACAAGCTGCAGTAACTGTAACTTTATTTAGACAACGATAGTGACCGGTGGTAGGTTAGTATCAGCTTGCTGAACGGTGTCTAGTTCACGACAGTGACCGATGGCAAGGTAGTATCAGCTTGATGAATGGTGTCTAGTTCATGACAGTGATCGGTGGTAGTTTAAGAACATAAGAAAGGAGGAACACTGCAGCAGGCCTGTTGGCCCATACTAGGCAGGTCCTTTACAATCCTTCCCACTAGCAAAACATTTGCCCAACCCAATTTTCAGTGCCACCCAAGAAATCAGCTCTGATAACTCTATCCACTCTTATATGCAAGTCCCACTCAAATCCAACCCCTCTCACTCATGTATATATCCAACCTATATTTGAAACTACCCAAGGTTTTAGCCTCAATAACATCAATGTTACCCTCACTTGCAACTAATCTCAATTCGTCCATCTTATTTCTCGCACTACGACTGTTAGTATAATATATTTTCAGAAACCCTCCCTTCTCTTTTTTCTTCCTGGTGATTTCTGTTCCTCCACTATGCCTGTTACTCTCCTTATCGCCTAATGCCATTGGCTTCCCTATGTTCACCAGTAACTCTTCCTCATTCTTCCTATAACTGGTTTCCTTAAAACTCACTATCGCTACACTCAGATACATTGATTTTCCACGAAAACTTATACCACTATCTATTTCTAGTTTAAAGACCTAACAGCTCCCTCCACTGCGTTGGCCAGTGCTCCCACCCCAAACCTAGATAAGTGAACCCCATCCCTGGCATACATGTCATTTCTGCCATAGAAGAGGTCCCAGTTATCTATGAATGTTACTGCATTTTCCTTGCAGTGTTTGTCCAGCCAGCAGTTGACACCAATTGCCCTGGACAACCATTCATTTCCAACTCCTCTCCTAGGTAAAATGCCACATATCACAGGGTTCCCACCCTTCTTCCTAATTATCTCTATTGCTGTCCTATACCTGCTAATCAGGTCTTCACTTCTACGTCTGCCAACATCGTTGCCTCCCGCACTGAGGCAGAAGATAGGATTACTCCCATTACCTTTCATGATGTCGTCCAGACGGCTAACAATATCCCCCATCCCAGCCCTAATATCCCCCATCCCAGCCCACAATATCCCCCATCCCAGCCCACAATATCCCCCATCCCAGCCCACAATATCCCCCATCCCAGCCCACAATATCCCCCATCCCAGCCCTAGTTAGGGGGATTCGTGTTGACGTTGTGTTGGTAATGGCATTCTTATGTTGATGTGTTGGTAGTGACACACTTGTATTGAACTTGTATGGGTACATTGAGTAGTGACATAATTTTATTCACTGATTTGTTTTGTGTGAGTGGAGTTTACTGCAAGATGCTTGTGTGTGGGTTCTAACACCCACCTGGTGAACTACAGGTGACATCATATATTCCTGTGGTGTTTAGCAGGTGGTTGGTGTAGAGTATGTAATAGCTATGTACTAGCATTTTGTAGGTATGTTCTAATATTCATAATGTTTTTACATTATATTTAATGTGTCACATATTGATGAGGTATTCCAGAAATATTTACCAAATATTTAGCAAGTATGTCATATATGAGGTGTTTACCAGCCGATGGGAGGCATAGCGTGAGCACACTTGCGAGGCTCTCCTTTATGAAGTATGTGTGTGTGTGTGTGTGTGTGTCGTGGTCGTCCTCAACTCGTTCTTGTTACCTGGTAAATTGCCTCTAGTTGGGGATGACGGATCCTGGCTATTAAACCCAGCGTTTCTCGTGATTTGCTCCTGTCTCTCTGTATGATAATTGTATTGTGTCATGTATGTGTGTGTGTGTATGTATGTATGTATGTGTGAGAGTGAGTGAGAGGGGGGGAAATGAAGGGCTGTACTTGTTTGTGAGTGATCTAATTTATACTGGTTTTCTCGGAAGGGGGCCATTATTTGTATATGTGGCTGTTATGTGCACTTTATGTATTAATGTAATGATTAGTGTGTGCGGAGTGAAGTATGTAGTCTGATGGATTTTTTTTACTTTCTCCACTCGTTTAGGCAACATTTCTGATACCTGCTGGTAGCAGGTTGAATAGTCTTGGACTACGGATGGTGACAGTGGTATCTTAGTGCTTATGATGTCCCTGCTTTTCACTGGAATTATTTTACAGTTCCTCCCATATCTCTCACTCTAGTAAATTATGATAGTGTGTATATTTCCTGCCTTGAATGGAACTCTGGCTAGTATCATCAGTGGCGTTATTTCTCTTGTTCTGAAGGTTCTCAGTATTCACCTTGTCATTTTTCTAGCCTGTGATACATTTACTTTGCATTTTCTAAAGGACGTAATCTGACATTATTATTCGTATGTCTGCCTTCATTCCCTATTATGTGCCTGTTTTGAGTTCTTCATTCTTCCTGTACCTAAGCAAGTGAAATTTGTCACCAATGAGCATCTTGTTATTTTTTCAATTGCCCATTGGAAAACTTCATATCTGTAGCTGTTCCGCATCTTCTACGGAGGCAACTTTCATATTTTGGTGTTGTCCGAAAAGGGTGATACTAAACTGATTAGCATTTTTTTTTTTTTTTTTTTTTTTTTTTTTTTCTTCTCTGTGGATGAGAAACAATAAAAGTACCTACACCATCATGCTTTAAGATAGTGAGGTTTTTACTGTGCTGAGATGCGATTATGTTGTGTTTGCTGTCTTTTTGTGTTCTGTTCATTGAAAATTTGGATATCCATTTCTACTTTTTGCTATTAAAGCTTTTAATCAAATTTGATGAGCTATCTTACCATGGTCTGATCTGTCACATTTGCCTTTGCAAAGCCCATGTCAATCACTTAATAAAACTGAACTGTCACTGAAAATAAAATAGTATTTCCTGATGTTTCTGTGGCACATTGTTGTCTTTATCTTTGTTTAGTGTTCATTGGTTTCTGGTCCTCTCCTTTCAGTTAATCTTTTCCCATCCACTGCATCAAGGTCTCAGTGTTTCGTACTTCTTGATCATACTGCCAGTGTGTGAGTGTATGTGCATGTACTTGCAGTTTTCATTTGCGCGTATCGGCTCTATAACTCGGTTCCATTTCGTGAGCCATATTGACTAATATTACTGATTTCTTTTCCTGGACATTGAGATTTGCCGGATTCCATCACAGTCATTATGTCTAGTTTCTTCAGTAGCTTTATCACCTCAGTTCGTTATGCTGATTTCATATTGTGTTTTACGTTCCATCCTCTTTCCTCCTTTCTCTTATCTCCATGAAGTTTCTTTTTAGTTTAATTTTAAGCACCTCGTATGGTTTATCATTCATATCATATTGTTTGTTTATATTCGTGAATGACATTCTTAAATTTACTGGGATAGAGTTTAGCGCCATGTGGGTTTCAGGTTTCAGGAAATAATTGTATTGCGACCTTTTAGTCTGGGTTTTTATCGTTATTAGGAATGAAAATTGCAGTACTGTGATTGAAACAATCCTAAACATTCCCACAATCAGGAGAAAGACCTTTGGGCGATTTTTCTGTCCCTCCTGGATCACTGTCAAATTGCCAGTTTTCCAGCTCTCTGACGATTCTTTTGTTGTGGACCCCATGTTTTTGTTGTGTCTAGCTCCTTTAATAGCTTCGCTTCCTCCTTTGAGGTGTGACTAGTGATCAGTTTAATGGTTAATACTTTGACCACTGCTTTCTCGTATTGCAACTTCCTCTTTCAATGAGCACACCTTTTATTACTGTGTCTTATACGTCTTTCTTACGTGACAGTCAAGCAATTTCGGCTCTGATTTGGACTTCCCCGCACTTTTCTTATTGCATATTAAGTCTTAGTTCTTCTGGTCTCTCTTCCCCTTCATGTTCTGTAGTTTTCTATTGCTCCGTTTCGCTTTGACCTATACAGTTTTGGTTAAATTAATGACTTGGAGGGAATATAAATCTAGTGGAGGAAAGGCAGGGTAGGGGTCGTCCTAGGAAAGGCTGGAAGTAGGAGGGCAAAGGAAGTTTTGTGTGCAAGGGGCTTAGACATCCAGCCAGCGTGTGTGAGCAAGTTAGATAGAAGTGAATGAAAGCAAATGGTTTTTTATGGCTTGATGTGCTATTGATGTGAGAGCAAGGTAATATGTATGAAGAGATTCAGGGAAACTGTTTAGACTGACTTCGAGTCCTGGAGGTGGAAAGTACAATGCCTGCACTCTCATGGAGGGCTGGGGATATTTGCGGTTTTAGACTGTAGTATCGGCGCCCCTCTGGCAAAGACAGTGATGAGTGAATGGTGGTGAAAGCGTTTCTTCTTTTTTGGGTCACCGTACCTCGGTGGGAGACGGCCGGTTTGTTGAAAAAAAAAAATCTGTAATTTCATTTCCATTCTTGATTGACCTGAAATTTCCTCCTCCTAATTTCTAGCTAAGCGTTTCATCTTAAAGGTTCTGACAATCAACTTTCATTTTCTGTTGTGCTCAATTTCGGAAATATCTCATGGCTATTTTGTTGTCTTGATTATTCGTCTCTCTAGCTTCTCTCTGGTCCCTGTTACTATAGTAAATTTAAAACTAAGCAATATGTGGCCACTTGCTACTGGTATAGTCTGTGATATATTTTCCTATAATCAGTTTGCTTAAGGTGCACACCAGGTCAAGTGTTACTGGCTCATCCCCTCTTAGCATGCTTGGGGTTTCTTCGACTATTTGTCTCATGAAAATCTTCTCCATGCTTCTGGCCTCCTGTGCAAGTCTTTATTCTTTTTTTTTTCTATTTATATCCTTGAGATTAAAATCCTTGTGGAGGTAGCTTTGCATTTCTTGGATGCGCTAGGTGCTGCTTTGTATACTTACTGAGTTCTGACCCCCCCTCCCGAATTGTGCTTCTGATAGTCGAGACTTGGTTCTTGGCCCCACCTTCTAGATTACTATGATCAGCATCATTGATTCCCGGTCTTTTGGGTTTTATCATATCTGTTCTTGAAACTGTGCACTAACTTTGTCTTAACTACTTCTCCATTTCAATCATTCAACCTCCCTGAGACTAAGGAAATATTTTATATAATTTTTAAGCTCATCTGTGTCTTCAGACATGTCCCTTTGACTCTGAATCTCTTAATTCGAACATTATATCCCAAGCTTCCTTAGAGATTTATCTTAAAATTTCGTAAATCGTAATCATGTCTTTCCTGGGCCTCTCCGCCAATCATGTTATACTGTTTATATGTATCAAGGACGATATGCTTAGTATTTTATGTACTTCTTCGTTCGTTTCCTTCACTGATATTGATAGGTTCTCTCCTGCAGTGTTGTACTGTGTCAAGTCTATTTTCCCTTTTCCACTCCGCATAACCTTTCATTTGAAGTTTTGAAGCCACTTTTTGGACCACATCTGCATTTTGTTGAGATCTCTCTGCACTATTCTCTTCAAATTTTCAATGCTACTCTCATCACAACCACCAGCAGACGGGTTGTGAGAGTTAGAGGCGGAGATAGAAGTGTGGAGAAGTGGGTGGTGGGGGTGAGGAAGAGGATTTAGGCAGTAGAGGTGGTAAAATCTAGAGAAATCTGGAGTGGGTCAAATGGGATGGTTCTGATTCTGCGGGTGCCTCGTGCTCGCTCTCTGTAACAATTTAATGACCAGCCCTGGATTATCAGACTGCTTTGGTCCTTCATCTTGCTTCCCTTTTCCTCTACTATCTCCTTTTCCCTCCTTTCTCCCTTCTCTCTTCCCTTCCCTCCCAACAGATTGGTAGGAACAAGAGCACACAACGTGATCTAAAGTATAGACGTAGATTAATAGGTAGACCAGTACTTGATCTGTTTACACTAACCCCCAAGTCCACGCCTACACTTCGATTCCTGCACCCAAATCAGGCCCTACACCAGTGTCCACGCCACACCCCACTTGAGCGCACACGCCCACTCAAGCTCCCACCACCATGAACGCTTCCGTAGCTGCACCAACTCACGCACATTTGATGAGCCGAATAACCTCGTTCTCTAAATAGATGAAGTTCGGTCGCTTCGAGACCTGAGAAAAGTATCCCCCATATCTCCTAAGCTCAGCCCCCTCTACCTCACTGCACGCTAAAGGAACAGTGCAGGGCGGTCATAAAATTCTAATGCAAAGAAATATATAAGCATTTGCATCTGCATATATGGAGGTACATATGCTAATTTTCGTATATGTATGCATGTGCCTATGTGTTTGCAGATGTATGTATGTTTCTATATATCTGCATACAGTATGTGTATATATTTAAAAAAATCAGCTTAATATTTAAAATATATTGTAGGTTTTAAATAAAAATATTTGCTAAGCGGTTAAAGGAATTTGTGAAAAAAATTGTATGATACTACATTTTTTTTATTAATAAAAAGCGAAGTCGAGGCTGCAGAGCTCACTAAATATTTAGTTTTCCTTTTAAGGTATTCAAAGTTTGAAAGTTTGAAGCCGATCAGAAGAGGCATTGATCAGTTAACGCCTAAATTCAGCAATTCTAAGTTGTTGTCTTAACTATGATAGCATATTAAAAAACTTGTATCTACAGACTAAACTTATTGGTTTCCATCTTTCCCATAACGTTTCCATCACTCCCATAATATTCTTCAGTCATTTTCAATTTAAACCGTTCATAGGAGGTAGAGTCAAGATTTTTTTTACGGGAAAGATATAAATATTATAAACATTAAATTGGCTTAGTGGCACTTGCGCATTCCAGTAATAATTCCAGTTGTAATAATGTTGGTAGAATTACCGACAATATGTAAAGTAAAAGGACACAAGTGCAACTAATGTGACATTTTATTGTGGCAACGTTTCGCTCTCCAGGGAGAGCGAAACGTTGCCACAATAAAATGTCACATTAGTTGCACTTGTGTCCTTTTACTTAACAATTCCAGTTGTTGCACCAGTAGGATGCACCAGTATTGAAGGTTTGTAGCTGATCAGAGGAAGCTTTCTAATATCACTGAAATGAAATCCGTGAATGTGTTATACAGCAGTGATCCCATGGCACCCACACACGCCAGTTATTGCATGAACTCTTTCTTAGTTACTGTAAACCAGTGTTGAAAATTTAAAGCTAATCGAACAAAGCATTCTCAGATTATAAACGAAATCCCTGGACTTGCTTGTAGAAAAGAACACTGCCTGAAACTGTGCCGCCTCTGTACTACACCCAAAGGAAAATATGATAAATAAGGCTGATTAAGCTCATGAAACTCAAAAACTCAATACAAACACGATTTTTCAATATATCTTTTCTTTTCTCGGTTATATTCTATTTAAAATTCTCTACAGTCCTATAAAATAGGCAAATTATAATTTACTCCGCAGAAAGTAAATACTAAACATAGTTTTAATAAATCCCACTAACTGAAAGTTTGAAGCCCATCTGGGAGGGGATTCTCCAGTTATTATTCTGAGTCCAACAGGTCTGATTTTTTAACAGTGTTAGCAGATTGTCAAATTTGTACCTACACAGTATTAATTTACGGAATATCTTGCTTTTGTGGAATAAATCAATGTTTAATGGTATAAATCCAATCCCCCCAAAAAAGCATTCTCTAGTTATTGAATGGAAATAAGTATCACAATTCATTTAGTAAGTATAAATGATTCAGAGAACTCACAAGTTGATAAATTTGACACATGTGCAACACTTGGGGTATCTTTATTAAGGAAACGTTTCGCCACACAGTATCTTCATCAGTCCAATACAAAGAAGAATGGTAAAGGTCAAAAGATCTGATCTTCACCATTCTTCAGCCATAGAGTTGTCAGGAAAGCGAGGTAGTGGAGGCAGGTATCATACATAGCTTTAAGAAGAGGTATGATAAAGCTCATGAAGCAGGGAGAGAGTGGACATAGTTACGACCATTGAAGAGGCGGGGCCAAAAGCTATGAATCGACCCCTGCAATCACAATTAGGAGAGCACACACACACACACACACACACACACTCGTAAACGCATGCGTGCATAGGCTACACAATGCTTCAAAGACCAGGTAATCAGGCTGAGGAAGGAAGGAGGGGAGTTTACAAAATACCACCTTGAAGTTTGTGAGGAGCTCAACATGAAATTCAAAGAAGTATTCACAGAGGAGACAGAAAAGACTCTAGAAAGACAGAGAGGTGGGATACACCAACCAGTGCTGGACACAATACATACAACCAAGGAGGAGGTGAAGAAGCTGCTAAGCGAACTAGATATCTCAAGGCGATGGGGCTGGATAACATCTCTCCTGGAGTCATGAGGGAACAGAGGCGCTCTGTGTACCACTAACAACGGTCTTCAACACATCTATCGAAACAGGGCGACTACCTGAAATATAGAAGACAGCAAATGTAGTCCCCGTTTTTAAAAAAGGGGGACAGATACACAGCATTAAACTACAGACCAGTGTCACTGACATGTATGCAAAGTCAAGGAGAAGATTATCAGGAGAAGAGTGGTGGACCACCTAGAAAGGAATGAGCTTATAAACAACAACCAGCACGTAGTCAGAGACGGGACATCCTGTGTCACAAACCTACTAGAGTTCTATGGCAAGGTGACGACAGTAAGACAAGAGAGAGAGGGGGTGGGTAGATTGCGTTTTCTTGGACTGTAAGAAGGCTTTTGACACAGTTCCACACGAAGGACTAGTGCAAAAGCTGGACGGCTAGGCAGGTATAACATAGAAGGCGCTGCAGTGGATCAGAGAATACCTGACGGGAAGGCAGCAGCGAGTACGCGATGAGGTGTCAGAGTGGGCTCCTGTGAGGAGTGGGGTTCCACAGAGGTATATAGGAATGACATGACGGAAGTAGACTCATAAGTGTCCCTGTTTGCAGACGATGTGAAGTTAATGACGAGAATTCAGTCGGAAGAGGATAAGGCAGGACGACAGAGTGATCTGTACAAGTTGCAGGCCTGGTCCAGCAACTGGCTCCTGGAGTTCAAACCCACCAAGTGCAAAGTCATGAAGATCGGCGAAGGGCAAAGAAGACCGCAGACAGTGTTCAGTCTACGAGGCCAGAGACTACAAACCCACTCAAGGAAAAGGATCATGGAGTGTAAAATACCAAGCACATCTCCTGAGGCGCACATCAACCTAGTCGCCCATATGATACTGCTGTATCATATGGGCGACTAGGGAACCTAAGAATAGCATTCCGACATCCCAGTAAGGAGTCGTTCAGGACTCTGTACCCCGTGTACATTAGGTCTATAGTAGAGTATGCAGCTTCAGTTTAGAACTTAAACCTGACCAAGCACGTCAAGAAACAAAAGAAATTTCTAGGGTTAGCAACGAGACTAGTCCTGGAGCGACGGGACATGTCCTACGAGGAGAGGTTAAGAGAACTCAACCTGATGACACTGGAGGAAAGGAGGGACAGGGGGGACATGATAACGACATATAAAATACTGAGAGGAATCGATGGGACAATGCTAACAGACTAAGGACAAAGCACAATTTCAGCTATTTTGGCACACGCCCCAGCTCTGAGGAGCTGGATGAGATTTTCGCCTTATAATCGGTGATACACACGTAACAACATGTACCGTATATGCCACCTTTATATCAACAGTGTATCTCTTAAATCTTCTGTACCATTTATGTAATAAAATATTCCTATTGTTAAAAAAAAAGAATGAAAAGATGGGGTGGTAGGGTAAGTGGAATATTCAAACGGCTTCAGGAAGGAATCCAAATATTCTTCCTTGAAGCCTTTTTATCCACTTCTCCGAGGCTATGGGTCCCACAATTTACACCAGAGGTGGACCCCATCATTATATATGTATTTATATATATATATATATATATATATATATATATATATATATATATATATATATTCTTTCAACACACCGGCCATATCCCACCGAGGCGGGGTGGCCCAAAAGAAAAAACCAAAGTTTCTCCTTTCAAATTTAGTAATATATACAGGAGAAGGGGTTACTAGCCCCTTGCTCCCGGCATTTTAGTCGCCTCTTACAACACGCATGGCCTACGGAGGAAGAATTCTGTTCCACTTCCCCATGGAGATAAGAGGAAATAAACAAGAACAAGAACTAGAAAGAAAATAGAAGAAAACCCACAGGGGTATGTATATATACGCTTGTACATGTATGTGTAGTGTGACCTGAGTGTAAGTAGAAGTAGCAAGACGTACCTGAAATTTTGCATGTTCATGAGACAGAAAAAAGGACGCCAGCAGTCCTACCATCATGTAAAACAATTACAGGCTTTCGTTTTACACTCACTTGGCAGGACGGTAGTACCTCCCTGGGCGGTTGCTGTCTACCAACCTACTACCTACAATATATATATATATATATATATATATATATATATATATATATATATATATATATATATATATATATATATATATATATAATGTCGTGCCGAATAGGTAAAACGCGATTATGGCTTAAATAGCAACGGTCTTCTTGCCGAATAAAGCAAGCAAAAATCATTCTAAACCTAACGAAAAAAAAATATATTTAATTGTGTAAACTTATCTAAAATATATTTAGTTAGATAAGATTAAATTAAATTACGCTTGTTATAATAAGGTTAGGTAAGTTTTTAAAGGGTCTTTTGGTACAATATTATTAATTTTTACATTAACGTAAATGAAAAAAAAATCTTTAAACGTATAAGAGAAAATTATATATATAAAATATATATATATATATATATATATATATATATATATATATATATATATATATATATATATATATATATATATATATATCTCGCACACACGCACGCGCGCGCACGCACACACACACACACACACACACACACACACACACACACACACACACACACACACACACACACACACACACACACACACACACACACACACACACACACACACACACACACACACACACACACGTGCAGCACCTGTTTGGAACCCGCACTTGATAAAGCACGTCAAGAAACTAGAGAAAGTACAAAGGTTTGCGACAAGGTTAGTTCCAGAGCTAAGGGGAATGTCCTATGAAGAAAGATTAAGGGAAATCGGCCTGACGACACTGGAGGACAGGAGGGTCAGGGGAGACATGATAACGACATATAAAATACTGCCTGGAATAGACAAGGTGGACAAAGACAGGATGTTCCAGGGAGGGGACACAGAAACAAGAGGCCACAATTGGAAGTTGAAGACACAAATGAGTCAGAGAGATAGTAGGAAGTATTTCTTCAGTCATAGAGTTGTAAGGCAGTGGAATAGCCTAGAAAATGACGTAGTGGAGGCAGGAACCATACACAGTTTTAAGACGAGGTTTGATAAAGCTCATGGAGCGGGGAGAGAGAGGGCCTAGTAGCAACCGGTGAAGAGGCGGGGCCAGGAGCTAGGACTCGACCCCTGCAACCACAAATAGGTGAGTACAAATAGGCGAGTACGTGAAGCAGTATCGCTAAATAGTGCTCCCAGGATTTAGCGTTGTAGTGGCTGTCCTAAGATATTATTAGCGGTCATCGTACGTGAGTGAATCAGTGAACATACCTACAAGAGTGTAATAGCTTTCAAGAGTGTGAATAATGTGATAGGATCAAGAATTTTACAATTTAAATTTGAATGAAATTTGAGTGAGGGAGGGTAGCAGTCAGCTGATCAGGCTACTGGCCGCAGTGTTGACACAAAATATCCAAACAGTTAATTGGGTTAACGGTGTGATCTGAAATATTAACAAATACATATGTTGGTTGATTATAGCAGCAGTGTAGTGATAAGGTCATAAAAGAGTGATTAAGTAAATACTGAAAGTAAGAAAAAATTAGTCAATCCCCAGCTGTTGTTGTTGTGAATGTAGCTAACATCATCAGACTTGTTATGACCATAATACTGGACTAAAGAAAAAAGAGGGAATACCAAGTCTTAAAAGAAAAAGAAAATAAAACTTGAATGCATGATAAAGTTCCTGAAGGAGTTACAAAATTGAAGGAGTTGATAGCAGCGGACCAGCAGGAACCTCCATTGTTGTGCAGACGACATCACTTGCCTATTTGTGGTTAATTTTGGTTAGTGTCTAAAGTCTCAAGTGTCTCGCCCTGCTGGTTGTATGCTATACCATCTCTTTCTCCCTATTTCAGTACCAGGAGATAGATAGTGGTTAGTAAATTATCTAAAATCGCCAGGTAAACTCCAGAAGAGTTGTGTAGCCTAGTGAACCCCCCCCCCCCGTTTTTCTGAGGGACAAGCTAGTAAACAAGTACGCACATACAAACACACGTGTGCACCCGTAATTATTGTTATAATAAACATTAGTATATATTAATTAGGAATTGAGTGAGAAAAAATAATCCTATAATCTTCAAAAAGTAAAGTAGCCTAGTGTGCGAAGATCTGGGCCGGGAGAGTACCGGTGAACCAAGAACAATAACAAATAGTGTTAACGTGACCCCCCCCCCCTCTTTTTCAAAGAACGACAAGCTAGTAAACACACACACACACAAACACAAGTGTACGCAATTAATATTATATAGTATATATTAGTGCATATTAATAAGGAATTGATTGTGAAAATTTTTTTTATAATCTTCAAAAGAGTAGCGTAGCCTAGTGTGCGCACACACACCCACACACACCCACACACCCACACACACCCACACTCACCCACACCCACACACCCACACACACCCACACACACCCAAACACCCACACACCCACACACACCCACCCACCCACACAACCACCCACCCACACACCCACCCACACACCCACCCACACACCCACCCACACACCCACCCACACACCCACCCACACCCCCACCCACACCCCCACACACACACCCCCACCCACACACCCCCACCCACACACCCCCACCCACACCCCACCACCCCCACACCCCCACCCACACCCCCCACCCATACACCCCCACCCACACCCACACACACCCACACCCACACACACCCACACACACCCACACACCCACCCACACACCCACCCACACACCCAACCACCCACACACCCACCCACACACCCCCAGACACACACACCCACACACCCACCCACACACCCACCCACACACCCACCCACACACCCACCCACACACCCACCCACACACCCCCACACACCCACACACACCCACACACACACCCAGAGATATACACCACAGCACCGTATCATCCTTTGCGGATGATACTAGGATCTGCATGAGGCTGTCATCTGCTGAGGACGCGGTTAACCTCCAAGAAGGTATAAACAAAGTTTTCCAGTGGGCAACGGTAAACAATATGATGTTCAATGAGGACAAATTCCAACTACTCCGTTATGGAAAACTGGAGGAGATAATAACTAGAACAGAGTATACTACTGACTCCGGCCATACAATAGAGCGGAAAAATAATGTAAGGGACCTGGGAGTAGTAATGTCTGAGGATCTCACTTTCAAGGATCTCAACAGTGCCACGATCGCACGTGCAAAGAAAATGATAGGATGGATAATGAGAACTTTCAAAACGAGAGATGCCAAGCCCATGATGATCCTTTTCAAATCACTTGTTCTCTCTAGGCTGGAATACTGCTGTACATTAACATCTCCATACAAAGCAGGTGAAATCGCAGATCTAGAGAGTGTACAGAGATCCTTTACTGCACGTGTAAGTTCTGTCAAGCACCTTAACTACTGGGAAAGCTTGGAAGCACTTGACTTGTACTCGTTGGAACGCAGGAGGCAGAGATATATCATAATCTACACTTGGAAAATCTTGGAAGGAATGGTCCCAAATCTGCACACAGAAATCACTCCCTACGAAAGTAAAAGACTGGGCAGGCGATGCAAAATGCCGCCAATAAAAAGTAGGGGCGCCATTGGTACACTAAGAGAAAACACCATAAGTGTCCGGGGCCCAAAACTGTTCAACAGCCTCCCATCAAGCATTAGGGGAATTGCCAATAAACCCCTGGCTGCCTTCAAGAGAGAGCTGGACAGATACCTAAAGTCGGTGCCGGATCAACCGGGCTGTGGCTCGTACGTCGGACTGCGTGCGGCCAGCAGTAACAGCCTAGTTGATCAGGCCCTGATCCATCGGGAGGCCTGGTCGTGGACCGGGCCGCGGGGGCGTTGATCCCCGGAATAACCTCCAGGTAACCCACACACACACACCCACACACACACACCCACACACACACACCCACACACCCACACACACCCACACACACCCACACACACCCACACACACCCACACACCCACACACACACCCACACACCCACACACACCCACACACCCACACACACCCACCCACACACTCACCCACACACCCACCCACACCCCCCCACACACACGCACGCAACACACACAACACACACACCACACACACACACACACACACATATTGCCAGACTCACACATACACTCCCCCACTCCCCCACCAACATTCACTCCTTCACCTGATCCCTCCCCTCCCTCTTTCACCCTCCCCCTCCCCCCCTCTCCCTCTCACCCACTTACCCACTTGCTTCACTCTCCTTCCCACTCCCCCTCCCCACTACTCTCCCATATAGCCAGAGTTCCTCCTCTACCTCCCCCCCCCCCACACGCTGACATATACAATACTAACCTAACATACAGAATTACATAGGTTTCCCACTCTGAGGCAATCAGGATAAAACAAAAATGGGTTGCCAGAGAGCAACAAGAAAACCCAAGGGACAGGAGGAGGAAACTGCAAAGGAAGATTGGGCAGCAGAGCTCACAAAAAGGGAACAAGAATGGGAAAAGAAACCAGAAGAACTTAGCATGAGAATGGAAGAGAGGATAGACATGGAAAGCAGGAAGTGGGAGGTGAAAGTCAAAGCAGCAGAGGCCAGGATACAGAGTTTAGAAGAGGAACTGGAAAATCTGAAACAGCCTAAAGAACTAAAGAACACTTTGGGATTGACAACAGAGACCGCTACCTCAGCCACAAATAAGGGGACTCTAGGGAAAGAAGGAGCAAAACTGCATGTAGAAGCTCTATCAGTGGAGACTGTAGTAAATGAAAGAGCTAAGCTATATGTGGAGGCCCTAAAAGACCACAACAGAGCCCAGGGAAAGCCGAGAAGGGAAAATGACAGGCCACTGAGCCCATGTACAGTAGCTAGTGAAACTGAAGAAAGGAAAGCTGCAATGGAGGAAATCAAATTGAATGAGGGGATACACAGGGATATGCAGTGGGAGAATGAAAGGGTGAGGTCAGTCTTTGTGTATGGGCTACAGGAAGTTGAAGGGGAAACATATGAAGCAAGAAAACAAGGGGAAAAAAAAGCAATTGAAAGCATCATGAAAGTAATCGGAGAAGACGACATGACCCAGCTGGAAAATTTTCGGAGAATAGGGGGGTTTGTAAAAAAAAGAACCCGGCCAGTGAAAGTGACCTTCAAGGCAGAATCGACTCGGAACAGGATACTGCAGGAGAAAGCACGATTAAGGGACATGCCGGCATACAGGAAGGTGTATCTCGACCGCGACAGAACACAAGACGAAAGGCGGAAACTGAGATGGTACAAAGGTGAAAGGAGGAAAGAGAGGGGATGGAGAAGACAGACAGGAGATCCCAGACACAGGAAGAAGATCAAATACAACCTCCCTCACAGCTTCCTATAGAAGCCTCCCAACCAGGTCAACCCCAGTGCAGCCAAACACTCTAAACCAAAACACCCATGCCATATCCAATGCCCCCACCCACTACATTACAAACTCCACCCCCACAGCAACCACCCATAGTTCCTTATCAGGTCTCCCACTTCCCCAACCCCAATACACCTCCCAGACCACAGTCTTAGAAAAGAGGTTGAAGGTATGGTATACAAATGCAGATGGAATAACAAATAAGTATGAGGAGTGGCACGAAAGAATCAAGGAGACATCCCCAGACATAATAGCACTCACAGAAACAAAACTCACCAGAATAATAACAGATTCAATCTTTCCACCCGGATATCAAATCCTCAGGAAAGACAGAGGGAGGAGAGGGGGAGGAGGAGTTGCACTGCTCATTAAAAGCCAGTGGGGTTTTGAGAAAATGGAAGGAATGGATGGCACGGGTGAAAGGGACTACTTAGTAGGAACAATCCAGTCTGAGGGACATAAGGTGATAATTGCAGTAATGTACAACCCACCACAGAACTGCAGGAGACCAAGAGAAGAATACGATGAGAGCAACAGAGCCATGGTCGACACACTAGCCGAGGTGGCCAGAAGAGCACACGTGGGGGGAGCAAAGTTACTAGTTATGGGTGATTTCAATCACAAGGAGATTGACTGGGAAAACCTGGAGCCCCATGGGGGTTCCGAAACATGGAGAGCCAGGATGATGGATGTAGTACTGGAAAACCTCATGCATCAACATGTTAGAGACACTACCAGAGAGAGAGAAGATGAACCAGCAAGACTGGACCTTGTATTCACCTTGAGTAGTTCAGACATCGAGGATATCTTGTATGAAAGGCCCCTGGGAGCTAGTGATCATGTGGTTCTGTGCTTCGACTACATAGTTGAGCTCCAAGTGGAGAGAGTAGCAGGAATAGGGTGGGAAAAACCAAACTACAAAAGGGGGAACTACTCAGGCATGAGGAACTTCCTTCAAAACATTCAGTGGGAGAGGGAACTGACAGGAAAACCAGTACAAGAAATGATGGACTATGTGGCAACAAAATGCAAGTAGGCAGAGGAGAGGTTTGTTCCCAAGGGAAACAGAAATAATGGGAAGAACAGAACGAGTCCTTGGTTCACCCAAAGGTGTAGGGAGGCAAAAACTAGGTGTACTAGAGAATGGAAAAGGTACAGAAGACAGAGAACTCAGGAAAATAAAGAGATTAGCCGAAGAGCCAGAAATGAATATGCACAGATAAGAAGGGAGGCTCAGCGACAATATGAAAATGACATAGCATCGAAAGTCAAGACTGACCCGAAGCTGTTGTACAGCCACATCAGGAGGAAAACAACAGTCAAGGACCAGGTAATCAGACTGAGGAAGGGTGATAGGGAATTCACAAGCAACGACCGAGAGGTATGTCAGGAGCTCAACACGAGATTTAAAGAAGTATTTACAGTGGAAACCAGTAGGACTCCAGGAAATCAGAACAGGGGGGTACACCAGCAAGTGCTGGATGAGGTACATATAACCAAGGAGGAAGTGAAGAAGCTGCTATGCGAACTTGACACCTCAAAGGCGGTGGGACCAGACAACATCTCTCCGTGGGTCCTTAAAGAGGGAGCAGAGATATTGTGTGTGCCATTAACAAAGATCTTCAACACATCATTTGAAACTGGGCAACTCCCTGAGGTATGGAAAATGGCAAATGTAGTCCCAATTTTTAAAAAGGGAGACAGACATGAGGCACTAAACTACAGACCTGTATCACTAACGTGTATAGTATGCAAGGTCATGGAGAAGATCATCAGCAGGAGAGTGGTGGACCACCTGGAAAGAAACAAGTGTATAATTGACAACCAGCATGGTTTCAGGGAAGGAAAATCCTGTGTCACAAACCTACTAGAGTTTTATGACAAGGTGACAGAAGTAAGACAAGAGAGAGAGGGGTGGATCGACTGCATTTTTTTGGACTGCAAAAAGGCCTTCGACACAGTTCCTCACAAGAGGTTACTGAAAAAGCTAGAAGATCAGGCACACATAACAGGAAAGGCACTGCAATGGATCAGAGAATACCTGACAGGGAGGCAACAACGAGTCATGGTACGTGACGAGGTGTCAGAGTGGGCGCTTGTGACAAGCGGGGTTCCACAGGGGTCAGTCCTAGGACCTGTGCTGTTCTTGGTATATGTGAACGACATAACGGAAGGGATAGACTCAGAAGTGTCCTTGTTTGCAGATGATGTGAAGTTAATGAGAAGAATCAAATCGGATGAGGATCAGGCAGGACTACAAAGAGACCTGGACAGGCTACAAGCCTTGTCCAACAACTGGCTCCTTGAGTTTAACCCTGCCAAATGCAAAGTCATGAAGATTGGGGAAGGGCAAAGAAGACCGCAGACACAATATAGTTTAGATGGCCGAAGACTGCAAACCTCACTCAAGGAAAAAGATCTGGGGGTGAGTATAACACCGAGCATATCTCCTGAGGCGCACATAAATCAGATAACTGCTGCAGCATACGGGCGCCTGGCAAACATACGGATAGCGTTCCGATACCTCAGTAAGGAGTCGTTCAAGACACTGTATACCATTTACGTCAGGCCCATACTGGAGTATGCAGCACCAGTTTGGAATCCACACCTAGTCAAGCACTTCAAGAAATTAGAGAAAGTGCAAAGGTTTGCAACAAGACTAGTCCCAGAGCTACGGGGATTGTCCTACGAAGAAAGGTTGAGGGAAATCGGCCTGACGACACTGGAGGCCAGGAGGGTCAGGGGAGACATGATAACGACATATAAAATACTGCGCGGAATAGACAAGGTGGACAAAGACAGGATGTTCCAGAGATGGGACACAGACACAAGAGGTCACAATTGGAAGTTGAAGACTCAGATGAATCAAAGGGATGTTAGGAAGTATTTCTTCAGTCATAGAGTAGTCAAGTCGTGGAATAGTCTAGAAAGTGAAGTAGTGGAGGCGGGAACCATACATAGTTTTAAGGCGAGGTATGATAAAGCTCATGGAGCAGGGAGAGAGAGGACCTAGTAGCAATCAGTGAAGAGGCGGGGCCAGGAGCTATGACTCGACCCCTGCAACCACAAATAGGTGAGAGTAAGACACATGTGCAACATCTGGGTATCTTTATTGTAGACTTTTCGCCATCCAGTGGCTTTATCAATACAAATTCTAGGACATAACTTGAAGACAGTAGAACTATGTACAGAAGATGAGGTAATCAGTCTCTCAACCTAGGAGTAGGTGCGAACAGCACCATAGTCGTGGAGATTCTGAAGCAGAAGAAAGAATCCTGGCGCTTATATAGTAACGTCAGGTGTAGCAGACGAGGGCATATTCACTGGTAGGCGGGATTCCCCAGTGGAAGTAGGTCCTTCCCAAAGAGATGGGTTAGTTGTAGAAGTAGTTGTCGTAGTCGTGAAGGTTATGTACATGTCCTCAGAATTAAGATTCCATGATGTTGCAGTGTCTGACAAGTTGTGTACGAAATGGTATATAATACCGACAAGATGAGAGTAAGACGCATGTGCAACATCTGGGTATCTTTATTGTAGACGTTTCGCCATCCAGTGGCTTTATCAATACAAATTCTAGGACATAACTTGAAGACAGTAGAACTATGTACAGAAGATGAGGTAATCAGTCCCTCAACCTAGGATGTTGCACATGTGTCTTACTCTCATCTTGTCGGTATTATATACCATTTCGTACACAACAAATAGGTGAGTATACACACACACACACACACACACACATTCTTATCAGAATATTAAACCTTAAAATGGTTGAAAAATGTGAGGAATGTTCAGGCAGTGGTAAGGGAGGGAAAGTGTGTAGATATTTTATATGTGGCTCAGCGTTTGTGTTGTATGATGCACTGTTTGTGTTGTATGATGCACTGTTTGTGTTGTATGATGCACTGTTTGTGTTGTATGATGCACTGTTTGTGTTGTATGATGCACTGTTTGTGTTGTATGATGCAACGTTGTGTTGTATGATGCAACGTTTGTGTTGTATGATGCAACGGTTGTGTTGTATGATGCAACGGTTGTGTTGTGGGATTCAACGGTTGTGTTGTGTGATGCACTGTTTGTGTTGTGTGATGCAACGTTTGTGTTGTATGATACAACGTTTGCGTTATATGATGCAGCGTTTGTGTTGTGTGATGCAACGTTTGTGTTGTAGGATTCAACGTGTGTGTTGTGGGATGCAACGTTTTTGTTGTGTGATGCAACGTTTGTGGTGTGTGATGCAACGTTTGTGTTGTGTGATGCAATGTTTGTGTTGTATGATGCAACGTTTGTGTTGTGTGATGTAACGTTTTTGTGTGATGCAACGTTTGTGTTGTGGGATTCAATGTGTGTGTTGTGGGGGATTCAATGTTTGTGTTGTGTGATTCATCGTTTGTGTTGTGGGATTCAACGTTCGTGTTGTGGGATTCAACGTTCGTGTTGTGGGATTCAACGTTTTTGTTGTGGGATTCAACGTTTGTGTTGTGCGATTCATCGTTTGTGTTGTGTGAGGCAATGTTTGTGTTGTGGGATTCAACGTTTGTGTTGTGCGATTCATCGTTTGTGTTGTGTGAGGCAATGTTTGTGTTGTGGGATTCAACGTTTGTGTTGCGTGATTCAACGTTTTTGATTGATGCAGAGTTTGTATTGTGTGATGCAATGTTTGCGTTGTGAGCTGCAATGTTGATTTTGTGTTGTTCAACATTTTTGTGAGGTAATGCGTCTGAGATATAAAGATTAGTTTGGGTGGTGCAACGTTCATTGTCTGCAACGTTTGTTCCCATATAGTGTAATGTATGTTTTGAGAATTGCAATTTTTCTTTATATTGTAATGTGTGTTATCTGAGGAGGAAACGTTTTTATGCGCTGTGCTGTGTTTTCTATAGTGTAGTGTTTTGGTTTAGGTCGGGCAACGTTTATTCATTTAAATTGTGTGGCGCAACTTTTTTGTGGGGGCAGTGTGTATTTTTTTTATTTCTGATGCATCGTTTTATGTGGTGTAGTACAAAGTTACTCTCAGGCAACAACGTTTGTAACATGTAAGACTTAAGTTATTGTCGTGGCAGCAACGTTTGTGTCGTGTAAGACTAAGTTACTATTATGGAAGCAGC